>NC_090891.1:22716318-22723818 GCF_036669925.1 Montipora capricornis | reverse complement strand
CGTGTGCCAGGCAGGTCACGAGAGTATGAATTGTAGTATCCTATTTTAACATCCAAACAGACAAAGTGATTAGAGCCAGTAGACCTAGAGTCCATTACCGAAGATTAATAATCTGGTGTCAGGTTTTAGTAAAAGTCGTTGCCATTTTTGACGGTGGATGCCATTCTTAGTAATCTTTTTTTTATTCGGTTAGCTTTCAATGAATTGTTAGGGTTAAACTTCATTTACATATATACTTTAAAATTGCGATGTTTGGAGTCTAGTGGTTAAGTGCGTTAGCACTTTTGCTATTGAACGGAGGTCGATGTCGTTCATCCTACCTTTTATAAATGTTTTTTCGGATTTTTTTTTCAAAATTCTAAGTGACATAGGCTACCAATCTATTCCTAGTATTTTTTTCCTCATTTGCAAACGACAAACTTTACAGTGAAAATTGTTCGAAATGTCATCCAAATGGCATCGATCGTTTTCTAAACGTAAGTTAGCGTCCCCTTCAGCGTCAGGAAAAGTGTCTATTTTTAAATCAAGTTTGTCCGGAAAATAAACAATAGACCAAAAATCGGCTAAATCAATGTTGTACCCAATTCAAATCTCCTGGGGTTAAGATTTCTTGTTTTTTATATTTGCATTATAATATAGCATTCACGTTTAATAAATGACATGGAAATACCTAGAACCTTAGGGAATTAACATTAGTGTTAAATCGATTTCTATTGTTCAGTGTCCCCTAGGGATTCAAAATACCAGAGAGTTGACGCTAGAGTAGTCAACTCAGTAGTAGTGTCAAAATTAGTGTTAAACTGTGTTTCTCTCAAGTGTGACTGCAACCACTGAGTCTGCCGATTTGGTCTGACTATTGTTTATTTTCCTGAAAAACTTGGTTTGAAATAAGACAGTTTTCTGATAATGGGACAAGCACCTTTTGGATAAGGCTATGTTCACACGGGACAGGTCCCAAATGGATCCGACCTGATCCTGGAACGGACCACTTCTGTTCACACCGGACCGATTTGTTACGGATCAGGTACTAGATCGAAGCGACCCCAGCAGCTGTTTCTATCATTTAAGTATGTGCAGAATGCACCTAAAAGCTTTCAAAATGGCGCCGAAAAAGGCTACTTCGACAGAGGAAGGAGATTTAACTATAGTGCCCATGCTTAAATTGTGCTGCTAGTACCGAAGGGAACCGGTCCAGGGGTCCGTTTCTCGAAAGTCCCGAAAACTTTCGGGACCGAAAAGCCCTTTGTGAAAGTGCTAACCACTTGTTTTGGAAAGCCCATCTTTTACCATGTTTTTGAGCCAATTAAAAGAAACATGTCTGTAAAGTTTGACGCCTTAAATCCTCCATTCTCTGTCCTTGAGATACAGAACACATTGTGACACCCGAAAATGGCCCGTAAAGTTTCGGGACTTTCGAGAAACGGGCCCCAGGTGTTTACACGGTGACAGGTCCATTTGGGAACGAAACGGTTCCAAAACTGAACCTGCTTTTTCGGAGGTCCAGAAATCGGACCTGATTGGGAACGGGTTGGTGGTACCGTTTAGCTAGTGTTAACGTACACTAGGGTTTTTTGGTGATTCAAAACGTTTTAACCGGGAAAATCGAAAGAAACAATTGTGTAAATGAAGAGAAATCTGTATCAGAAATACAGATATTGATAAATAAAACATTTCTTTTGTTTTCCCATCATGAATTATTAGTGCATTTTGTAAGACTAATTAAACGATATCCCAACATGTGAGAAGTTTTAGAATGTATCAATTGAAGATAAATGTACTGAATGGCCAAAAAAAACAAACGAAGACACGACAAACAAAGTCAAGAACACCCAGAAGAAAACGCGATCCAAGGCTTTCGCAATCTCTTTCCAAGTTTCTTGATTCATAGCAGATTCGTCAAACGTGTTGGTGCCAAAAGTAACGGAAATTCGCGGCCTCTTTGTCTCAACTTCGCCAAGCTCTAAAACATCAACATTTTCCTTGTCTTCCTCTTCCTTTCCTGATTCGGCTTTTTCAACTCCAGGTACCGTGTTTGGTACGGGTGCGTGGCTGTTTTTTCGTGTGAACATTCTTCTCCTACACGTTATATCATTTATGACTGATACAGTATAAAAAGAAAATGATATCAGCATTTGATTATATAGATAGCAATGAAGTACCGAGAATTATCTTTTTTCTTCAAATTTTATATCTTCGTTGTGCCAAGTTCCTTAGCAGTTTCATGTTTTTGTCCGTATTTTTGACCCTGACCCTACACAAAACACACTTTTTTTAAAGAATACTATTTTGGTCTTCTTTGAAAGAATTTACTCGTGCCTATTTATTACAAATTACAGCTCGAAATCATTGATTACCTATGCAAACCCAATTTGCATTGGTAATTAATACCCTGGGGATTATGCAAATGAGACTATGAAAGAGGTTACATGTGCTCCACCGTGTCACTCTACTCGAGGGCGCAAAAGGGTTTGGCAACCTTCCCTCCCACCCATTCGAGTAAGTTGGGATTGATCCTCATGGCTCCCATCTTCGCCTGGTCATGGGCTTGTCCCAGGCCAGAGCGATTCTCCATACCTTATTACCATATCATTAATAACATTACCCAGGGTAGAATATTACACTATACTTATACCTAATCTAAGTAAAGGCGTATGCGGAAAACGTTTGCCAACGTTTAACATAAATCATCATAATTACATAGATGATTATTGAAAGTTCTTTGCACTGATTGGTTGCACTTGAGGTGATTAATTATTACGTGATAATTACCGAAGCGCTTTTATTTTCTTTTTTCAAAATGGCCGCAGGCCGTTTTGTCGATGTTTTCAAGAAAACTAATTTTCATACTTTTGGTTGAAATAAGCACAAGTAATTTTTTTTAGAATACGAGCTCGTGCAATTTGTAGTCTGAAAAGTTTACAATTGCTTATTTATACCAAATTACACAAGAGATTACTTATTTTAATAAGTAATTTCTTGTGTAATTAGTAATATTATTAAAATTATTATTATTAAAATTATTGAAATTATTAAAATAATGTACATGAAAAAAAAAGGAAGATAGAACGTCCAACAAGTGAAATTTTGGCAGACACACACGCTTTAATTTTCTTTGAAGTTCATTGAAACAGATTTCTTTTTGTCAAATTCGAACTCACTTCACAAGAATATGTATCGTCCAAAACACCATGAGAACCCCATGACACCCCATGAGAATTGCACTCTTTTTTAGCCAATCAGAACTGAGTATTTTTTCATGTTTATTACAAGCATAATACAGGTCCAGGCAAACACCTTCAACATTTGCTTCAACATCCGTTTGATTTTGTTGAAGTTGAACGATATTGAACGATATTGAACGATGTTGACTGCGGAGGTGGGCAAACGATTTCAACACGTCATCGACATTTGATTCAACAAAGCTTCACGAGAGAAGCCTGGGGTCCGTTTCTCGAAAATGTTTCGGGCCCGAAAAGCCATTTTTGAAAGTGCCAACCGCTTGTTTTGGAAAGCCGATCTTTTAACATGTTTTCAAGCTAACTGAAAGGAACATGTCTGTGAAGTTAGACGACTTAAAACCCCTCCGTTCTTGAGATACAAAGGGAATTGTGACAACCGAAAATGGCCCGTAAAGTTTCCGGACTTTCGAGAAACGGGCCCCTGGCCTTCCGTCCTAGGCTGCCGTCGCGGTTGTTACTATGGATACGGAGGATAAGTCATGGAGAGACCGATAAGTGCGCACGTGCATACCAAACAATGTTGAAAGACTGTGGCAAACGGCTCCAACTTTATTTGACATTTGCGAATACAAAAGAGAGGCCCTTACCGGGGAGGGTCCTTGTTCCCTTGTTCCCAGCTTTTTTATCCCTAAAATTGTTTATTTTTTTCCCCTTGTTCCCTAAAATATTTTGACATTGTTCCCCTCTTCCCCAGTTCAAATTAGCCATGTTCCCTTTTTTCTCAAAACTCCCGGGAGGGCCTCAAAAGAAATGATGAATGGTTGTGGAAGCAAAATTGAAACGCTTTTAAACTCATTCAACATCGATTCAACACGGTTAAAAGAGGTAAGGGGCGGGGGGGGGGGGGGGGGGAGACAGGAAGGGGACAAACCGTTTCAACATCAGTGTTCAACAAAATGGAACATATCAATGTCGAAAAAACGGTTGTGATTGGTCGACATGGTAGTTACAATAGTAATTTAGAGTTTTATCGTTTGTCTCACGATGTAGTCACTTTAAATGTAGATCAAAATCGAACGCGATTTGAAGCCGTTTACCTCAACTACAGTAAAAGAGCAACGATCTGTTGGTTGCCTATACTCCCAGAAGGGAGTTAAGCCAATGAACTAACCTGTTAGATAAGTCAGTAACTTCGGTGGCGCAGACGTAGCGTGATGAGCCTTCAGTACCAAAACAGTAGCGGCCAGCGCCAGCCCTATCTCAAACATGACCACTGTGTAGTAAACACCAATCAAAGGCAGCGTCTCCGACTGCTCCGGAAGTTGTTCGGTGACCACGAGTAGGTACACGCTTACAGCCAATAGAATGGTAGCACATAATCCAATTCGCTCTCCGCTTTCCGCCGGAATGAAGAAGCTTACGAGAATCAGCAAACCGATGATCATGCAAGGCACGATTGAAAAAAGAACGAAATACATGGGACGGCGACCGATGTAGAACGACACGACGACTTCAGAGAACTCACCTTGTGGCTTTTGTGAGTTAACTTTCTTTATTTCAATGCTCCTCAAGGCCCAATAACCATTTGACCCATTAAGTTTTAGATCTGGAGGACGAAATTAGAAAAGAAGGCTCAATTTACATACGGCTGTGAGCTATATCTTTTCTCTCTCAAAGATCCCAGCAAGTAAAGATCGCGGGCACATTGTCCCCCAGTGTTAAGCCCCATGGAGGTATACCGCAGGGGACTAAACTAGCTCCTCTCCTCTTCGCAATCCTGGTCAACAATTTGGCTTCAGAATGGCCGACACGTGTCTCCTCATCGTGGCTGGTAACATTGGCAGGTATGCTGCTCAAAGAGGTAAGAGACTCAACTCGAGGAAGTGCAAGGAAATGGTTATTAACCCCCTTCAGTAAACCCCCTTCCCACTAGTACCCCTTGACATCATGGGGTCACGCATTGAGAGAGTGCATTCGTACAAAAATCCTGGGCATAATTCTATCTCACGACCTGACATGGAATGCACATGTGGAACACATTTCTAAAAGGGCCAACAAACTGTTGTACGCCATCCGCATTCTCAAGAAAGCCTGTGTTCCCAAGGGTGACATTGTTAAAGTGTCTATTAGCCTTATACGAAGCATCCTTGAATACGCTGTACCAGCATTGGCAAATATCCCGTTTTACCTAGAGAACGCGATTGAATAGAACCAGAAAATGGCGATAGCAGTCATCTTCCCAGGTGTACCCTATGATGAGGCCCTGCGAACCGCAGGAGTTACAACCCTTACTGCACGCAGGGACCTCATATGCAAGAGGTTTATTCGGAACATTAAAACCTCCTGATTCCTTTCTAATCTACTACCAACTACAACAGAAGTCTCCCACGGGTACACACTCCGTTCAGGACAGTTAACATATGACAAGGTTTTACCTAATTCTTCTCGCTTGAATAATTTTGTTACTTATAAATTCCAATGATTATAGTATTTGCTGACTGCTCATGTAATTCAGTCACCTTGACTGCAATATCAGTTAAATAAAGGAGATTATATTTGTTTTCCCTTTCCGTTTATTATAGATCTTGTAAACGTCAAAACGTCGGCTACCTGTGCTTTTGTTTAGGCTATGTTACAAGGCTTCCCTAAGGCTTCGTTTTTGTTGTTTGTATTTTAGTTTGACGTTAAGTTCCGCTAAATCTATGGAATAAACCTTGAACTGACCTGGTTTTTCGTGGCTTATTAGTATCGAACGACTCGTGATACATTACCTAGACCACGGAACATTTATTGTTTATTTTGACCTTTGAATCACCAGGAGCTACAAAAACTTTCCCTTAAGTCTACTGAACGTGAAGTACTCATTTACAGCTCTAGGATTGGGCACAGAATTAGGTTAGACGGGTGTTAGCCTGAGGATTAGTGTTTATGTCTAAATTAACGTTAGAGGGTCACTAAGTGAACGTCAGCGCCAGCTTTTGCCGACACATGTAACGTCAAGTTGAAGAGATCTTGATGAGTAGTGGACCTTTTGTGACGTTTTTGAAACATAACTAACACACCCGGCCCAGATACCTTTATGAGGATCATCGCTTTTGATTGTCTGAGTGCTGATTTCAATAAGAGTGCGATCAGCCGTCAATGAGCGAAACACCATACTGCACTTTTGCTTGTCAAAGGGAAAGTACTCCACATCTAGATCACATGAACTTTGGAATGTTTCAGGAGACACCCATGTATTTAGTCCATCGTATTGCACTTTCACATAGGTTCGGAATTTTTCCAAGTGACCTGCTTGAAAGCCCAATCCATCAGCGCTGAAACACAATTGGAGTCGTTATCTGGATATGTTTGTCAAATTAACAGAATCTAATGAAAGGTTGCAAATGACTTTAGAAAACCAAGCAACAATTCTTTGAACAGTCGCAACAACGCGAACAGCGTTAAAGACTATCCGAATTCAAAGCAATTGCGTGTAACTTGCTCACAACGCAAAAAGAAAAAAAAACAACACTAGTGTAGCAGCTCTCGTAACCTGATTTTGTTTGGTAATGTAAGCAGTGAGCCTCCTCTATTGTTTTTAAGTCCAAAGCCGGTGATACAAGGTTCAACATTTGTTGATCAACAAATGTTGCAGCTCTTGTTCAACAAATGTTGAACAGTATGTCGTATCATGTTGAATGTTGAAATATGCCATTCAACACGTTGAACATTTTTGAACGATGTTGAACGAAAATAGAGACTAGTTCTATTCCGTTCAACACGTTTGTGCAACAAATGTTGCAAGATGTTGAACCATGTATCATCGGCTTAAGACATTGTTTCAATTGTTAAGTCTTTTGTTTTTGGCGAGGTAGCGAGCCAATCACATTATACGTTACGAGAGCTGCTACATCACCCAAAAAAACCGTGTACGTCGCGGTTGCTGTTGGGTTTTCCTTTTCATTTTCTTGAAAACATGGCGCACGATCTTTATGTAAGGGTTATTGACCTGGAGCTAGATGAGGGGATGTGTGATATATTCCCCACGTGTCGATCCCGAATCAGTAGACCGAGGGCTCGGCACGAGGGGAGTATATCAGATATCTCCGAGGGACAGGTCAATAAAATGCTTATTGGTCAGTTGGTGAGGTTTTCTACAATTAATATATATATATATATATATATATAACTTCAGGTGAGTTCCACACTGATAAATCCAGAATAGTGCTCAACAATAATGGAGCGGTAATAACAATGTTTTTCTACTCAATATAGTTTCATATGGACTTTAATACAGGTCTGTTTTGTAGACCAACAAGGAGTTGGGCCACTCATCAGT
>NC_090891.1:22708818-22711318 GCF_036669925.1 Montipora capricornis | reverse complement strand
TTCATTTATACAGCAACTTAGCTCCAAATTTGCAATCGTCTTTCAGACAAACAATGATGTCGAAAAAATGGTCATCCAAAATTTCTAAATTCTAATTCTAAATTCTAATTTCTAAATTCTAATTTCTTTAGACTCACTCCCATTCTCTCAATTATACCCACGAGTCACGCGTAAAAGAGACGTATTCAGGGAACTGCCAGTGATCAATGCCATTTCTTTTGCTCGAATAAATTACTTCCCCATGCGCAACAATCATTTCCGCACGGCAATAATGGGAGTCATTAGCATCTCCATTGCTGAAATGACTGTTTTGGTCAAGGTGACTGCAATCCATGCAATTACTCACTCTTTCGCTCCAGTGATTTCAGGAGTTAGTTTGCGTGTAACACTAACATCAAAACGCAAAGTTAAGCAGCGTTTGTAATGTGTTATACACTTCGGTGTTCATAGCTTGAGGTTTGTGCAGCTAAGTTAAATAGTCTATTAACTATGGTTTAGTGAGGATTAATTGAATATTATCCAGAACGGATTCAAAGCCACCTTCATATTTTCAAACTGTATCCCTCCTAAGAATTCTTTTAACTTTGCAACTTGAAATTATCTCAGCCTGTTAATCACTTTTCAGTAATAAAAATTGGGGGTCAGTTTAGTCGAGTTTGTTTTTGATATATGTGTTGAAAGAGTGGTTTTCTTCCGAAGATGACAATCCATCCTTACCACTTCAATCAGTGCCTTGAATTCCAGTTTAAAAGATATATTAACCACTTGAGACCATTCTAACACCGGACGAACCATGTGATCGTACGTTTGGAATAGATCATGTCTTAACTGGTATTCCGGTACTTGGGTCATGTTGGTCACTATCCCATCCACAACTGCAAGAAAATGGAATAAAAGGCAAGAAATTATTGATTATTGGCTCATCAATGTTTCGATCGTTTGCACCTGCGTTCCGCAAAATCGTAAAATAAACTAAAATAATAACTTCAGATAATTCCAACCGACTCAGGTAATAAAGTGAGTAAATCACGATGTTGCGTGGGATGTTTTAATTAAGCGATCTATTCTTGCAGGAAAAATAGAAAAACGACAGTGCGGAATACTAGGGAAAGTTTCGAGTGCTTGTGTGAAGTCCAGTGACTTCAAGTAGCTCAATGGGTAGAGGCTCCGACCAGTGGTAGGGAGTTACTACTGTAGGTTCGAATCTACCCTGCCAGTCACCTCGACTTTCTTTGCTTTGCCGCTCATCCAAAGAAATGGATGAGTCAGTCCAGTTTCGACTTGTCAAACCTGTTTTTTAATTTATGCACATGATCAAATGTAAAAATTTACATTAACGTGACAATTTTTAACTGTCTAAATCCCCATAAGTATGTCCGTGTGTCGTTACAGAGACTAGTTTGCCAGTATTGAGAAACCTATTGATCTTTTTCAGTTAAAAATTGAAATGGCAATTGAAAAACTCGAACTATCTTGACTTTCCAAGGAAATGAGTCCTTGGTTGTCGTGTGTTTGCCAGAGTTGTTCGAAAATATCCCAACTATTTGCTTTGGTTTTGTGGTTTTGCGGCTACTAGTCACGCGTGATGGACTCCCGAATACGTTCGAATTTTTAACGCACGCTCAATACGAAATGCCGAGGCGGCTTGCAGAGTCTTCCTTCCTGTTCCCGAATTATTTAGGAAGATCGAAAGAGAATCTGCCCGCAGGGTAGTTCGAATCCTGCCTGACTGTGATTTTTCAGTTGTCCTTTCGCTCGTTGTAAAGCAACTTGTATTCTGTGCAGAATACCCGTGTATTATATGCCTCGTTCTTCAAAGAATGTCGCAATAAAGTTTTTTGAATTGCAGTCGATATAATCAGTAACATGTCCTGTTTCGTATTTCGTTTTGGGTGTATTTAGAACGGGTTTTAAGTATATGGCGGCCATTTTGAGTCCGAGGGATTGAAAACGCTTGCTTTGAGCCACCGAAACTCGTTCCCAACCTTTCAACTCGAGGTTCAGGGTACGAAATCTATTGTCTATGGCCGATATGGCCTCCACGCGAATAAGGCCCTTTAACCTGAGGTTGGTTTTCTTGCCTAAGATAGCACACTTTTTGCGCACTGAGCTTGTGTGAAGGTTGTGACTACAGTCAGGTGGTACATTTTCTGATAACTCCATAAGATTGCGTTAAGTTGACGAGCTAAAGATGCAATGTGTATGTAAAATGTCACCCTCGACGGTCGTTAATACCCAACCATTCTCGAATGAGTGCCGAGGCTTAAATAGTGCAGATTAGTACTTGACACTACAAACGATATTACTTGGCGTGCATGGAATGACCGGTTTTTGTCTCCTTGTTTGGTCCTGAAGTGGTGAGTTGTGTTGTGTTTTTGTGTCATAAAGTATGACACCTCACAGTGGCATATCCATTTTAGTCACAACCCTTGCGCGAAGCGCGTATTATTTGGTTCATTCAATCTCTTTTCATTTGCGCATGACCGAGGGAGAGAGACAG
>NC_090891.1:22698818-22706318 GCF_036669925.1 Montipora capricornis | reverse complement strand
TATTCCATTCGCGCTCATATCCAACGCGCGCGCATGGAATAATTGTCAAGTATACTTGACCAATCAGACTTGTAATTTAGAGTTTATGCTACAAGAATCTCGAGATCCAACTATTTGTGACAAACAATTTAGTGACCAGACGTTTAGCAACTTTGCATTCTACCAATTATAAACTATAACCCCAACCGAATTTTCTGCATGTAAACCAAACAAAATATTGTTTTATCATCTGGAATCTCCCTTCCTCACGCAAAACCCCTCCAATTCTCGACAACCTGAGAATGAAACAGGCCATACCCAAACGGAACCACTCTACAAGATCAACTTGATAATGTGGAACTTAACGCTGATTGCAGCAAAAAAATTATCTGCAACAGGCTTGGCTATCTACGGCCTTTTACCAAAGTAAAAGTTTCAGTACATGAAACCAAATACTCTGTACTGGTACTGTCTCTAGAACTGAGTCGGGCAATGATCTGGTGGACCTTCACCGAAACCAAGTGTTGATAAAACTGAGAACTGAGAATTTGGGGGGAAAAAGAAGTCTTTTGCACTTAGCCGAGTTTTGTATCATTTTGTAGTTCTTTACCATGCAAGGAAAAAGGCAAGTGACCATATCATAGCGGAAAACATATTGTTTCATAATTTTATGCCATGAGACAGTGGGCAATTTTTCCGCAACCCTCGATGGAATCGCCTTCAAGCGACAGAATCAAAGCTTCCGAAAGGCGAAACCTTTTTGCTTTATTTTTCCATGTTTGTTTTTGCAAATCAGTGGTTCCACAGCTGGCCAGTACTGGAGTCGAGCTTTAAATTTCCAAAACAAAGTATGATCACCTATATTTTACTAAGTTTTATATACCTGGAGAAACAGTGGCTAAAACTTCAAAACCTAACCCCAAAGTGGATAAAAATGGGCAACATGATCGTTAGCACTGGTAGGGCAAGTAGTCAGAACATTTCATCAACTTCCGAAACAGGTGATTCCACGCACACATAGCATACAGCTAAAATTCGAAGTTGGTCCCCAACTCTCCTTATATGTTCATTAAGTGTCTTGGGCTATTTGAGTTACAAATGTGGGTTGAGAATGTCCACCAGGCGTTTCGTTAAGTTGATCATCCACTAGTGGTTTATATTTTTCAAACTGATCCGAGTGCTAGTGGCTGGGGCATTACCTGTGCAACTAATGGTTCTTGCAGTCTCGGGGAAAGGAATCGCTACGCAGTAATTCTAATTCCCAAATGTTTGGGTAAGATAGAGGCCGACCAGGGCATGGGATTCTTGTGGTGCCAGCATGGGCCACTCAGGCTCGGTATACTCGAGTACTAGCAAGGATGAGTCAGCGGCCTTTGGTCTGGACTGCATGCAGCCAGCTGCTGGTCCACCCGTCTGCCAATAGCACGCACAGAGTGCAAAATCAACTCAAGCTAATTGCATGGCCCATTATCTGGGTACTATATCAGAAGTGACGCTTTTCTGAGTGCGTTACCGAGGTGTCTTTTTACTCAGAGACAGTACAGCGTTTATACTTTGAAGTGTGCTGTCTTCTGTAGTCAGAGGGACTTCCCTCCACTCTCCCCGGGTCTAGCCCTTGTTTCTAGAGTTCATATAGGGAAGATATAGTTGACGTCACCTATTGTCATTAATGTGCCAACGAGTGCCTAATTGGCGGTCGAAACACAGGGTTTTTTTGTCCTGCGGTTGGCACATTTGAATAACAAGAGCAATGTTTGTAAACAGATAACTTACCTATACCGAGCTCCCCTCTATGCCATTCGACAGTGATCACTGCTAGATCAGCTTTGTCTCGTATGATTAGCGCTGAGAATACCTTAGTTCGTCTGCATCCAGTTGTTCATCGTTTCTTGAAGGGTGCCTTTGGGAGTAAGCCACCCTCAAATAGATGTTATGGTATTTAAGATTTGCAGCATTGGCTGCAACTTGGGAGACTCGCACTGGCCTTAAAAGGACCTCGTGTTAATACTAGCCATGTTATTAGCGTTAGCAACAATACTTTTCTACGAGCTAATGTAAGCGATAGTTACCAGGAAAAGGGTGTGTTTGTATCTTGGTAGTCTTATTAGCAATGCTAACACTGTTAGGAGCGTTTGGAGCTATAACTTAACTTTGTTCATTGGTAGATTGTTAAGAAGTATTTAATAGTCTAGACGTAAGTTGTAGAATAAAATGGATATATTAAGACATTGTAATCTTGGGGTATGGTTGGTGTTTTGGGCTCCTCATAGTGTCCTCAGACGCTTTGAAGGCTTCATGTCAGGACCGGAGGTTACGGTTTATGAGATAGAATTGGAAAGTTAAACGAGACTTACTGAGTAGTAACCGAAGGTGTCTGATATGCCCACCTCTCCCTCCCTGTGCTTGTCTCAAGCTCTCAAGCCTTGGTTACTATTCCTCTTTACGGAATTGCTTTCTGTGTTTAAATGTTCCTCCACAATGGGAAGGATGAGGATTTGAAACAATGATTGTGACGTAACTCCCGGCAGACTAGGTTCCTTCTTCATGTCAGACACCTTCGGTTACTACTCTTTATGAGATGGAATTCAAGTCAAACCTCAACCTACAGGTAAGTCCCGTTTCACTTTCCAATTAACTACACATATTACTGTTACAAATCCGAGTTAACTGTTTATTTTTTGTTTATCAGTTCCAAAGTTTGTTATATTCAATCAATCATGTTTTATAAAAGTTAGTGAATTTGGCACCATCCCCTAAGCCTGACTGGTCATTTGTTCTGTTGAGAAAGAAACGCTCAAAGAAGAACTGTGAAAAAGTCGTGGATACATTGCATACGACCCTTGCGAAATGAATTCCCCAACTTTTCCTACATATGCAAATAAGCCAAGCCTGAGAAGCTTGGAATTTTTGGGAATTTCCAGGAATTGACGATTACGGTCTCTCAAAAGGGTTGGAATAACCAGGGATTTCTAGGAATTCCAAATTATGACATCAGCAAAACTCAGTGAGTTGCAACTCTTGAGAATTTTTGGGAATTGAAAGCTAAAAGGGCACTGTGGACTAGGAATTTATGGGAATCTTTGGGAATTCCACTCAATGATTCAACTTGACATGACTTGAAGGTTACTTGAGCAAGTTGAAATTCTTGAGAATCAATCAAAGTCGAAGTGCCCTTTTAGGATTTGATTTCATCTCATGCCTTGAAAAATGATTTAACTTCACTTAACTTCATTCTCAAATACATGTGTAACAAGGTTTGCTCTTATTCAAAGCATGTCAATGTGAATGTGATATCTTTTGAGTTAATTCACTGTTCATAATACATGTACTTAGCTTAAGCGATTTCCTTTAAAGGCTCCAAATTTTGAACATAAAATCACTCTGTACACGGAGAAATGAAAAAGAAATCTTTTAATTTATTCTGATGTATTCCATAGATTGTGAGAAATAATTTCAACATATTACCTTGTTTGATGCGCTCATAATCGACCTTATTCCAAAAGGAACGTGAAATATTACTCTTGAGAATTTGACACTCCAAGTGAGCACTTAATCCTTTCAATGAACTCCAGTATCTTTCGAATCTTGCTCATTTAAAATGAATCCGTAAAAAGATTGTCATCCTCCGCCATCTTGGATAACACCTGAGAGACCGGACTGGAAACTAGTGAGCCGTTTGCGTTTTGGTCAGCAGTCAGCGGTAAGCGGTCCTAGCTATTGCAGATTTTGAGGACGATTTTGGGCAGTTTTATTCAAACTTTTCCAGGTTGTATCATTCTCGGAGACCCAGGCGCAGTCAGGGCAAAATTGGGACTGGCGTAAAGTTTTCAAGTAAGGCGAGAAGAGCCAATGCGAACATACCTTTAACGGACGAGTTCCATAGCGAATAGTGAAGTCAGATCGTGATCCCTTATATAAAGCAGGAACTATCACATCTACGGTCGCCATTTTCTTACTTTTCGAACAAAGTATAGTTTTCGACTCCGCTTGTGGACTTTGAGCTTTTTCGGGTGGCGCCCTGGCTGCGCATGCGTAAGATATCTCTGTCTCGTAGAAGGCAACTCAAGAGGTTTCGAACTCGGTATCTCTTCCTTCAGCGGCAATCGCGATGACCACTAATTATAAACCGCGGAAGACCACATGACAGATTAACGGGGAAATATGTATTAAAGAATTGCGTGCGAGACCGGAAACGAGTTTTTGTGTTTTCGTTGCACGCACTGCAATATCCGGTTATCGTATGACTCTGTAACAGATATCATAATTTTATAATTTTCCCAATATTGTTAAGAAAAAGTATTAAATATTTTTAAATATCATCGTAGAGATTTGCAAAGCATATGTTTCTGATTTTGATTGGAATCAACGCCGTTAACAACAATTTTAAATGTAAACAAATATCCACAATCGCACTTAACCGTATCATTGGATCACGGAATGTGGACTGTGGACTTCGGACTACGGAATTGAAACTAAATATTTACTAAGATATTGTAACATAAAAGAAAAGTCACTGAAATACTGTGAATTTAAAGGAAGTCTGTAAAAATCGTTGGAACAAAGTGTAGGCTACCCGTAGCCTCTTGTATTGAGAAGAATTTGTAGCGGAGCTCGGGGACACGAAGCGCGCCAGCGGGGCACCATGGGTAAGACTTTTTGGGAAATCTATCCATGCGACAAATCTTGGTTATGACGTCACGTACGTCCGTCCGTCCGTACAGGCTGTCAGGGTGGAGGTGGGGAGGCAGGACAGCCTCTGGGACGGGAGTGTTCGGGCAATTTTCCTTGGCGGGAAATCCCATGGCAGCGTTGCATTTTGCAACCCGCGTTTTTCTGGCGATGAATCATTTTAGTGACGAGCAACGGGATAAAGAGCAGGAAAAATCTCAAGAAGAGGCGACGAAATTAGAGAAGTTTAAGGAGAATGCCTACTATTGTTCTTGCGCATACGTTCTGCGCATCTCGAGACACTCGGATTTCCTATCGGCGATGCTTATTAATTAAATAAATACAGGAATATCTTTGCGCGGTTCAAAATTATTTGAAGGAAGCAAAACTTAGCAAGTGCTCTTGGTATCCAAAAAGAAAATTGGGGGTAACCATGCATTTTTCAGAGATAATTAAGCTTCAATTTGTAAAAGAACGCCATACATTGCTTTGTATTTTAAAGCTTTTTACAAATATTGTTGATTACTTATCGTCGAAAAATGCGTGGTTACCCCATAAATTCTTTTTAAATTTCAATATCGCTTGTTAAGATCTGCTTTTCCCGCATATTCAGTAAACCGCGCAAAAATACCTTTGAATTAGTAGGCACCGTCCTTAAGCGAAGAAATCCTGGAAAGAAGGTTAAGCCGAGGAAGGAGAAGAAGAGAAAATTTCGATGAAAATCAACGTAAAGCTGAGAAAAATAGGGCGAGAGATAAAACACTTTATATTTACAACGGCTAGCTTTCAGCTAAGCTTAATGTTTTCCTTCTTTAAATTAATAATAAGCTTATATGCCTTCCTGCCTCACATATTTTGTAAAACTAGCCAAAAAAGGAAAAAGGAATGAAAAAGTTTGCAATTCCGTGGTGACAGAGATTCTGACACATTTAAACAACCACTTGAGAGCTGCTTGGTTTTACTGTGAAACTGCAGTCGAGTAAGTAAGTTTACTACACTTTAGGTCGACTTTTTAATTAGTAAAAATGTTTGCTGTTGTTGTGAACTGAATAGGGAGGGAGTAAAGATTGTCATTGAAACGGAAAATGTTGTGAAAGAGATTACTGTGCATCCAATTTCAGTTTGAGTTGTTCATTAAAATTCTTAGTTATTTTTTGCAAGGCTGGTTTGTTTACACCTGTCAGATCAGAGGTGTTTGATCTGTTTGATCATTGTAAACTGTGGACTCTAATGACGATTAATTCTGTACCTAATGCAGAAGCATAATTATTTCCATAAACACTATATTGCTTTCTGGGCTTAGAAAAAGGAAGATCCGCTTTTAGGCTTGGCTAAATCTATATATTAGTTGATCAGATGTCTGATAATCCTTCCTTTTAGAGATTCTCCCAAATGTCAGTTTCCCTTTGGCTCCATTTCCTCTCCCCTGTTTTGGTTGGCGGTTTTTATTTAACATTTTCTACCTTCCATCCCTCATTTTCCAATGCAACTAGGATCTTTCATATTTTATCACTCATTTTCTAACTCGCACCACGAGTTTTTTAATCTCGACTCACGCGGTTTCTAATTCGCATGCCTTATCACGATGTCGCATGTCCCGTACAAGCTTCAGTGCATACACTCCAGGCTTCCATATTTTATCATGACTAACTGGAGATGAAATCGTACTCACCCCAGGCACAATGAGATGAAAGTAACGAGATGAAAAATATAACTTTATCCCAATGAATGCCCCGATAAGGCTCCATCGCAAGGTTAAACATCACTGAAGACCACCTGTCTTTTTATGGCTGACAGCTGCTCGAATACGTTAAAGAATATTAATTAAGAAAGTTCTGAAATAATGGCTGTCAATTTTTTTTTATTTTTTGGGTTTTTGTTTCCCACTAAAAGCAGTAATATTACTCATGGTTAACATGTCAAACGGTTAAATAGTTTCTAGGTGAACGAGAAAATAAATCTCTAACTTACAGATTCCACTAACTCGGTATATCTTTTAGAATACTTGAACAATCGGACATGTAATTTAGAGTATATGTCACAAGAAGGGAAAAGAACTAATAGTCATGTTATTATGGACGTTAGAATCAAAGAGCCAAAACATTTGGGCATATCGTAACACATTTCTTGGTCTTCCTAAAGCATACATTTATTTTGGAAAAGCTGCTAGTAAATATCTAGCGTCAAAGGCAGAGCCTAATATCTAAGATCCAACTATTTGTGAAAATTTGGGATATTAGGGCCGTTTATACGAGAGAAAATAAGCCGCGGCTTATTCTGGCCGCGGCATACATAATACGCGAAAGGAACTATTTATACGAGTATATCATCCCAGGTCAGGATAAGCCGCGGCTTGAGAAAGCCGTAAACGTAGATTTTGTTTCATTTATACCGGGTGTTCGCGTCTTATGTAAGCCGCGGCCAGAGTAAGCCACGGCTTATTTTCTCTCGTATAATCGGCCCTAATCTTAAATGTTTCGCTGTTCATGACAGTTGTACAGACTAGAAGCGCTAGTACTAACCTGCGATCAAGCTCTATTTTAGATTAGAAAACATATGGGCGAAGCTACAAATGGGCCTTATCGCAGGTTACGCTAGTACTGGAATCACTGATAAAGTTTCGGCGAGTTGTAATGTCAGTCAAGTTTTGTTCACCTATCACCTGTCCATCGTATGTTGAGTTTCTAGTGAGAGTGAATTAGGTAAGTGTGTTGTTATGGAATGGGTGGACTCCCCAGCACAGTCACAAATGAGTCTATTTTTTAGAATACCTGTCCCCGCGAGAATCAGTTGTTATGTCCCTGAAAAAACATGGCAGAAGCAGGCTCGCGTTGTGCGAGAGTGATAGACTTA
>NC_090891.1:22681318-22686318 GCF_036669925.1 Montipora capricornis | reverse complement strand
TGTACTTATACCTAATCTAAGTAAAGGCGTATGCGGAAAACGTTTGCCAACGTTTAACATGAATCATCATAATTACATAGATGATTATTGAAAGGTCTTTGCACTGATTGGTTGCACTTGAGGTGATTAATTATTACGCGATAATTACCGAAGCGGTTTTATTTTTTTTTTCAAAATGGCCGCAAGCCGTTTTGTCGATGTTTTCAAGAAAACTAATTTGCATACTTTTGGTTGAAATAAGCACAAGTAATTTTTTTTAGAAGACGAGCTCGTGCAATTTGTAGTTTGAAAAGTTTACAATTGCTTAATAACAAATTACACAAGAGATTACTTATTTTAATAAGTAATCTCAGGTGTAATTATTAATATTATTAAAATTATTAAAATAATGTACATAAAAAAAAGAAAGATAGAAAGTTAAACAAGTGAAATTTTGGCAGACACACGCGCTTTAATGTTCTTTGAAGTTCATTCAAACAGATCTCTTTTTGTCAAATTCGAACTCACTTCACAAGAGTATATATCATCAAGAAAAAATGAGGGGACAGAGAGGGAGGCTCAATGCGTTGGCCGGGATATGTTATGTCCACGAAAGTTATTTTTAGACGAGCGGAAGTCTTTGTTCTAGGGGAAGTCTGTCTTCCGAGACGTCCGCATGCAGTCTTGCTTCGCTCTCAGGTTCTTAGTGAAAAGAGAAAATGATGGCGCACGTGGAAGGCTGATGAATATATATTTTCTTTCAAACATCGGACGTCTCGGAAGACTTCCGCTCGTCTAAAAATAACTTTCGTGGACATGACATATCCCAAGGGCTGGACCGGGAGCCTCCTTCTCTGTCCCCTCATTTTCTCTTGATATCATCCAAAAGTCATTCAACTGTAAACTTGGAAACGTGCATTTGTAAATTGCACCCCATGAGAACTGCACTCTTTTTTTTAGCCAATCAGGACTGAGTATTTTTTTCATGTTTATAAAAGCATTATACAGGTCCGGGCAAACACCTTCAACATTTGCTTTAACATCAGTTTGATTTTGTTGAAGGATGTTGAACGATGTTGAACGATATTGAACGGATATTGAACGATGTTGACTGCGGAGGTCGGCAAACGATTTCAACACGTCATCGACATTCGATTCAACAAACCTTCACGAGAAAAGCCTGGTCTTCCGTCCTAGGCTGCACTCGAGGTTGTTTCTTTGGATACGGACAAGAGAAAATGAGAAGACAGAGAGGGAGGCTCCCGGTCCAGCCCTTGGGATATGTCATGTCCACGAAATTTATTTTTATACGAGCGGAAGTCTTCCGAGACGTCCGCATGCAGGCCAACCTCGGTCCGATGTTTGAAAGAAAATAAATATTCATCAGCCTTCCACGTGCGCTGTCATTTTCTCTTTTTACTAAGAACCCGAGAGCGAGGCAAGACTGCATGCGGACGTCTCGGAAGACAGACTTCCGCTAGAACAAAGACTTCCGCTCGTCTAAAAATAACTTTCGTGCACATAACATATCCCGGACAACAACCTGAGCCTCCCTCTCTGTCCCCTCATTTTCTCTTGATACGGACGATAAGTCATTGAGAGACCGATAGTGCGCACGTGCATACCAAACAATGTTGAAAGAGTGTGACAAACGGCTACAACTTTATTCAACATTTGCGAATACAAAAGAGAGGCTCTTCCCGGGGAGGGTCCTTGCTCCCTTGTTCTCAGCTTTTTTATCCCTAAAATTGTTTTAAATTGTTTTTGTTCCCTTGTTCCCTTCTTTCCCAAAACCCCCGGGAGGGCCTCAAAAGAAATAATGAATGGTTGTTGAAGCAAAATTGAAACGCTTTTAAACACATTCAACATCGATTCAACACGGTTAAAAGAGATGGGGGGAAGAGGGAGGAGGGGAAAGGAACAAACCGTTTCAACATCGTTGTTCAACAAAATCGAACATATCAATGCCAAAAACAAGGTTGTGATTGGTCGACGTGGTAGCTACAATAGTAATTTAGAGTTTTACTGTTTGTCTCACGATGTAGTTGCTTCAAATGGAGATCAAAATCGAACGCGATTTGAAGCCGTTTGCCTCAACTACAGTAAAAGAGCAACGATCTGTTGGTTGCCTATACTCCCAGAAGGGAGTTAAGCCAATAAACTAACCTGTTAGATAAGTCAGTAACTTCGGTGGCGCAGACGTAGCGTGATGAGCCTTCAGTACCAAAACAGTAGCGGCCAGCGCCAGCCCTATCTCAAACATGACCACTGTGTAGTAAACACCAATCAAAGGCAGCGTCTCCGACTGCTCCGGAAGTAGTTCGGTGACCACGAGCAGGTACACGCTTACAGCCAATAGAATGGTAACACATAATCCAATTCGCTCTCCGCTTTCCGCCGGAATGAAGAAGCTTACGAGAGTCAGCATACCGATGATCATGCAAGGCACGAATGAAAAAAGGACGAAAAACATGGGACGACGACCAATGAAGAACGACACGACGACTTCAGAGAACTCACCTTGTGGCTTTTGTGAGTTAACTTTCTTTATTTCAATGCTCCTCAAGGCCCAATAACCATTCGACGTATTGAGTTTCAAGTCTTTGGGACGAAATTAGAAAAGACAAAAATTAGAATACAAGGTTTAATTTACGTACGGTTGTGAGCTACACATGTGGGAATTTGTGATGTGTGTAGATGGATTAAGTGAAAGAATATGAAGTTTATCAATGGCAATTCACAATATTTCTACGAGCACGCTGTGGATATGAGATGATTTAACCATAATGCAAGGAAAGAGGCACCGAGTGACATTTGCCAAATTGAAGTTGATTAATTCTGAACATCTGGATAATGAACAATTTTACTTCCTTGACGCAATCATACTATATCAGGAACTTCTATTTCCACTAATTCCTTGAGCCAACTCTTCGCGAGTAAATTTATTTTGAAGAACAGGTTTTTCCCGCGAAAAGTATTATATTTTCCTTGACTTTTAAGCCGTGGCTACACGAGCGATTTTTTGCTGGCGCCGGTGATGCAATTTTTTTCAAATTTTGTCGCTTCGCCATCGCTACCGCGATGAAAATTGCAAGTGTAGCCAACCTTGAAATGGCGACGCGACAGCTGAAAAAATCGTAGAAAAAAAATCACGAGAAATTCAACTCTTTCAATTTTTCGCGATTTTTTTCCTGCGATTTTTTCAGCTGTCCTGTCGCCCGTTCAATGGTGTCTACACTTCAGATTTTCATTGCGCGCTGGCGACGCGACAAAATTTGAAAAAAGCGTATCACCGGCGCGAGCAAAAAATCGCTCGTGTAGCCGCGGCTTCACATTAGTGGGCGTGCTGAATTTCCAAAGGGGGGCGTTCTATAAATGAATTTATTCGTGAAAGGATTGACTCCTAGGCCAAGTATGAGAGATAGCGGCTCCCCTTGATGAACTTCTGTTGGTATATCAGCTGATTATACTCAACCGAATATTCGGCGTTTGTGATTGGCCAATGACGAATGCATAAATAGGTTTAGAGTGCAAAAGAGGTGACAGAGTGAAAAACGGAAGTGTCTATGCAAACACAGTATGAACTTGATCGTGCATTTCGTGATTTATGGTCCCTCGCAGCAGCCCATAACATGGGGCCCGTTTCTCGAAGGTCCCGAAACTTTACGGGCCATTTTCGAGTGTTACAATTCCCATTTGTATTTCAAGAACGGAGAGGATTTAAGTCGTCAAAATTCACAGTCATTTTGATTTTTGTTTCCTTCCAAAACAAGCATTTGACAGTTTCCTCACAAATGGTGTTTCGGGCCTTTTGAGAAACGTAGGTCCCTGTGACGGCATTTTCGCAGACCAAGATATTTTGACTAGTTCTTCAACAAGATTTGACTTGCACCAGCGACCATTCTCAATTCCAAGGGTAATAGTTTCTCTTGCAAGACTTGTGATTATCTGGTTTCGTGGCAAAATCAATGTAAGACTATCTCGGTCTGTAAAAACGCCGTTCCACAAATACAATGAATTTGTTCGCTCCTATTCATAGGATCCTGTTTCTCGCGATGTTTTGAAAGTTCTCAAATTGACGAGCGCTATTTTGAGACCTTTCAAAACATCTCTCATGTCCATAAATGACAAGATGCAGGATTTTCTATACTTGTAACCGAGACTGAGTGAGCCAATCAAGCCCCAGTTGTTCGGAGAGTGCATGGGTAGCGATATCCACTGGATAACTCAATTGGTTTTGCAAGTGTTTATCCGCTGGATTGCGTTATTAACCTTTAAAACAATCAAGGCCTTGGGGCTACAAAATATTCAACGAACGCTACAATAGATATATCTGAGGTTCAGAATTGCATAAATTTTTCATAACAAAAGTTATCTCTGCTATCCCGGCAACAACACCTATCTCTGCTAGACGTATTGGTATGTTTGACAGTGCAAACAATCCATATCCGGATACTATATAAGAGATATAAGGACAAGCTTGTCAACTGAAGAGAAAAGTTAAGAATAATATTGGTATCGACAAGAAAAAAATACCGGGATGAAATCAATTCCATTTCCATCTACGCCTTTTGTGACAAACGAAGAAAGCAAAGAAGTCTTATGGTGACAAGAAACAATTCCAGGATAGGAGATAGCGAGATGAGCGCATATTACAGAAGACGACAAAAACTGTTATTGTTAGTCCAATATTAATTGCGTTCAACGAAGGAGAACGCATCCTAATCGTGTAAATCCCTCGCGATATACTCCTGTCAGTATAGATCGTTATGCCATTCGATTTCAGGGTTTGGACGCCATTTTTTGACCGGCTTGCACATTTTTCCTCGATCTAATATGGCTAGCCTCAAGATTATGAAAATATTGGAGGATAGCAGTATCATCTTTAGCCAATCACAGGGCGATTTTCGCTTGCTTCAGGAGGAGCTGAAAGTTCATTGCAGCCGTAATGGCGTCCAGAGAAAGGTGATTATTCAAGAAGGGTGTGAACCCCAAAAAAATTTAGCCTCAATTTTTACCAG
>NC_090891.1:22648818-22676318 GCF_036669925.1 Montipora capricornis | reverse complement strand
GGAGTATATCAGATATCTCCGAGGGACAGGTCAATAAAATTCTTATTGGTCAGTTGGTGAGGTTTTATACAATAAAAAAATATATATTAGATAAAACTCTTTGGCCTTACAAAGCTTTTGCTTTCATGTCCAAATTGAGCACTCTACTGGATGAGTCCTTGCCGCTAGCAATTGCGCATGCTCACTAGCTCTCTAGTTTGAGCACTCTGGCATGGCTTAGATGTACCACATGTGTGGGACATTTGAGGTGGCTTTTTAAGCTTAACGTCCACGCTAGTCATCAGCACTGCACTGATAAGGCCCAGAAGGCCAAAACAGTACTGTTTGCAGTTACGTATGTATATATTAATCCTCGAGAGGGAGGCTCGTTAGAAGCTACAACGCGTGTGCACGATTAGTATGCACTAAGTTCTTGAGAGCAGTGAACGACCCCGAAGATGAATTGTTTTTAACCCAACGAGCAGATTTTCCGGCTCTTAGTAATCTCCTTCTCGGCAGTTGGATTTCCTTACAGTTTGTGAATGGGACAAGTCAAACTCACAGCCAGGATACTCAGACTTAGATGTTGAAAATACTGTCTCGGATTGACTTTAACACTCCTAGAGAGAATGATTTATTGCTTGAAGTTTCACCCGCTACCAATACACCTTATTCCAAAATGGCCGCCATTTAAATATTCTTTTGTTTTTATTCAAATAAGCCCTCGATGCCTCGTTCTTAAGCTTAAAATTCAAAAGAATATTTTATCTTGAACGAGGCAACAAGGGCCAAAAAGTATCCGCATAAATCAGCGGCCATTTTGGAATAAGGTGTATGTTGTTACAGCGAGTAGGCTCTGGTAGGTCATTATAATTTTCCATAATGCCGGTAATTGAATTTTGACATTTCGTAAAATATATGTATATTTCTCCAACAGAACAAAGAAAGCCGAGCCAACTGATAAAGAAGCTCAATTAAAAATCACTCTATTTCAAGTAAAGTGTGTGGCGTTGGTTTACTTTTGTGAAGGCTGACCGCGTGGGAACTGGGTGTCATTAGGGAGTGAGGTTCCTGGCATGACACAACTCATTTCGGGTTGATGAAGAGATCAGAAGTTACCATGAGTAACAGGAGAAGTCAGGAGCACACTGATTGAGCACTTAAAAGAGATCTCATGGTCATGAGTACTGCAAATGGAAGTAAACTCACTTATTTTCAAGGACGATATCTGGGACCCAAATTGTTTTCGGTTCCACAAAAATATGAGTTATTCCGCCATAATGAGAAGAGTTCCATCGCAAGAACGGATTTTGCCAAATCTGCAAGGCAATTAATAAGATTTGATATTGATAGCTCCATGTACTTAAGATGACGTCGACGTGGAGACCATGAAGAAAGATACTTTGGCAACGTCAACTTAGAGTCAGCATACAAGAAGAATTCAAATGTCAGTACATCAACTAATTCAAAGAGAAAAAAAGCTTATAACCATTCTATTCCAGTACGCAGCAATATTGGAATTCAAAACAGCTAGTGCTCAAATAACGGATAATCGAATACTGATTGAATAAAGCTTGTATGAGTCCTTTTTTAAGGGGATGTTGTAGATATATTATCGGTGTGCAACAATCGATGGGAAAGCTGAAGGAAGATTGGCCAAGATTAATTTATGTGAACGTTTCCTTTTGAATTACCAAGGAGCTCCTTTTCTGATACTCGACCAAAGCACTGGTTCAAAGTAGCAGAAAGAGGGCTACCCCAACATCAGTTTGATACATTACATCTTTGCATCTATTGCCGTAAATAAAATATACTTTTTGGGGTTCTTGAATCATCAACAGAACAAACCAAACCACAATACGTCAACGCTGTGAACAAGTCACTTTTTCGGTACGTGCCCGGCATGACGCCCTGTCCCTTTTTTCACGCAGGGCATGAAGTTTCTCATACTGATTTTAAGTACAAGCCCGGCATGGCAATTCCGTCTTTTTTCGTGCCGGGCATGAGGTCCAAGCTCAACCCTAGTCCCCTTCTTAAATTACAAGAGGCTCCTTTTGGGTAATGGGGCTAAGATCTCCATCTCCCAGGCATGACGCCATTTTTTTTTTCATGCTATCGGTGTTCTTTCTATAAAGCATAAATTCTTGCGTGTTTTTTCATGCCGTTTAATATACAACGTACCAGCATACGTGGAAAGTGGTAGATCCATTGCCTTCCACTTTTCATCGGGCATGAAGGAATAAACTTCATGTCAACCCCGTTGTTTTTAAAAGTATTAGTCAAAAGTGTTGCCAGTTTCCACTGAGCCGTTTTTACCTGTGTTACTACGGTTTCTGTCGTGATCACTTGAGCCTTATTATCCTGCCCAAGAAAAAAAAATAAAAAGACCATAGTTTGTGGTTACAATAGCTCCTCTACCAAGAGGTCTCCTCTTCGAGGGAGACTTTTCGAGAAGACTTAAACAGGAATTTTATTTGTGTAGCTGTTTGCATCACAGCCTGGTGAACTTTTATATTTAACCTACATTAGACTTTGATCAGTCCTCGATCCCTGAACAACAACAACAACAATTCACTTATATCGCAGCTTAGCTCCTAATTTACAATCATCTTTGAGACAAACAATGATGTCGAAGAAATGGTCATGCAAAATTTCTAAACCTAAAGCCAATCAGGATGATGACTCGAAATTCGACACGAGTAACTTTTGCTATAGTTTTCAATGTTGTGTTGTTGTTAGTTTTCGAGGGATCAATTGCAACAATAGATATCGGCAATAAATTTTTCGGATGACATCTCTAGGTTTAGACTCACTCCAATTTTCTCAATTATACCCACGAGTCACGCGTAAAAGAGACGTATTCAGGGAACTGCCAGTGATCAATGCCATTTCTTTTGCTCGAATAAATTACTTCCCCATGCGCAACAATCATTTCCGCACGGCAATAATGGGAGTCATTAGCATCTCCCTTGCTGAAATGACTCTTTTGGTCAAGGTGACTGCAATCCATGCAATTACTCACTCTTTCGCTCCAGTGATTTCAGGAGTTAGTTTGCGTGTAACTCTAACATCAAAACGCAAAGTTAAGCAGCGTTTGTAATATGTTATACACTTCGGTGTTCATAGCTTGAGGTTTGTGCAGCTAAGTTAAATAGTCTATTAACTATGGTTTAGTGAGGATTAATTGAATATTATCCAGAGCGGATTCAAAGCCACCTTCATATTTTCAAACTGTATCCCTCCTAAGAATTCTTTTAACTTTGCAACTTGAAATTATCTCAGCCTGTTAATCACTTTTCAGTAATAAAAATTGGGGGTCAGTTTAGTCGAGTTTGTTTTTGATATATAAGCGTTTAAAGAGTGTTTTTTTTCCGCAGACGACAATCCATCCTTACCACTTCAATCAGTGACTTGAATTCCAGTTTAAAAGATATATTAACAACTTGAGACCATTCTAACACCGGACGAACCATGTGATCGTACGTTTGGAATAGATCTTGTCTTAACTGGTATTCCGGTGCTCGGGTCATGTTGATCACTGTCCCATCCACAACTGCAAGAAAATGGAATAAAAGGCACGAAATTATTGATTATTGGTTCATCAGTATAAACTCTTGTTCTTAGGCCATCGTAGCTTGATTAAGAAAATAACACAAACAGCGGTGATAAACATTGTATTCCAACGCATTTTTATAAAACTTGACGTTTCGTATGCTAGTCAACACACATTTTCAAAAGTGACCGTTACAATTTTTGAAAACTATATATATATATATATCGTAAACAATAGGGGTCTGGAACCTAGACTGGGAAAAATGATCTGCAGCAGTACTTGTCTAGACATAATGAAAAGTAATAGCTAAAATAGCAATAACTTCCCACTACTAATATTGACATTAAGGGAAGGCTTTAGCTCTTGAATGAACAAAGTCTCTTCAATTTTGCAGTGAAAAATAAAATGTCAAAGTGATCCCATTTAATGTCGTGGCCAGTGGTTTTCACATGATCAGCAATATATGGCTGATGAATGGTCACTTTTAGCTAGGGCCTTGAAATGTTCTGTTTTTCTGTCGTGGAGTCGTCGTTTTGTTTTGCCAATGTAGAATTCATCGCAGTTCCAGCAGACAGCGATGAATTCTACATTGGCAAAACAAAACGAAGACTCCACGACAGAATGTCAATAATGTCAATATTAGTAGTGAGAAGTTATTGCTGTTTTAGCTATTACTTTTCATTATGTCTAGACACGTACTGCTGCAGATCATTTTTTCTCAGTCTAGGTTCCAGGCCCCTATTGTTTACGATATATATATAGTTTTTAAAAATTGTAACGGTCAATTTTGAAAATGTGTGTTGACTAGCATTCGAAACGTCAAGTTTTATAAAAATGCGTTGGAATACAATGTTTTTCACCGCTGTTTGTGTTATATTCTGGTTCATCAGTGTTTCGATCGTTTGCACCTGCGTTCCGCAAAATCGTAAAATAAACTAAAATAATAACTTCAGATAATTTCAACCCACTCGGGCAATAAAGTGAGTGAATCACGAAGCAAAAGTCTTAGAAATACATGCATCCGACGCTAAACACTATCCATTTGCAATTGTTTTGGCTGTTACTTTCTGATCCGCCGGTAATGTTGCGAGGGATGTTTTAATTAAGCGATCTATTCTTGCAGGAAGAATAGAAAAACGACAGCGCGGAATGCTAGGGAAAATTTCGAGTGCTTGTATAGAAATCGAACCAGCCCTATGGTCTACCCATTGAGCTACTAGAACTCACTAGAGAACTGGGACGCATGACTTTGCAGTGCCCGCTGACCATTGGGACACTCTGTTCATTCAGCTCCAGCTCTCCAATAATTTTAGTAGCTCAATGGGTAGAGCATCCGAGTGGTGTCACGTGGGTCATGGGTTCGACACTTGCCTAGAACTCTGATTTTTCAGTTGTCCTTTTACTCGTTGCCAAGCAACTTGTATTCTATCCTTCTCACCGGCGCATTACACCTGTTCATGCAAGTTATTCCAAAATGGCCGCCATTTTAGTATTCTTTTGTTTCCATGCAAATTGGCCCTTATGGCCTCGCTTTCAGACGTAAAATTCAAAAGAATATTTAACCTTGAACGAGGCCATAAGGATCAATTTGCATGGAGACAAAAGAATACTAAAATAGCGGCCATTTTGTAATAAGGTGTATCATTTCGTGTATTTCAAGTTGTATAAAATGAGACGCATGGCCTTGTAGAGCCCATCATCTAAAGAAATTGATCAGTCAGTCCAGTTTCGACTACTCAAACCTGTTTTTTAATTTATTGACATTATCAATCGGCACGCGTCATCAATTTTTTTTAAAAATTTACGACATCGTGACAATTTTTAGCTGTCTAAATCCCTATGTGTATGTCCGTATGTGGTTACAGAAACTAGTTTGCAAGAATTGAGAAACCTATTGATTTTTTCAGTTGAAAATTGAAATGGCAATTAAAAAATTCGAACTATCTTGAGTTTCCAAGGAAACGAGTCCTTGGTTGTCGTGTGTTTGCCAGAGTTGTTCAAAAATATCCAAACTGTTTGTTTTGGTTTTTTGGTTTTGCGGCCACTAGTCACGCGTGATTGACTCCCGAATATGTTTGAATTTTTAACGCACGCTCAATACGAAATGCTGAGACGGCTGGCAGAGTCTTCCTTCCTCTTCCCGAATTATTTAAGAAGATCAAAAGAGAATCTGCCCGCAGGGTAGTTCGAATCCTGCCTGACTGTGATTTTTTAGTTGTCCTTTCGCTCGTTGTAAAGAAACTTGTATTCTGTGCAGAATACCCGTTTATTGTATGCCTAGTTCTTCAAAGAATGCCGTAATGACGTCAAGACCGCCATGTTGGTGCCGCTAAACAAAGAAAAGGCGGCCATGTTGGTGCCCCGACCAAATCCTCCGGATATTCAACTCTATTATTATGCAAACGCTTCTTTTTGTATTCGTTGAAAAACATGGCTGTTGATCACGTGGGTGAAAACCAACAATTGCAGTCGATATAATGAGTAACATGTCCTGTCTCGCGTTTTGCTTAAGTAGTTTGTACGTCAGTATTTTGGGTGTATTTAGAACGGGCATTAATTACATGGCGGCCACTTTTAAGTCCAAGGGATTGAAAACATTTGTTTTGCCCCACCGAAACTCGTTCCAAACATTTCAACTCGAAGCTCAGGGTACGAAAGCTAACCATTCTCGAATGAGTGCCGAGGCTTAAATAGTTCAGATTAGTACTTAACACTACAAACGATATTACTTGGGGTGCATGGAATGACCGGTTTTTTGTCTCCTTATTTGGTCCTGAAGTTGTGTGAAGTTGTGTTGTGTTTTTGTGTCATAAAGTATGACACCTCAAAGTGGCGTACCCATTTTAGTCACAACCCTTGCGTGAAGCGTGTATTATTTGGTTCATTCAATCTCTTTTCATTTGCGCATGAGCGAGGGAGAGGAGAGCTCTGGGGAACCCTGAAACAAGTGTCTTCTCATTGGTTTTCGTGAAGAACAATGAGAAGTTTCTCCGATTGGTGTATTCATGTTAGCGCGAAAAGTGCACGAGCAGGTACCGTAAGCAAAGGAGACTTTTGTCTGATTGGTTGATGGTTTTTCTTGTACCCAGGTTTTTTTCACACGCGCGCGCGCGAAGTAACAAACAAGATGGCGGCCAAAGATGTCTTGTTCGATTACTTGATGCAGGGATTTTTATGGCAGCAGCGACGTATACACGTTTTCTTCTTTCGGAATAGCGGTATGTCAGTGGTAGAAGCTGTTTTCTTTTAAGTCTTTCGCTTTCGCGCGATCAATTTTTCGTTCGTGGCTTCATGCATTGTAAGCTCAATTGATTTGGGCAGATTCCCGAGTTAATTAGATCGATTGAGGTGGTTGTTCAGCCGAGGCCGGGCTGTCAAGTCTGCTAAGGTAAGATTCGCTGTTCCATTCGTTTTGTATGTAATCTCAAGCCAATATAAGCTAGCGCAGCCCATTAAATTTTCTTTAACAAATTAATGTATTTTACCTTCCTTCTTGTCCACAGAAACCTTACAAGAAATGCCAGCGTTATGAACGCCTTCTTCTTCTTTTCCAGTTCCCATATTTTAACTACTAGTTGCAATTAGCAACGTGAATGGTGGATTTACTAAGTCGCCATGGAGTGAAATCGGAGGGTAGATAATAAGGGTACTGTAGTAACCTGTAGGTAGTTGATGAATGTGCAAGCTATTGTTATTTCCTATTTTTCTGAGCCTTTTAAATTCGCTGGTTTTTCAGGAAAAATAAACTATTTTTGTGCTCATGGCTTGAGAAAAATGTGGCAAGCCTGTGCTTCATGTTGATTTAAAAGCAATAGTTTTGAACCTCTCAATGATGACTTCAATTAGGCATTTACGTGCAAATGCTGCAATTTTGTTCCTACTTTTAGGTAATAAAAAAAACGATTTTCTCATTTTCTGACCATTTTACCCACTTTACATCCTGTAAATAGCAATTTGTTTAATTTATATATTATTTGGAGGGGAAACCTCTGCAACATGGCCCACTGAAACACTGTAGGGAAGGTATTGTTTACCTATTGTCATTAATGTGCCAACCAGAGGCTCACTGGCTGTTGAAACAAAGGGTCTTTTGTTCCTGTGGTTTGCACATCAATGCTTGTCAACAGATATCTTCCCTATTATCTATATGTAGATGAACTTCAAACTCACATTAGCTCTGAACTACCAAGATTTATTAACTTTAAATTTAGCGAAAACTAAATATCTTATCTTCAATCCTCATCAGAAAGTAAATTTCAACTTACTTTCTTCATTAACTTTAGCTGGTCAAATTATGCCTTGAGCACCCTTCCTGGCATGATCATATTCATTACATTTGTAACAAAGTTAATAAATTTGTATTAACATCATCATTACGGTTAAGCAATATCACTAAACATTGTTTAATCAGTATCTATTATTCGATTATTTAGCCAGTTACTGTATGGCTGCATATTGCGGGTATTCATTATGAAAACCCATTGTCACAGCTTATAAAATTGCAAAATAAAGTTATTGGAATCATCAATGATGTTTCCTACCCCACATTGTTTCCTTAGGTCTATTGAAATTTCATGATATTGCTAAAATTTACACATATATTTATGCATAATTGTCTTTGTGGTGACAAGCCATGTATTTTTTTTCCATATTACTGGTTTCGGAGCAACGTAATCATTCAACAACTCGGGATGCATCTTTACAGCATTTGTTTGTTCATACTATAACCAATATATGTATAAGAAAATTCTGCCTATCCATTATTGGAAAATACTTTTGGAATGACCTTCCTCTTTAAAATCGAAACAGCACATCTAAAATCCCATTTTGAAAAAGCAATTTTTGAACACTATTTTGCGCAGTACTGATTTCCTTACTTGCTGGTACGTACTCCAGTATTGCTTGTTTAAAAGTCTAAATATTGCAACTGAATGGGATATCCTGTTCTGTAGATTGAGTATGATTTAAAGTTAAGAATATAATCTTATTATTCTTTGCCTGAGATAGTTGTCAACTTGAATATATTCACATTATGGATTACATTCACAAATGTTTTACCTGTTTATGTCATTTTGAAATGATTTTAATAAAGCATTTCAAGCAATGTTTACTAGTAAAATGACTTTCAAAAATCAATTTATACTTTCTTGAAAATTCTTGTAAATAAGATGACAAAGTTTGAATACGCTTCGTTTAATGTTGTAATAATACCAGAATATAAATTATTCAAGTACAACCCTTATAAATGTTTTAAATGGAAAGAAGTAAAGTGCATAATGGTAATTATTATAGCTCTTTTTGAAAGTTAGTTAACAACTTGAACACATTCACAACTAATTGTTTAGGGGTTCTTTTGGGTGGGGGGGGGGGGGGGGGGCGGGAAGAGAGGGGCACTTTGTAAGCTTTAATACCCAAACAAATGAAACAAATGAATAAATGAAATAGAAATCAGAGACTTTCTTTTTTTTTAGTACAATTGGTTATATGCCATTTATTTCTAGTGGTGGCATAGTGCATGTGATGTTCTCTGTAATATTATCGGGTTTTAAAATTCCTGTGGTAAGCAGTTTTATATGAGTGTAAATAGTACTTCGCCTCAGATGAGCAAATTGTGCGCAAATAAATAAATAATTTAATTATGAACCATTGTCAATCTCCATGTTTTTCCCTGCAAAATCAGTTTATGATGTATCCACACTGATTGGGATTTTTTAAAATTTATTGCAAAGCGTCGAAACTCACTAGGCAAGATATTTCTTAATGTAAACTCACATTTCAATTTAAATCCGACTTACTTTATTGTTAAGAAGCACTCCATTCTGAGTCGAAGTCTGTTAAATAAGGAAAAACAACGCCAGGAAGGCAAAACTATTCTCTGCTCCTTGCAATTTCTTCACTTCATCGCCACACTTTTGACTCGTCATCTTCGCTTCATTTGTGATCCTTCGCCGTATTTCCCGTTGTATTGAACCAGTATCACTCATAAAGATAAGGTTATGCCCAAGTCTTTCAAATGACTCATCATTTTGCATTCATTGTGTACCGTCCTTTTGGAAACAGGCGATGAATATTAACGATGCCAGCACTACATTCGCCATTTCTCATGTTCCCGCTTTTCGAATGAATTTGACTAAATTTCAAGGGATTTTCGGGGTGATGAGGCGCATGCGCAACATTAGTCTCCTTTGTTGGTACCGTAAGGTTCAAATAGCCAATTTTTGGCTTTAAGAACCCTACGGCGCATGTTCTCCTACATAAAGTTTCCCAGATCCGAGGCTCTGGAGACGACAATGTTGGAGCACTCTGGAGCAGCTAAAATAAGTCTCCATCATTAGATAATTTTCGTTCTTACCGTTCCTGTTGTTATTGTATAGTATACCCTATAAACGGTGTTTAATTCCTTTTCTTAAGTATTGTGCCATTTTAGAAGCTATATCACTATTCAAGTTATTATAATATTGTGTCTGCAAACTGGAGGATCTACCGTGCGAAGAAATAGGAAAGATCTAGTGCTGAGAAGATCTCAGCACTACTGCTGTGTAAACTTCTTATGCAATAGAGGACGTTGTCCGTGTCTAAACACGAGGGGGAGTCGGGAGAATTCGAGAGAGTTATGCAAACCCGAGACGCAGTCGAGGTTTGAATAGAATTCCTCCAATTCCTCCGAGTGTTTGGATGAGGCTGTGGAAACACGGACAAATTTCAATAAATTATTTCTCAAAGATAATTCGACAAATCAAGGAAAATGCGTGTTTTGATACACGCTCATATTTCCTACCAGCCAATAAGATGCGCGTCTGATGTTACAGCCGTGTTTCCATACTTTCATCTTAACACAGCTATATTTGGCCAATGAGAGTGCACGTACTATATATATATATATATATATATATATCGTTTAATCCACTCTTTGCAGTTAGAACTATGTATAAACTGAATTATCAAGCGGTATCATTTACAAAACTATTAAAAAATAATTAAGGTATACTAATGTAAAATCTACATAATAATTAATCTAGAAATCTAAAAGTTATAAAATCATTAGCTCTCTTGGTTCTTGCCTCCTGGCGAACGGACTTTTCACTCCCAGATCTAAGATTGTAAGAAACATTATAAACATTAGCCTGAGGGCGAAGTTTCCACGTCGCAATGAACTTCCTACTTAATGTTTCTCGCCTGACTTCTAGACTTGGAAGGCCAGATATGGTCAGGGCTTCCTTATAACCAACACCCGGGAGTATTACCTTAAGGGCTCTCCTTTGTATAGATTCTAATTTAGATGACAAATATTCAGGGATGTCTTGCCAAGCAGCCACGGCATATTCCAAAATGGATCTGACAGAGCACTTATAAATATTTAAAATATTGCTATTCGCTACACCAGCTCTTTTAAGCACTCTTAGGGTATATAAACGTTTGGCGGCCTTACAATAAATATAGTCTATGTGGTCATTCCATTTAAGATCGTCTCTGATTTTAACACCAAGTAATTTAAAAGATGAGACACGTTCGAGCTGGTGATTTCCAATACAAATAGGTGGAATTACAGAGTTCGGGTACTCCATAAAATTTATCAGCATTTCATTACACTTCCGAGGGTTTAGCTTCATCTTATGGGCAGTACAAAATGAATGTGTGTCTCTAACAGCCAAAGAAGGCTTATTGAATTGCGAGCCAGGATTTCTACAACTGTGGTATCATCAACGTATTTTGCTCTCACATTCCAATCCTTTAGGAGTCTATTTGTCATAACTGAGAAAAGGGTGACACCCATCTTGGTCCCTTGGGGTATACCTCCATGGGTATGCTTCCAATCCGATAAGACATTTCCGATGCGCACGGCTTGAGTTCTATTTGTTAAAAAAGATCTTATCCAACTGAAAAGCACTGGGTCCACACCAAGTGCAAATTTACTCCAAATTGCACGAGAAAAATCATGTGATTACCTATTAATAATATACATGAAAAAATTCGAGATGGGCAGAAGAAACGCACACGTATCACGCAATCAGGCGAAACTTGCGCCATAAATTGCGCCATCCAAGGGCGTGCGCGTGATTTGAAACCTAAAGATTTGATTGGTTCTGACCAAACCCTATTGTTTATTTGCCAATCATGATCCAGAATTTCGATGTGTAATTTGCACTGGTATTACACTTTTTGCATCAGTGAATAACTTCGCGCGGATCGAGTCTGACTGTACGTTGAGTGATGGTTTTAGTTCTTTTATGATTAACATTTCGTAGAACAAACAGTCCACTTTACTCCGGCACTTTTTATTTGAAAAAAAAAGTCACTCAACGTACAGTCAGACTCGATCCGCGCGAAGTTATTCACTGATGCTTAACTAAAATATTTACACAACATCAAGCACTGTGGAATGCGCATATTAGATATTCAAATTAAAATCTTCAACTCTGTCTTAACAACTTTGACATTAGCACAAACGACCTCAATCTTGAGAATGATGTTTGATACATCGAAACGTCGATTAACCGTGATTTTAATTTTTCTTGTAAAATGCTTCAGCAAGCAACTCCTAATCCGAAAACAAAGTATGATCACCTATATTTTACTAAGTTGTATATACCTGGAGAAACAGTGGCTAAAACTTCAAAAACTAACCCCAAAGTGGATAAAAATGGGAAACATGATCGTTAGCACTGGTAGGGCAAGTACTAGTAGTCAGAACATTTCATCAACTTCCGAAACAGGTGATTCCACGCACAGATAGCATACAGCTAAAATTCGAAGTTGGTCCCCAACTCTCCCTATATGCTCATTAAGTATCTTGGGCTATTTTCTTTTAAATACCAGGTGTTTTAAACGCGTTACATTACTTTCAGTTTACCTGCAGACAGAAGAAACATGAACAGCAAAATGCTTAAAAGTCGCGCCATCCGTTCCTGTTAAAGCCTAGACTCTTTACTTAAAATATGCGAGCATGCAGTCAACTTATGAAATTGTTTTCAAAACTATTCACTCGTTTATACAACAATGTCTCCATTAAATGAACCGCAACGAGTGCCTCATTGTTACTTTGAAGATAATTTGACGTTTGTTTCCCTTTTGGACATGATCAATCGCCACGCTTCTTCAATTTTTTTAAAAATTTACGACATCGTGACAATTTTTAACTGTCTAAATCCCCATGAGTATGTCCGTATGTCTTTACAGGAACTAGTTTGCAAGAATTGAGAAACCTATTGATTTTTTCAGTTGAAAATTGAAATGGCAATTGAAAAACTCGAACTATCTTGAGTTTCCAAGGAAATGAGTCCTTGGTTGTCGTGTGTTTGCCAGAGTTGTTCAAAAATATCCCAACTGTTTGTTTTGTTTTTTTGGTTTTGCGGCTACTAGTCACGGGTGATTGACTCCCGAATATGTTTGAATTTTTAACGCACGCTCAATACGAAATGCTGAGGCGGCTGGCAGAGTCTTCCTTCCTCTTTCCGAATTATTTAGGAAGATCGAAAGAGAATCTGCCCGCAGGGTAGTTCGAATCCTGCCTGACTGTGATTTTTCAGTTGTACTCTCGCCCGTTGTAAAGCAACTTGTATTCTGTGCAGAATACCCGTGTATTGTATGCCTAGTTCTTCAAAGAATGCCGCAATAAAGTTTTTTGAATTCTCGGTTTTCACATGACGTCACGACCGCCATGTTGGTGCCCCTAAACAAAGAAAAGGCGGCCATGTTGGTGCCCCGACCAAATCCTCCGGGAATTTAACTCTATTATTATGCAAACGCTTTCTTTTGTTTTCGTTGAAAAACATGGCTGTTGATCACGTGAGTGAAAACCAACAATTGCAGTGGATATAATGAGTAACATGTCCTGTCTCGCGTTTTTCTTAAGTAGTTTGTACGTCAGTATTTTGGGTGTATTTAAAACGGGCATTAATTACATGGCGGCCATTTTGAGTCCAAGGGATTGAAAACATTTGTTTTGCCCCACCGAAACTCGTTCCAAACATTTCAACTCGACGCTCAGGGTACGAAAGCTAACCATTCTCGAATGAGTGCCGAGGCTTAAATAGTTCAGATTAGTACTTAACACTACAAACGATATTACTTGGGGTGCATGGAATGACCGGATTTTTTCTCCTTATTTGGTCCTGAAGTTGTGAGTTGTGTTGTGTTTTTGTGTCATAAAGTATGACACCTCAAAGTGGCGTACCCATTTTAGTAACAACCCTTGCGTGAAGCGTGTATTATTTGGTTCATTCAATCTCTTTTCATTTGCGCATGAGCGAGGGAGAGGAGAGCTCTAGGGAACCCTAAAACAAAGTATCTTCTCATTGGTTTTCGTGAAGAACAATGAGAAGTTTCTCTGATTGGTGTATTCATGTTAACGCGAAAAGTGCACGAGCAGGTACCGTAAGGTTCAAATAGCCAATTTTTGGCTTTAAGAACCCTACGTCGCATGTTCTCCTACATAAAGTTTCCCAGATCCGAGGCTCTGGAGACGACAATGTTGGAGCATTCTGGAGCAGCTAAAATAAGTCTCCATCATTAGATAATTTTCGTTCTTACTGTTCCTGTTGTTATTGTATAGTATACCCTATAAACGGTGTTTAATTCCTTTTCTTAAGTATTGTGCCATTTTAGAAGCTATATCACTATTCAAGTTATTATAATATTGTCTCTGCAAACTGGAGGATCTACCGTGCGAAAAAATAGGAAGGTTCTAGTGCTGAGAAGATCTCAGCACTACTGCTGTGTAAACTTCTTATGCAATAGAGGACGTTGTCCGTGTCTAAACACGAGGGGGAGTCGGGAGAATTCGAGAGAGTTATGCAAACCCGAGACGCAGTCGAGGTTTGCATAGAATTCTTCCAATTCCTCCGAGTGTTTAGATGAGGCTGTGGAAACACGGACAAAGTCCAAAATTGCTTTTATAAATGATTTCTCAAAGATAATTCGACAAATCAAGGAAAATGCGTGTTTTGATACACGCTCATATTTCCTACCAGCCAATAAGGTGCGCGTCTGATGTTACAGCCGTGTTTCCATACTATCATCTAAACACAGCTATATTTGGCCAATGAGAGTGCGCGTACTATCCTAATTCTTTCATATTTTCACTTGGAAGATCTTAGAGAAATCAAACAATTTAGTGACCAGACGTTTAGCAACTTTGCACTCAACCAATTATAAACTATAACCCCGACCGAATTTTCTGCATGTAAACCATGCAAACAAAATATTGTTTCATCATCTGGGATCTGCCTTCCTAACGCAAAACCCCTCCAATTCTCGACAGGCCATACCCAAACGGAGCCACTCTACAAGATCAAAAATGTGGAACTTGTCGCTGATTGTAGCAAATAAATTGTATGCAACAGGCTTGGCTATCTACGGCCTTTTACCAAAGTAATAGTTTCAGTACATGAAACCAAATACTCTGTACTCTGTACTGGTACTGTCTCTAAAACTGAGACAGGCAATGATCTGGTGGACCTTCGCCGAAACCAAGTGTTGACAAAACTGGGAACTGAGAATTTGGGGGAAAAAAAGTCTTTTGCACTTAGCCGAGTTTTGTATCATTTTGTCGTTCTTTACCATGCAAGGAAAAAGGCAAGTGACAATATCATAGCGGAAAACATATTGTTTCATAATTTTTATGCCATGAGACAGTGGGCAATATTTCCGCAACCCTCGATGGAATCGCCTTCAAGCGACAGAATTAAAGCTTCCCAAAGGCGAAACCTTTTTGCTTTATTTTTCCATGTTTGTTTTTGCAAATCAGTGGTTCCACAGCTGGCCAGTACTGGAGTCGAGCTTTACATTTCCAAAACAAAGTATAAGAAAATTTAAAATCACAGTTAATCGACCTTTCGATGTATCAAACATCATTCTCAAGATTGAGGTCGTTTATGTAATATATCAAACACGAGAAGGAGTGTTTCATCGGATATCCAAACACCGAGAAGCGAGTTCAAAAACGAGGCCGAAGGCCGAGTTTTTTAACCGATTTCGAGGTGGTTGGATATCTGATGAAACACTCTTTCGAGTGTTTGGTATTGCTTCTCAAAGGAATCAGTATTTTAAGAGATATTTGGGATCAAAGTTGGCGAAATTTTATGCTAATTAAGACCACATATCCAAACTTCCTTCACGGTAGTGATTTCTTTTGTTTTTGGCTTATGAATTATTAATGAGTTTGAGAAACTAATGTCAAAGTTGTTAAGACAGAGTTGAAGATTTTGAATATCTAATATGCATATTCCACAGTGCTTGATGTTGTGTAAATATTTTAGTTGAGCTTCAGTGAATAACTTCGCGCGGATCGAGTCTGACTGTACGTTGAGTGACATTTTTTTTTTTGTAAAAAGTGCCGGAGTAAACTGGACTGTTTGTTCTACGAAATGTTAATCATAAAAGAACTAAAACCGTCACCCAACGTACAGTCAGACTCGATCCGCGCGAAGTTATTCACTGATGCTTAACTAAAATATTTACACAACATCAAGCACTGTGGAATGCGCATATTAGATATTCAAAATCTTCAACTCTGTCTTAACAACTTTGACATTAGCATAAACGACCTCAATCTTGAGAATGATGTTTGATACATCGAAACGTCGATTAACCGTGATTTTAATTTTTCTTGTAAAATGCTTCAGCAAGCAACTCCTAATCCGAAAACAAAGTATGATCACCTATATTTTACTAAGTTGTATATACCTGGAGAAACAGTGGCTAAAACTTCAAAACCTAACTCCAAAGTGGATAAAAATGGGCAACATGATCGTTAGCACTGGGCAAGTACTAGTAGTCAGAACATTTCATCAACTTCCGAAACAGGTGATTCCACGCACACATAGCATACAGCTAAAATTCGAAGTTGGTCCCCAACTCTCCTTATATGCTCATCAAGTATCTTGGGCTATTTTCTTTTAAATACCAGGTGTTTTAAACGCGTTACATTACTTTCAGTTTACCTGCAGATAGAAGAAACATGAACAGCAAAATGCTTAAAAGTCGCGCCATCCGTTCCTGCCAAAGCCTAGACTCTTTACTTAAAAAATGCGAGGATGCAGTCAACTTAGCAAATTGTTTTCAAAACTATTCACTCGTTTATACAACAATGCCTCCATTAAATGAACCGCAACGAGTGCCTCATTGTTACTTTGAAGATAATTTGACGTTTGTTTCCTCTTTGGACATGATCAATCGGCACGCTTCCTCAATTTTTTTAAAAATTTACGACATCGTAACAATTTTTAACTGTCTAAATCCCCATGAGTATGTCCGTATGTCCTTACAGAAACTAGTTTGCAAGAATTGAGAAACCTATTGATTTTTTCAGTTGAAAATTGAAATGGCAATTGAAAAACGCGAACTATCTTGAGTTTCCAAGGAAATGAGTCCTTGGTTGTCATGTGTTTGCCATGCAGAGTTGTTCAAAAATATCCCAACTGTTTGTTTTGGTGTTTTGGTTTTGCGGCTACTAGTCACGTGTGATTGACTCCCGAATATGTTTGAATTTCCGACTTCCTGTCGGACTGCCGTTATTATGCAAGCGATTAATCAGAAAAATAGTGCAAGGAGTCCTCGGGCTTTTTGGTCAGCGGGCGAGCGCCCGAAGAGACTCCTTGCACTATTTTTCTGATTGATCGCTTGCATAATAACGGCAGTCCGACAGGAAGTCGCTAAGTAATTCGGAAACACTAGAATTTAGAGGGAGATTCAAAATCTAAAACTATCGGCTGCTTTGTTTTCAATTGATAAGCGTTTCAAGACATTAAAGTGTCATTGGTATTTACTTGTTATAAGGAAAATGATAAGCAGTTTTTTTCAGAGTCAGCTCAGTGTGAAAGAGTTTACTATTCACTAAGTTGTTTAGGTTATCGGAAAGGTATTGTCTTCACTTCCAGGGGTTCAATTTGGGAAATTACATTACCGTTACTTAAGACGGAATAAAGTTCTAACCTTGGCCCATAATACAGGGGATTATAATGCCCTCGTGCCTTTATTTTGTTCAGTTAGGGCAATGCGTTACAAATGTGGGTTGAGAATGTCCACCAGGCGTTTAGTTAAATTGGTTATCCACTAGTGGTTTATATTTTTCAAACTGATCCGAGTGCTAGTGGCTGGGTCATTACCTGGGCAAATAATAGTTCTTGCAGTCTCGGGGAGAGGAATCGCTACGAAGCAATCTAATTCCCAAGTGTTTAGCGATGGGTAAGATAGAGGCCGACCAGGATGGGCCACTAAGGCTCGGTATACTCTAGTACTGCCAATGATGAGTCAGCGGCCTTTGGTCTGGACTCCAAGCAGCCAGCTGTTTGTCCACCCGTCAGCCAATAGCACGCACAGAGTAAAAAATCAGCTCAAGCTGATTGCATGGCCCAATATCTGGGTACTATATCAGAAGTCACGCTTTTCGGAGTACGTTACCGAGGTGTCTTTTTTACTCAGAGACAGTACAGCGTTTATGCTTTGAAGTGTGCTGTATTCTCTATAGTCAAAGGGAGTTCCCTCACTCTTCCCGGGTCTAGCCCTTATTTTTACAGTTCTTATATAGGGAAGATATCGTTGACATCACCTATTGTCATTAATGTGCCAACGAGTGCCTCATTGGCGGTCAAAACAAACTTACCTATACCGAGTTCCCCTCTATGCCATTCAACAGTGATCACTGCTAGATCAGCTTTGTCTCGTATGATTAGCGCTAAGAATACCTTAGTTCGTCAGCATCCAATTGTTCATCATTTTTTGAAGGGTGCCTTTGGTAGTAAGCCACCCTCAAATAGATATGATGGTATTTAAGATTTGCAGCAAGGGCTACAACTTGAGAGACTCGCGCTGGACTTAATAGGACCTCGTGTTAATACTAGCCATGAAATTAGCGTTAGCAACAACACTTTGCTACGACCTAATGTATACCATAGTTACCTCAGTGGAAAAGGGTGTGTTTGTTCCTTAGTAGTCTTATTAGCAATGCTAACACTGTTAGGAGCGTTCGGAGCTATAACTAAACTTTGTTCATTGGTAAGTTGTTTAGAAGTACTTAGTAGTCTAGACGTAAGTTGTAGAAAAAATGGATATATTACGACATTGTAATAATAATAATAATATATATAAATTTATATAGCGCTTAAACTATAAAATATTCTAAAGCGCTTTACAATGAAAAAGGACAAATAAATAATAAATACTATTTACAAAATATATAAACGTAATGCTTACGAACTAAAGTAAACTGATTCATAAGATGTGGATATAAAAACATCAAAAAATATGTACATATAGATACAAAATTATAAATATATAAAATAAATCTAATTGCATAAAAGAAAAGAAAAAATATATATGTAAACTGATCAAAAAAGTTCATGACAATTATGCAATTAGGAGTCAATAGTAAGCCTTTTTAAAAAGATCAGTCTTAAGATTTTTTTTAAAAGTCTCCAAATTTGCCGATAGTCTAATGTCAAGTGGTAAATCGTTCCATATTCTTGGTCCGGCTATAGCAAAAGCACGGTCTCCTGATTTTGATTTAGATCTTGGTATGAACAGTAGTTCTTTATCATCAGATCTAAGTTTATATCTCCGTGTTGGCTGAATCTGAAGTAAATTAGTTAGGTACACAGGAGACAAGCCATTTACTGCTTTAAACACTAATAGAGCAATTTTGAACTCAATTCTCTGCTTCACTGGAAGCCAGTGTAGTTTTATAAGCGATGGTGTAATGTGGTCGTACTTGGGAATAAAGCATATGACTCGTGCAGCTGCATTAAGCACCTTCTGAAGACGTTCTTGTTGATATGCAGGTAGGCCAAACAGTAGCGAGTTACAATAGTCCAGGTGCGATGTTACAAAGGCGTGGACTAGTATTTTAGTAGTGTCTGTTGAAAGAAATTTTCTGATTTGTCTGATGTTGTAAAGTCCTCTGAAGGCTTTACTACAGGTCTTGTTGATGTGATCATTCATAGACATTTTATCATCAAACCAGGCACCAAGATTCCTGATGCTGGTCAAGGGTGCTATGTCAGCTGTCCCCACTTTCACAGAAGGTATTTCCACTTTAGCTAGCTGTTGGCGAGTACCAATAATGATAAACTCAGTTTTGGTGTCATTGAATTTTAGTTTGTGAGAGATAAGCCACGCACGAACTTCAGCAATGGCAGCACATAACGCAGATAGTGCACGATCCATCTCTTCAGAGGATGACGGCCGAAAAGATAGATATAGCTGCGTATCATCCGCGTAGCCTTGCATATCGGGTAAATGTTTTTCCATAAGTTTAAAGAGTCGAGAAGTATACAGCAGGAACAAGATTGGACCGATACAACTTCCTTGCGGGACTCCATATTTCATTTGATAGTCTTTAGAACAAGATTGACCAACAACTACTCGCTGTTGTCTTTCAGACAGAAAAGAACGGACCCACTGAAGTGCACTACCAATAACACCGAAATCAGATTGAAGTAAGTTAAGTAGTAAATTATGATCAATAGTGTCAAATGCAGCACTTAAGTCAAGTAATACGAGAAGTGTAACCTCTTGTCGATCCATGCTTAGCAAAATGTCATTCTGCACCTTAAGTAGGCAAGTTTCGGTAGAATGGTATTTCCGATAGGCAGATTGGTTGCTAGGAAGCGGTGCATTCTCAGAGCAGTGCGACAATAATTGTTGAAGTACCAGTTTCTCAGCACACTTTGAAATAAAGGACAGATTACTGACAGGTCGGAAGTTGTTGAGTACAGGTTCAAGGTCCAGTTTTTTCAAAAGTGGTTTCACAAGAGCACACTTCCAATCAGCAGGAACAAGTCCACCACGGATGGAGAGATTTACCATTTCGGTTATTACTGGGAGAAGTTCATCAATGCATAACTTCAGTAGCCATGTGGGAATTGGATCCTGTTTACAAAATGCACTAGAGGAGCTCATGATGACAGCACGAACATCCGATTCTGTAACGGTAGAAAATGAGTGAAGTTGAATTTCTGGTGGATAACAATTAATTTGTGGTGGAACCACATGAATGCTGTCAATTTCCTCTCTTAGCAGATCAATTTTGCGGCAGTATGGAGTATGGTTCGTGTTTTGGGCTCCTCGTAGTGTCCTCACTCGCTTTGAAGGCTTCATGTCAGTACCGGAGGTTACGGTTTATGAGATAGAATTAGAAAGTTAAACGAGAGTTAGCTGTAAGTTGAAGTTTGACTTGAATTCTATCTCATAAAGAGTAGTAACCGAAAGTGTCAGACATGCCCACCTCTCCCTCCCTGTGCTTGTCTTGAGCTGTCAGGCCTTGGTTACTATTACTCTTTACGGAATTGCTTTCTGTGTTTAAATGTTCCTCCACTATGAGAAGGATGAGGGGATTTGAAGCAATGATTGTGACGTCACTCCAGGCAGACTAGGTTCGTTCTTCATGTCAGACACCTTCGGTTACTACTCTTTACGAGATAGAATTCAAGTCAAACTTCAACTTAAGGTAAGTCTCGTTTAAGTTTCCAATTAACTACACACATTACTGTCACAAATCCGAGCTAACTGTTAATTTTTCTAAATCAGTTCCAAACTTTGTTATATTCAATCAATCAATCATGTTTTATGAAAGTTGGTGAATTTGGCACCACCCCTAAGCCTGACTGGTCATTTGTTCTGTTGAGAAAGAGACGGTCAAAGAAGAACTGTGAAAAAGTCGTCAATACATTGCATACGACCCTTGCGAAATGAATTCCCAGTTTTTTGCGAATTCCCAACTTTTCGTACATATGCAAATAAGCCAAGCCTGAGAAGTTTGGAATTTTTGGGAATTTCTAGGAATTGAAGATTATGGTCTCTCAAAAGGGTTGGAATAACCAGAGATTTCTAGGAATTCAAAATTATGACATTAGCAAAACTCAGTGAGTTGCAACTCTTGGGAATTTTTGGGAATTGAAATCTAAAAGGGCACTGTGGACCGCAGGAATTTATGGGAATCTTTGGGAATTCCACTCAATGATTCAACTTGATGGTCACTTGAGCGAGTTGAAATTTTGTGCAATAGTACTGCATTTGCCAGTGAGACAACAATCAAAATTGAAGTGCCCTTTTAGGATTTGATTTCATCTGATGCCTTGAAAAACTGACTGAACTTCACTTAACTTCAATCTCAAATACATGTGTAACAAAGTTTGCTCTTATTCAAAGCATGTCAATGTGAATGTGATATCTTTCGAGTTAATTCACTGTTCATAATACATGTACTTAGCTTAAGCAATGTCCTTTAAAGGCTCCAAATTTTGAACATATACATTCTGTACACGGAGAAATGAAAAAGAAAGCTTTTATTCTGATGTATTCCATAGATTGTGAGAAATATCATCGACATATTACCTTGTTTGATGCGCTCATAATCGACCTTATTCCAAAAGGAACATGAAGCATTACTCTTGAAAATTTCACACTCCAAGTGAGCACTTAATCCTTTCAATGAACTCCAGTATCTTTGGAGTCTTGCTAGTTTAATATGAATCCGTAGACATCATTGTCATTGTAGATTGTCATCCTCCGCCATCTTGGATAACATGTGAGAGACCGGACTGGAAACTAGTGAGCCGTTTGCGTTTGGGTCAGCAGTCAGTGGTAACCAGTCCAAGCTCTTGCAGATTTTAGGGACGATTTTGGGCGGTTTTATTCAAACGTTTCCAGGTTGAATCATGCTTGGAGACCCAGGCGCAGTCAGGGCAAAATTGGGAATAGCGTAAAGTTTTCAAGTAAGGCGAGAAGAGCCAATGCGAACATACCTTTAACGGACGAGTTCCGGAGCGAATTAAATTCTAATTTATGATTGGCGGAAATTTTCCGCAATTGTCTTTTTTCCACCCAATCACAGAACTTCATAGAGTGAAGTCAGATCGTGATCCCTTATATCAAGCGGGAACTACCACATCTACGGTCGCCAGTTTTCGACTCGGTTTTTGGACTTTATGCTTTTTCGGGTCGCCCTCAAGCTGCGCATGCGTAAGGTATCTCTGTCTCGTAGAAGGCAAGTTAAGTGGGATTCGAACTCGGTATCTCTTCCTTCAGAGGCAATCGCGATGCCACTAATTATAAACCAGGGAAGACCTCATGACAGCTCAACGTGGAAATATGTATTAAAGAATTGCGTGCGTGACCGGAAACGAGTTTTTGTGTTTTCGTTGCACGCACTGCATTATCCGGTTATCGTATGACTCTGTAACAGATATCATAATTTTATAACTTTCCCAATATTTTTAAGAAAAAGTATTAAATATTTTTAAATATCATAGCAGAGGTTTGCAAAGCATCTGTTTTCTGGTTTTGATTGGAATCATTGCCGTTAACAACAGTTTTAACTGTAAACAAATATCCACAATCGCACTTAAGCCTATCATTGGATCACAGAATGTGGACTGTGGACCTCGGACTACGGAATTGAAACTAAATATTAAGATATTGTAACATTAAAAAACCCACTGAAATACTGTGAACTGAAAGGAAGTCTGCTAAAGATCGTTCGAACAAAGTGTAGGCTACCCGTAGCCTCTTGTATTGAAAAGAATTTGTAGCGGAGCTAGGGGGCGCGAAGCACGCCAGCGGAGCACCATGCCTATGATTTTTTGGGAAATCTATCCTTGCGAGAAATCTTGGTTATGACGTCACGTACGTCCGTCCGTCCGTACAGACTGTCGGGTTGGAAGTGGGGAGGCAGGAAAGCCTCTGGGACGGGAGTGTTCGGGCAATTTTCCTTGGCGGGAAATCCCATGGCAGCGTTGCATTTTGCAACCCGCGTTTTTCTGGCGGGAAAACATTTTTTAGTGACGAGCAATGGGATAAAGAGCACAAAAGAAGAGGCGACGAAATTTGAGAAATTTAACCGAAGAAATCCTTGAAAGAAGCGGAGGAAGGAGAAAGAAAAAAAAAATTCAATGAAAATCAACGTAAAACTGAGAGAAACAGAGCGAGAGACAAAACACTTTTTTTACAACGGTTAGCTTTCAGTAAGCTTAATGTTTTTCTTCTTTAAATTAATAATAAGCTTATATGCCTCTCTGCCTCACATATTTTGTAAAACTAGCCGAAAATGTTTGCAATTCCGTGTTGACAGAGATTCTGACACATTTCAACAACCACTTGAGAGCTGCTTTGTTTGACTGTTAAAATGCAGTTGAGTAAGTGGATTTACTACACTTTAGGTTGACTTTTTAATTAGTAAAAACGTTTGGTGTTGTTGTGAACTGAATAGAGAGGGGTAAAGATTGTCATTGAAACGGAAAATGTTGTGAAAGAGATTACTGTGCATGCAATTTCAGTTTTTAGTTGTTCATTAAAATTCTTAATTATTGTTTGCAAGGCTGGTTTGTTTACTACTGCCAGATCAGAGGTGTTTGATCACTGTAATCTGTACACACTTATGACGATTAATTTTGTACTTAATGCAGAAGCATAATTATTTACATAAACACTGCTTTCTGGGTTTATAAAAAGGGAGATCCGCTTTTAGGCTTGGCTAAATCTATATATTAGTTGATCATATGTGAAAGATATGAATACATCATATATTGCACTGCAGGTATGAAATCAAGTGAAACCATGTCTCGCAGTGATGAGCGCAAATTTCTATTGCGTCGAGAAGTCTGAAAAATGTTCAGGACTTCAACGGGATTTGAACCCGCGACCTCGCGATACCGGTGCGATGCTCCGGTATCGCGAGGTCGCGGGTTCAAATCCCGTTGAAGTCCTGAAAATTTTTCAGGCTTCTCGACGCAATAGAAATTTGCGCTCATCACTGCGAGACAACATGGTTTCACTTGATAGTTGATCATATCTCTGATAATCCTTCCTTTTAGAGATTCCCAACTATCAGTTTCCCTCCGACTCGATTTCCCGTCCCCTGTTTTGGTTGGCGGTTTTTATTTAACATTTTCTACCTTCCATCCCTCATTTTCCAACAAGGATCTTTCATATTTTATCACTCATTTTCTAACTCGCACCACGAGTTTTTTATCTAGACTCACGCGTTTTCTATTTCCCTTATCACGATGTCGCATGTCCCGTACAAGCTTCAGTGCATACAGGCTTCTATATTTTATCATGAGTAACTGAAGATGAAATCGTACTTAACCCCGGCACAATGCAGCAACAAGATGAAAAATATAACTTTACACCAATGGATATCGCGATAAGGCTCCATCGCAGGATTAAACATCACTGAAGGCAAACTGGCTTTTTATGGCTGGCTCCTGCTCGTGTACGGTAAGGAAAATTAATTAAGAAAGTTCTGAAATAATTGCTGTCAATTTTTTTTTATTTTTTGGGCTTAGCACGAAAAGCAGTAATTATACTCATGGTTAACATTTCAAACGGTTAAATAGTTTCTAGGTGAACACAAAAAAAAATCTCTAACTTACAGATTCCGGTAACTCGGTATATCTTTTATTATTAAATTCTCAACCTCGGATAATGCATTTCGCGTGCTCTGATTGGTTCACTCAATCTCGGTTATCAGCTCATATACCTTGGTTTGACCTTATATGGTAAATGATTGCGTTAAGCGTTGCTAAACTAAAATGTTTTCGCCGGAATGCGAAATTACTCTTTGAATAAAGCCAAAAAGGAGAAAAAAAAAATTTTTTTGTGGAAAGTTTGGATCAATTCCGACGTTTAGAAGTATGCGAAAAGGCAAGAAATGTTTTTGTGATGAGCCTGAGTCTGTCTGACAACAAGGTATTACACAACATCGCATCAGTTCTCATCAAGTTTTTTTCGATTTCGCTCGGATTTGCTCGCTTTTTCCGCTCGTATTTCGTACCTCCAAATTTTTGGAGTTGAAGGAATTTAATAAAACAATTATTCCATTCGCGCTTGTTGGATATGAGACTGGTTATAGCCAACTCGGCGCTACGCGCCTCGTTGGCTATTTACCATCTCATATCCAACGCGCGCTTATGGAATAATTGTTAAGTATACTTGACCAATCGGACTTGTAATTTAGAGTATATGCTACAAGAAGGGAAAAAAACTTAATAATCATGTTTCTATGGACGTTAGAATCAAATTTAAGAGCCAAAAGATCTGGGCATATCGTAACACATTTCTTGGTCTTTCTAAAGCATACATTTATTTTGGAAAAGCTGCTAGTAAATATCTCGAGTCAAAGGCGGCGCCAAATATCTAAGATCCAACTATTTGTGAAAATTTGAGATATTAGGGCCGTTTATACGAGAGAAAATAAGCCGCAGCTTACTCTGGCTGCGGCATACATAATACGGAACTATTTATTCGAGTATAAACTCCCAGGCCAGGATAAGAAAGCCGAGAAACGTAGATTTTGTTCCATTTATACGAGGTGTTCGCGTCTTATGTAAGCCGCGGCCAGAGTAAGCGACGGCTTATTTTCTCTCGAATAAACGGCCCTAATCTTAAATGTTTCGCTGATCATGACAGTTGTACAGACTAGATGCGCTAGTACTAACCTGCAATCAAGTTCTATTTTAGGTTAGAAAACATATTAGCGAATCTAAAAATGGACCTTATCGCAGGTTATGCTAGTACTGGAATCACTGATAAAGTTTCGGCGAAATGTAATGTCAATCAAGTCTCGTTCACCTACCACCTGTCCATCGTATATTGAGTTTCTAGTGAGAGTGTGAATTAGGTATGAGTGTTGTCATGGCATTGGTGGACTCCCCAGCACAGTCACAAATGAGTCTATTTTTTAAAATACCTGTTCCCGCGAAAATCAGTTGTTATATACCTGAAAAAAACATAGCAGAAGCAACCACGCGTCACAAGGCTTCTTCTGATTGGTTAAAATTGGCGGTCCTTTTCTTGTTTCGCGCGCAAAGTGTCTCGAAAAATAAATCCATTTGTGACTGTGCTGGGGCAAGGCCGCAAACTGATAGATCAACAGTCTTAACTAATTCACTCTTGGTTCCTAGATGTTAAACGACGAACTCTAAAGCACTGGTGAATCACATACGCACCCTTTATTGAGGGACTACAATCAAATGAGAACATAAAACTGAGCTGTATAATTACTCGCACAATAACAATGAAAGGGAAGCAAAAGAATTTCAACTGAGAATATACAAACAGTAGTACTGATAACTTCTCACAAGTGGCACGTCGTTTTAGTTAGTTAGGCGGGGGAAAATCGCATTTCTCTGACTGTCTGTGATCGAAAGAAAGAAACCTCACTGCTCTTACGAAGAGATGGTGACAATCTCGTCCCCAGAGCCCACGAGTCTTTTGGTCAGCGCCAAGACACGGAGCTCTGGAATAATCAATTTTCAGAACTGTGTTAATTGGCTCATTGATTTATCAAACTGCTCATGCCTAAACTACCGAGTGTAAAATAGCTTGTAATGGCGCAAAAATCTCGAACTAAACTTGTAAACACGAAGATTTGTCGCTGTTGCTGTAAACGCTTGAGTTCTAATGATCACCTTATTTCACTTTTCGGTGAAACCGGAACTCCTAAAATCTTGAACTTCCGGAAATTGATTATTCCAGAGCTCCGTGTGTTGCCGCTGACCAAAAGACACGTGGGCTCTGGAACGAGATTGAGATGATGACCGAAGTGGCGCAAGAAATGATCGATGACTGATTATTGTTCTCAATACAATTTGCGGTCTTTATTGTATAGTAAATAAACAACAATGACAGCGTTATCATGTGCGTCAATTCTCCTATAGATCATAAATAAGGAGCAAAACTGCAGGCATAATTCAGCTTATTGGACCAACAATAACTGTCACCACTAATTTGCGAAATGGCAGGGATCACGTTTTTAAAAAAGCACCTAAAATATCATAATGAAGGTGCTGTGTTAAAGTGCTACTATGATAAAAAAAATCGCTTCCTTTTTTTCTTCAGATTTGAAAGTGCGATTGCTTAAGGACGGTGCCTACTATTGTTCTCGCGCATATGTTCTGCGCATCTCGAGATACTCGGATTTCCTATTGCTGGTGCTTATTAATACAGGGATATTTTTGCGCCGTTAAAAACA
>NC_090891.1:22626318-22638818 GCF_036669925.1 Montipora capricornis | reverse complement strand
TTTGAAGATGATGACCCTGATAAACTAATCAGAGTTTATCGGTACGCGTCTGTCTTTTTTGGAGGACCAAGTTCTCCATTTATCCTTAATTTCACAATTCTTCATCATCTTTCTAAGCATAAGAAAGATCAAGATCCAGCTTTTCAATTTGTTGCTCAAGACCTTGAAAAGAAGCTTTACTGTGACAATGTATTTACTGGAGCAGATGATGAGGACACTGCCATTCAGTATTACAATATCTCAAGTAAGGTTATGAAGGATGCTGACATGACTCTGCGCCAATGATTCACAAATTCGCCAGCGCTGGCCACCATTATTGACAAGATGAGGACTGGTTCTGAGAGAGATCATGCTGGCTTGTTAGGCATGACCTAGAACCCTAGGGATGACAGGCTACAATTTCCGGAAAGCCAATGTAATTCCTCCTGACGTGAAGTCCTCAGTTCTGCTTCATCAACATTTGATCCTATTGGCCTCATCTCCCCTGTCCTTGCTCCAGCCAAGAAATTCATTTCATCTCTGTGGAATAACGGATTTCATTGGGATGAAGGTCTCCCTGACGAACTTCAGCAACAGTATAACCAAATCGCTACAGAAATTGAAGCAGCTTCAGCATTTGTCACCTCACGTTATTTGGACTTTTCTACTTTACCAGTAGAAATGTATGTATTTTGTGATGCATGCCCCACCACTGCCGTCGGTTGCTGCGTCTTCTTTGTTCACAATGAGAAGGTCAGATTCATTGGCTCCAAGGTCAAACTTTCCTCATCTAAACATGCAGCCATAAAAGAAATGTTCAGCAAGGGTTTCCCCTCCATCTCATCGTGCTACTGGACTGACTCCACCATTTGTCTTCACTGGCTGTTCAGTGCCAAGCAACTCGCAGTCTTCATTCGCAATCGGACGACAGAGATCTTGAGGCTTACTGACTTGTTCAGCTGGTCCCATGTCAGCTCAGCCAACAATCGTGCAGACATACTCTCTCGTGGATGCAGTGCAGATGAGCTCCTTCAATCAGCACTATGGGAACGAGGTCCTCCATGGTTAACATACCATTCACGGTGGCCTAGGTGGAGTCCCACAACCCTTGCAGAAGACGACGTTGTCTCAACCACAGCTGTCGACAGCCATGTTCAGGGTACGCAATCTCACTCGGGCAGTCTCCCAGACTTGATTGACATCTCGCGCTTCCAGTCCTATGAACGCGTCCTTGGCACAATTGCCTATGTCTTGAGATTCATCTCCAACCTGAAGCATGCCTCTGGTAGCTCACGTAGGTCACGCCACTGTACGCCAGTCATTGATTTGGAAATTCCAGTTTCCACAGCTGCGGAAACATCCCAAGCAGAAGTGATAATTCTTCGTGCTCACCAGATTCAGCATTTTAGGCAAGAACGAGAGTTCCTACTTAAAGAACAGACGCGACCTACCCGTCTGCACTTCCAACCCAGACCTCAGCTGGTTCGTCAACTTAATCTGAAGCTCAACCCCTGGCAGACTCGAGGATGCAATGCTCGAACAAGATGCAAGAGCACGAAGTGAAATTACAAGGGTGCTCGAGCGATGTGTCAACTGCCGATACCAGATAGGCGGAGCATACAAGCTACCCCCTTCACCCCCTTTGCCTGACTTTCGCCTTAACATGGTGACACCATTCTCTACAGTGGGGATTGATTTTACCAGTCATCTTATGGTCAAGAAGGGTAACAAGACAGAGGAATGTTATGTCTGCCTGTTCACTTGTAGCACCACTCGCAATGTAAATTTGGAGATTGTTGATGACATGACGACCGATCAGTTCCTTCTTGCATTCAGGGGTCACTGTGCCCTCTATGGAACTCCTTCACTGATTCTGTGTGATAATGCCAAACCATTTCGGAAAGGGAATAAAAAAATTCAGAAGTTGTTTCTAGTCATAGAAGATCAAACAGTACAGGATCACCTTGCCCAGAAGAGAGTTCAGGTGAGGCACATTCCTGCCAAGTAACCACTCTGGGGAGGCATGCATGAGCGACTGATTGGAGTAGTTAAGATTTTAATCAAGAAAGTTCTTCGTCGTGCTCTCATCAGTCTGCCCGAGCTACAAACACTCACCAAAGAAGTACAACCAGTCGTGAATGATCGTCCAATCACATTCGTCTACCATGATGTCAATGATCCAGAACCCTTGACACCGTCAAAGTTGCTGTATCGTTTCGATATTACTGCTTTGCCGCACCCTGTTGTTGATCCTGACGAGTTGGAGGATGAAGATTTCAATGAACATGATCAACTCAATAAGGCCTTGAAACGACGCTCATTGCTGTTTCAGCACTTTGTCCAACGGTTCAAGAGTGAGTACCTTGCTTCGCTGCGGGAGCGTCATGTGTATTAGTCTAAGAAGCGAGGATCCTAGGAGGAGATTGTTAAAGTCAGGGATGTTGTACTTATGCACGCGGAAAATGTTCCTCGAGGTTCCTGGAAGATAGCAATCGTAAAGAAAGTTCTCCGTGGTAGTGATGGCCTAGTTAGAGCCGCAGAGATAAGAAAAAACTCTGGAGTCACCAACCGTTCAATACATCTCTTGTATCCCTTGGAGGTCACACTGACGGATCCTAACGAACACTTTACGGGAACTGAACTGTAGATTCCACAGGTCGAGACCCTCAGAAGAAGCAAACGAATTGCTTCACTCCCCCGCCCCCAGTATGTGGAATCTGGTGACTAGAAATCTAGACTCACTGCGATACCATTAACCTGCGGTGTGCGTTCGGGCATCCGTAAAAGACAAGTAAAAACGTGCTCAACTGCACGAAAGAACGCCATGTTAGAACTTGAACTCGTTGCGTTGTCATTAAGCGTTGTCACTGCGTCCTATTCTGTTAAAGTTTCTGATTCTGTATTAAATTCATTCTTGTGGTTTACACACATACACTCATATGACCGCGCGGGGATATGAATTTTTAGTGAGTTCTCGCGTTGGGTGAGAGATACTATCAACCCTCAAAGATAAAATTCGTATCCCCCCGCTGTCATATAATATCCTCTAGTCCTGATTCCGAAATTTTTTTTAGATACACCAAGTATCATAAATCTGAACGGAGTAAAATGAACTGAAAGTTGGAAAGATCATCGGAATCCCATTCAACCTGGGGTGCTTTTTCGGGCTTCATTTACAACTGCATAATTAAGTTGCTCGAAGATACATTGCGATTATCTTTCCAACTTTCATTTATGAGTCCGTCGATAAAGAAATCATGCGTGTGCCAGGCAGGTCACGAGAGTATGAATTGTAGTATCCTATTTTAACATCCAAACAGACAAAGTGATTAGAGCCAGTAGACCTAGAGTCCATTACCGAAGATTAATAATCCGGTGTCAGGTTTTTCCCCATTGCCAGTAATTTCCGTTTAGTAAAAGTCGTTGCCATTTTTGACGGTGGATGCCATTCTTAGTATTTTTTTTTTTTTCGAAAATTTGGTTTTATCAACGTAGTTGATGATGTAAATTGGCCTCCGTACAGAGATTCTAAAAGCTGACGTTTCGAGCGTTAGCCCTTCGTCAGAGCAAATACTAAGAATGGCAATGTTAAGCATGCGCAGAATGCACGTGAAAGCTTTCAAAATGGCGCCGAGAAAGGCTACAGAGGAAGGAGATTTAACTATACTGCCCATGCCTAAATTGCGCTGCTTGTACCGAAAGGAACCGGTCTAGGTGTTTACACGGTGACAGATCCATTTGGCACCGAAATGGTTTCAAAACCTGAACCTGCTTTTTCGGAGGTCCAGGTCCTGGTCCCGCTTTTTCGGATTGATGGTAAGGTTAGCAGGTCCCGTGTGAACAAAACGGCTATCCAGCACGATTTTTAGATCGGAAACATTTGGATAAAAACAAAAGAATATCTAAATGGCGGCCACTTTGGAATAAGGTGTATTTTGGTCGTCTTTGAAAACATTTACTCGTGCTTATTTATTCCAAATTACAGCTCGATATCTAGTCGCTTCATGCTACGGAAACCGGAGATAAGCGCCGGCCTTAATGGGCCTTCAGGCTCGTAACAGAGACGTTACCTTTACCTTTACCCGTGTAAACATAGCCTAAATCTTACTTTTGGGTGATGGACTCTTGATGTCAGCGTCAGGAGGAAAATATGAGGCACACTTCAGAGTCATCAATTGACTGTAGTTCTGGGCAAAAGTCATGTTAAAGTCGAGGGAAAAGGTACAGGGACAATTTGCGAAGCTTATCAATTTGGCTCGCATCTAACTAACTTCACTTTAAGCCCTTGCCAAGCGCTTTTACTAGCTTCATTGTGTGGAAAAAACAGAAATTACTCAGACGAGTCCCCACTTTAAACGCACATGTGCATTCAGAAATGAACAACTCTAAGCATCTCTGGAATGAACTCGCTCGCAAAGGTTGATTGGTTTTTAATAGTGATCGGAAGAAAAGGAACATCCTTGGACATTGCAGAGTTGTAATATATGCCATATGAGCGGCAGATCTGTATCACATTTTCAAACTCGAGGCGAGACCGAGAGTTTGTAAATGTGATTAAAATCTAAGGCGAATATGGCATATATTACAACTCTGCAATGTCCAAGGATGTTCCTTTTCATTTCTGAATGCACATGTGCGTTTAAAGTGGGGACTCGTCTGAGTAATTTCTGTTTTTTCCACACAATGAAGCTAGTAAAAGCGCTTGGCAAGGGCTTAAAGTGAAGTTAGTTAGATGCAAGCCAAATTGATAAGCTTCGCAAATTGTCCCTGTACCTTTTCCCTCGACTTTAACATGACTTTTGCCCAGAACTACAGTCAATTGATGACTCTGAAGTGTGCCTCATATTTTCCTCCTGACGCTGACATCAAGAGTCCATCACCCAAAAGTAAGATTTAGGCTATGTTCACACGGGTAAAGGTAAAGGTAAATATGACCTATGAAATGTCAGTATTTAACATGATTTAAGTGTTAATAATGTACACATCTAGGGTTTTTTGGTGATTTAAGACGTTTTAACTGGGAAAATTAAAAGAAACATTTATGTAAATGAAGAGAAATCTGTAGTTAAACGATATCCCAACATGTAAGAAGTTCTAGAATGTATCAATTGAAGATAAACGTCCTGCCTGGCCATAAACAAGAAACGAAGACAACGCAAACAAAGTCAAGAACACCCAGAAGAAAACGCGATCCAAGGCTATGGCAATCTCTTTCCAAGTTTCTTGATTCATAGCAGATTCGTCAAACGTGTTGGTGCTAAAGGCAACGGAAATTCGCGGCCTCTTTGTCTCAACTTCGCCAAGCTCTAAAACATCAACATTTTGCTTGTCTTCCTCTTCCTTTCCTGATTCGGCTTTTTCAATTCCAGGTACCGCGTTTTGTACAGGTGCCTTGCCGTTTTTTCGTGTGAACATTCTTCTCCTACAGGTTATATCATTTATGACTGATATAGTATAAAAAGAAAATGATATCAGCATTTGATTATAAAGATAGCAATGAAGTACCGGGAATTTTCTTTTTCTTCAAATTTTATATCTTCGTTGTGCCATAGTTAATGTATGGAGATGGTTATGAAACTCGACAAGTTCCTTTGTTTCATGTCTTTGTTAGTATTTTTGGCCCTGACCCTACACAAAACACACCATTTTTTTTAGGTGACTATACACCTTATTCCAAAATGGCCGCTGATTTATGCGGATACAAATTGGCCCTTGTTGCCTCGTTCAAGATAAAATATTCTTTTGAAGTTTAAGTTTAAAAACAAGGCATCAAGGGCTTATTTGAATAAAAACAAAAGAATATCTAAATGGCGGCCATTCTGGAATAAGGTTTATTTTGGTCGTCTTTGAAAACATTTACTCGTGCTTATTTATTCCAAATTACAGCTCTAAATCATTGATTACCTATACTTATACCTCATCTAAGTAAAGGCATATGCGGAAAACTTTTGCCAACGTTTAACATAAATCATCATAATTACATAGATGATTATTGAAAATTCTCTGCACTGATTGGTTGCACTTGAGGTGATTAATTATTACGTGATAATTACCGACGCGGTTTTTTTTTTTTTTTTTCAAAATGGCCGCAAGCCGTTTTGTTGATGTTTTCAAGAAAAATAATTTGCATACTTTTGGTTCAAATAAGCACAAGTAAATTTTTGAGAATACGGGCTCGTGCAATTTGTAGTCTTAAAAGTTTACAAGTGCTTATTTATACCTAATTATACAAGAGATCATGTGATTACTTATTAATAATGTAGATGAAAAAAAAAGGAAGATAGAAAGTCAAACTTGAATTTTTGGCAGACACGTGCGCTTTAATTTTCTTTGGATTTCATTCAAACAGATTCCTTTTAGTCAAATTCAAACTCACTCAACAAGAATATATATCGTCCAAAAGTCATTCAACTGTAAGCTTGGAAACGTGCATTTGTAAATTGCACCCCTGTTACATGAGAACTGCACTCTTTTTTAGCCAATCAGAACGGAGTATTTTTTCAATTATATTATTCAGCATTATACAGATTCGGCCAAACGACTTCAACATTTGCTTCAACATCCGTTTGATTTTGTTGAATGATGTTGGACGATATTTAGCAATTATTGAATGAGGCTGAGTAGGATATGAAGAATTCTGCAGGTCGAGGAGGGTGTTATCCACCAAGGCCGAAGGCCGAGGTGGATAACATCCTCCGAGATCAAAATATTCAAAATATTTTCAAACTCTTAAAGGAGAAAATGAGCTTTATTTTTAACAATTTCGCACCCTCCAACAAAAATAACAAAATCTCGTCCCCAGCTTTTTTCGGTCAACGGTTCAACAATTTGCAGCGAACTGCACTTTTGACGTCATTTTGACGTCATCGGTTCAATAATCTGCAGCGGGCTGCACTTTTGACGTCATTGATTTAATATGACGAAGTTTCTCTCCAAATTTGGGGAACAGCAGCTGGTTATGGTAAGTTATGCGTGTGGTTTTAACCGATCAGAAACGGGGAAATACTTTGAATAAATAATAATGAACGATATTGAACGACATTGAACGATGTTGACTGCTAGGATGGGCAAACGGTTTCAACCCGTCATCAACATTTGATTCAATAAAGCTTCAAGAGAGAGGCCTGGTCTTCCGTTCTAGGCTGCAGTCGGCATGCACTAAAACCAGGAACACCGGAATACCGGAACACTCCGGAACCCCCTGGAAGTAACCCAAAACCCTCAATTTGGCTAAGTTAGCCAAATTGAGGGTTTTTGGTTATTTCCAGGGTGTTCCGGAGTGTTACGGTGTTCCTGGTTTTAGTACATGCCGTTGCAGTCGCGGTTGTTACTATGGATACGAAGGATAAGTCATGGAGAGACCGATAAGTGCGCACGGGCATACCAAACAATGTTGAAAGAGTGTGACAAACGGCTCCAACTTTATTCAACATTCGCGAATACAAAAGAGAGGCCCTTCCCGGGGAGGGTCCTTGTTCCCTTGTTCCCAGCTTTTTTATCCCTTATGTTTTTTTTTTTTTTTCCCCTTGTTCCCTAAAATATTTTGACATTGTTCCCCTCTTCCCCAGTTCAAATTAGCCATGTTCCCTTCTTTTCCAAAACCCCCGGGAGGGCCTCAAAAGAAATGATGAATGGGTGTTGAAGCAAAAATTGAAACGCTTTTAAACTCATTCAACATCGATTCAACAAGGTTAAAAGAGGTGGGGGGCGAAGGGCGGGGGGAAGGGGGGACAGGAAGGGGACAAACCGTTTCAACATCGTTGTTCAACAAAATCGAACATATCAATGCCAAAAACATGGTTGTGATTGGTCGACATGGTAGCTACAATAGTAATTTAGGGTTTTACAGTTTATCTCACGATGTAGTCGCTTCAAATGTAGATCAAAATCGAACGCGATTTGAAGCCGTTTGCCTCAACTACAGTTAAAGACCAACGATCTGTTGGTTGCTTATACCAGAAGGGAGTTAAGGCCAATGAACTAACCTGTTAGATAAGTCAGTAACTTCGGTGGCGCAGACGTAGCGTGATGAGCCTTCAGTACCAAAACAGTAGCGGTCAGCGCCAGCCCTATCTCAAACATGACCACTGTGTAGTAAACACCAATCAAAGGTAGCGTCTCCGACTGCTCCGGAAGTTGTTCGGTGACCACAAGCAGGTACACGCTTACAGCCAATAGAATGGTAGCACATAATCCAATTCGCTCTCCGCTTTCCGCCGGAATGAAGAAGCTCACGAGAGTCAGCATACCGATGATCATGCAAGGCACGATTGAAAAAAGGACGAAAAACATGGGACGACGACCAATGAAGAACGACACGACGACTTCAGAGAACTCACCTTGTGGCTTTTGTGAGTTAACTTTCTTTATTTCAATGCTCCTCAAGGCCCAATAACCATTCGACGTATTGAGTTTCAGGTCTTTGCGGGACGAAATTAAAAAAGACGAAAATTGGAAATTAGAAAAGATGAAGGCTTAATTTACGTACGGTTGTGAGCTACATATGTGGGAAATTAAGCGAAAGAATATGAAGTTCATCACATGAGTATCCAAAAATTACCAAGTTTGAATTTCATGATTTCCTTCAAAATAATGGCATTTCACAATATTTCCACGAGCACGCTGTGGATATGAGATGATTTAACCATAATGCAAGGAAAGAGGCACCGAGTGACATTTGCCAAATTGAATTTGATTAATTCTGAACATCTGGAGAATGAGCAATTTTACTTGCTTGGCGCAATCATACTGTATCAGGAACTTCTATTGCCGCTAATTCCTTGAGTCAACTCTTCCCGAGTAAATTTATTTTGAAGAACAGGTTTTTCCCGCGAAAAGTATTATAATTTCCTTGACTTTTAAGCCGCGGCTACACGAGCGGTTTTTTGCTGGTGCCGGTGATGCGATTTTTTTCAAATTTTGTCGCGTCGCCAGCGCTTCCGCGATGAAAATCGCAAGTGTAGCCACCCTTGAAATGGCGACAGGACAGCTGAAAAAATCGTAGAAAAAAAATCTCGAGAAATTCAACTATTCAATTTCTCGCGATTTTTTTCCTGCGATTTTCTCAGCTGTCCTGTCGCCCGTTTAATTGTGGCTACACTTGCGATTTTCATTACGCGCTGGCGACGCGACAAATTATTAAAAAATCGTATCACCGGTGCTAGCAAAAAATCGTTCGTGTAGCCGCGGCTTTACATTAGTGGGCGTGCTGAATTTCCAAAGGGGGGCGTTCTATAAATGAATTTATTCGTGAAAGGATTGACTCCTAGGCCAAGTATGGGAGATAGCGGCTCCCCTTGATGAACTCCTGTTGGTATATCAGCTGATAATACTCAACCGAATATTCGGCGTTTGTGATTGGCCAATGACGAATGCATAAATAGGTTTAGAGTGCAAAAGAGGTGACAGAGTGAAAAACGGAAGTGTCTATGTAAACACAGTACGAACTTGATCGTGCATTTCGTGATTTATGGTCCCTCGCAGCAACCCATAACATGGGGCCCGTTTCTCGAAGGTCCCGAAACTTTACGGGCCATTTTCGGGTGTCACAATGCCCCTTTGTATTTCAAGAACGGAGAGGATTTAAGTCGTCAAAATTCACAGTCATTTTGATTTTTGTTACTTTCCAAAACAAGCATTTGACAGTTTCCGCACAAATGGTGTTTCGGGCCTTTCGAGAAACGTAGGTCCCTGTGACGGCATTTTCGCAGACCAAGATATTTTGACTAGTTCTTCAACAAGATTTGACTTGCACCAGTGACCATTCTCAATTCCAAGGGTAATAGTTTCTCTTGCAAGACTTGTGATTATCTGGTTTCGTGGGAAAATCAATGTAAAACTATCTCGGTCTGTAAAAACGCCGTTCCATAAATACAGTGAATTTGTTCGCTCCTATTCATAGGATCCTGTTACTCGTGATGTTGTGAAAGTTCTCAAATTGACAAGCGCTATTTTGAGACCTTTCAAAACATCTCTCATGTCCATAAATGACAAGATGCAGGATTTTCTATACTTGTAAGCGAGACCTGAGTGAGCCAATCAAGCCCCAGTTGTTCGGAGAGTGCATGGGTAGCGATAGCCACTGGATAACTCAATTGGTTTTGCAAGTGTTTATCGGCTGGATTGCGTTATTAACCTTTTAAACAACCAAGGCCTGGGGGCTACAAAATATTCAACGAACGCTACAATAGATATATCTGAGGTTCAGAATTGCATAAATTTTTCATAACAAAAGTTATCTCTGCTATCCCGGCATACAACACCTATTTCTGCTAGACGTGCTGGTATGTTTGACAGTGCAAACAATCCATATCAGGTTACTATATGAGAGATATAAGGACAAGCTTGTCAACTGAAGAGTTAAGTTAAGAATAATATTGGTATCGACAAGAAAAAAAACCGGGATGAAATCAATTCCACTTCCATCTACGCCTTTTGTGACAAACGAAGAAAGCAAAGAAGTCAATTCCAGGATAGGAGATAGCGAGATGAGCGCGTATTATAAAAGACGACAAAAACTGTTACTGTTAGTCAAATATTAATTGCGTTCAACGAAGGAGAACGCAACCTAATCGTAAATCCCGCGCGATATAATTCTGTCAGTATAGATCGTTATGGCATTCGATTTCAGGGTTTGGACGCCATTTTTTGACCGGCTTGAACATTTTTCCTCGATCTAATATGCCTAGCCTCGAGATTATGAAAATATTGGAGGATAGCAGTATCATCTTTAGCCAATCACAGGGCGATTTTCGCTTGCTTCAGTAGGAGCTGAAAGTTCATTGCAGCCGTAATGGCGTCCAGAGAAAGGTGATTTAGCCCAGATTCCCCCCCCCCCCCCGGGGGGCGGTTTTTTTGAGTGTGAACCCAAAAAAAAAATTTAGCCTCAATTTTTACCAGAGTATATACTTTTTGCCAAAATAAGGGGGGGCCCGGGCCCCCTGGGCCCCTCCCCTAGATCCGCCACTGGACTTACACTGTTTATCGAGATATTAAAACGTGTTGAAGTCATGAATGAATGTTATGATGCTTCTATGATGGCTGTGGGGTAACCCTTCTCCGGAAATAGCGGTCAAATCTGGATACAAACGATCGTAATGTTGTTGGTTCATATTCTTCTCCGTCCTTTTTTACACCGCCAGAATGAATGCGCACTCAATGCGCACAGTATTTGGTCGAGCTCTCTCAGTTCAATGTTTTCGAATTCTTCGTCTTTTCCTTTCATTCTAATAAATTCTTTGAGAAAGGAAACATCTCTTTTGGTTTTACTCAACGTGTTTTTGTTTGCTTGCTCCTCGATAAAAGCCTCTAAAGTTGTTTCAGGCGAAACAAAACGTGTTGAAGCCATGTTTTGCGAAAACACACAAACATGTTTTCTCAACCGGAGCGCCTCGGAACCCATTTGAGTGTTATGTTCTGATTGGCTAATGGGTGATTCTACTCAATGCTCATTGGGTATATTTTTCACATGTGAAAAAAGCTATATTGGAAGTTGATTGGACGTATCACTTTTTCCACATGTGAAATATAAGGAAGAGAGAATTCTATTTGGAAGGTAAGAATGCCTTACTGGACTTGTATTTTAAAGTCATTCTACTCTCCGTCTTATATGGCCTTATTGTGTGGGGAGGGTGTATCAACGCAGAGCAACTAAACTCCCTTGAAATTCTCCACCGAAGGGCAGCAAGGGTGATATACAAGCTACCCAAGGACTTGCCCTCCTCTGATGTCTATCAACACACAAACTGGAACACTATAGACTATATGTACAAACTATTTTATAAAATTGTTAGCGAAGAATCACCTCCAACATTATCCTATTTAGTGAACAGGCCTTTTACCAACTACAATCTTAGAAACTGTAACAGGATTACCGTCCTACGATTTAATTCCTATTTTCCGAAAAACTAAGTCGGACACAGAGGAGCCATCCTATGGTACAACGTATGCACCCATTACACAGGAAACAACTTCAAGACATTCTTCCGCATTGTTAAGAAAGACACGTACGTTAAAAATGTTAATTTTAATGCCCACTCAGTTCAATCACTCCCTAGACTTTATAATGATTTTAAATGTTTTTGAGTCTCTTCTACAGACCATTTATTATTTTTTAGTTGCAGGTGTCAATTCTTAAATAGTTCTACCTTGTATCTCAATTATCTAAACTAGCATTTCGACATGGTACACATTTTATTTTACGTAATATTTTTAATATAATAACACACGACCCCACAAGCTCGTCAGTGCTTTTAAATTTTATCGTGTTTAAATAAAGAATGTGTATGTGTATGTGTATGTATTACATGAAATTCGCCCTGTATATATATTAAATAGTTTATATTGTATATATGAGAGAAACCCTGATTCTGCACATCCCAAATAATCATATTTTTAACTGAATAAGTGTTTGGAAAGAAAATTCGCACAGAGCGGGATTTGAACCACGTCCCCCCATTACTAGTCGTGTGTGATAACCACTATACCACCGGAATAACCATTTTGGCAAAACAGCAATCTAA
>NC_090891.1:22616318-22621318 GCF_036669925.1 Montipora capricornis | reverse complement strand
GGGAAAGCTGGAGGAAGATTGGCCAACATCAATTTATGTGAACGTTTCTTTTTGTAATTACCGATGAGCTCCTCTTCTGATACTCGACCAAAGCACTGGTTCAAAGTAGCAGAAAGAGGGCTACCCCAACATCATTTTGATACATTACATCTTTGCATCTATTGCAGTAAATAAAATATACTTTTTGGGGTTCTTGAATCATCAACAGAACAAACCAAACCACAATACGTCAACGCTGTGAACAAGTCACTTTTTCAGTACATGACCGGCATGACGCCCTGTCTCTTTTTTCACGCAGGGCATGAAGTTTCTCATACTGATTTTAAGTACAAGCCCGGCATGGCAATTCCGTCTTTTTTCGTGCCGGGCATGAGGTCCAAGCTCAACCCTAGTCCCCTTCTTAAATTACAAGCGGCTCCTTTTGGGTAATGGGGCTAAGATCTCCATCTCCCAGGCATGACGCCATTTTTTTTTCATCCTATCGGTGTTCTTTCTATAAAGCATAAATTCTTACGTGTTTTTTCATGCCGTTTAATATACAACGTACCGGCATACGTGGAAAGTGGTAGATCCATTGCCTTTCAATTTTCATCGGGCATGAAGGAATAAACTTCATGTCAACCCCGTTGTTTTTAAAAATATTAGTCAAAAGAGTTGTTTCCACTGAGCCGTTTTTACCTGTGTTACTACGGTTTCTGTCGTGATCACTTGAGCCTTATTATCCTGCCCAAGAAAAAAAATAAAAAGACCATAGTTTGTGGTTACAATACCTCCTCTAACCAGAGGTCTCCTCTTCGAAAGAGACTTTTCGAGAAGACTTAAACAGGAATTTTATTTGTGTAGCTGTTTCCATCACAGCCTGGTGAACTTTTAGTCTACATTAGACTTTGATCAGTCCTCGATCCCTGAACAACAACAACAATTCATTTACACCGCAACCTTGCTCCAAATTTACAATCATCTTTGAGACAAACAAAGCGAAGAAACGGTCATGCAAAATTTCTAAACCTAAAGCCAATCAGTATGATGATTCGAAATTCGACATGAGTAACTTTTGCTACAGTTTTCAATGTTATTTTGTTGTTAGTTTTCGAGGGATCAATTGCAACATTACTGAGATACCGGCAATAAATTTTTCGGATGACATCTCTTGGTTTATTTAGACTTACTACCATTCTCTCAATTATACCCACGAGTCACGCGTAAAAGAGACGTATTCAGGGAACTGCCAGTGATCAATGCCATTTCTTTTGCTCGAATAAATTACTTCCCCATGCGCAACAGTCATTTCCGCACGGCAATAATGGGAGTCATTAGCATCTCCCTTGCTGAAATGACTGTTTTGGTCAAGGTGACTGCATACAATTACTCACTCTTACGTTCCAGTGATTTCAGTAGTTGGTTTGCGTGTAATAAACATCAAAAACGCAAAGTTAAGCAGCGTTTGTATGTGTTATACACGTCGGTGTTCATAGCTTGAGGCGTGTGCAGCTATGTTAAATAGTCTATTAACTATGGTTTAGTGAGGATTAATTGAAAATTGTCTAGAGCGGATTCAGAGCCACCTTTATATTTTCAAACTGTATCCCTCCTAAGAATTCTTTTAACTTTGCAACTAGAAATCATCTCAGCCTGTTATTCACTTTTCAGTAATAAAAATTGGGGGTCAGTTTAGTCGAGTTTGTTTTTGATATATAAGCGTTTAAAGAGTGTTTTTCTTCCGCAGACGACAATCCATCCTTACCACTTCAATCAGTGCCTTGAATTCCAGTTTAAAAGATATATTAACCACTTGAGACCATTCTAACACCGGACGAACCATGTGATCGTACGTTTGGAATAGATCTTGTCTTAACTGGTATTCCGGTGCTCGGGTCATGTTAATCACTGTCCCATCCACAACTGCAAGAAAATGGAATAAAAGGCAAGAAATTATTGATTATTGGTTCATCAGTGTTTCGAGCGTTTGCACCTGCGTTCCGCAAAATCGAAATAAACTAAAATAATAACTTCAGATAATTCCAACCGACTCACGTAGTAAAGTGAGTAAATCACGATGCAAAAGTCATAGAAATACATGCATCCGACGCTAAACATGATCCATTCGCAATTGTTTTGGCTGTTACTTCTGATCTGCTGGTAATGTTGCGTGCCTGTTCTAATTGAGCGAGCTATTCTTGCAGGAAGAATAGAAAAACGACAGCGCGGAATACTAGGGAAAATTTCGAGTGCTTTTGTAACAGAAATCGAACCAGCCCTATGGTCTACCCATTGAGCTACTAGAACTCACTAGCGAACTGGGACGCGTGACTTTGCAGTGCCCGCTGACCATTGGGACACTGTTCATTCAGGACCAGCTCTCCAGTAATTCTAGTAGCTCAATGGGTAGAGCATCCGACTGGTGTCACGTGGGTCATAGGTTGGAAACTTGCCTAGGACTCTGATTTTTCAGTTGTCCTTTTACTCGTTGCCAAGCAACTTGTATTCTATCCTTCTCACCGGCGCATTACACCTGTTCATGCAAGTTATTCCAAAATGCCCACCATTTTAGTATTCTTTTGTTTCCATGCAAATTTGCCCTTATGGCCTCGCTTTCAAACGTAAAATTCAAAACAATATTTAACCTTGAACGAGGCCATAAGGAACAATTTGCATGGAAACAAAAGAATACTAAAATGGCGGCCATTTTGTAATAAGGTGTATCATTTCCTGTATTTCAAGTTGTATAAACTGAGGCGCATAGCCTTGTAGAGTCCGCAGACCAGTGGGAAACATTGTTCATTCAGAACCTTGATAAACGAAGTAACTGTCCAGTGACTTCAAGCACTCAATGGGTAGAGCCTCCGACCAGTGGTACGGAGATCGTAGGTTCGAATCTACCCTGCTTTCGGTCTTCCTAGATAAGTCGGGAAGAGGATAGAAGACTCTGTCATCCACCTCGACTTTCTTTGATTTTCCGCTCATCTAAAGAAATGGATGAGTCAGTCCAGTTTCGACTTGTCAAACCTGTTTTTTAATTTATGGACATGGTCAATCGGCACGCTTCCTCAATTTTTTTAAAAATTCACAACAACGTGACAATTTTTAACTGTCTAAATTCCCATGAGTATGTCCGTATGTCGTTACAGAAACTAGTTTGCCAGCATTGAGAAATTTATTGTTTTTTTCAGTTGAAAATTGAAATGGCAATTGAAAAACTCGAACTATCTTGAGTTTACATGGAAATGAGTTCTTGGTTGTCGTGTGTTTGCCAGAGTTGTTCGAAAATATCCCAACTGTTTGTTTTGGTTTTGTGGTGTTGCGGCTACTGGTCACTCGTGATTGACTCCCGAATACGTTTGAATTTTTAACGCACGCTAAATACGAAATGCCGAGGCGGCTGGCAGAGTCTTCCTTCCTCTTCCCGAATTATTTAGGAAGATGGAAAGAGAATCTGCCCGCAGGGTAGTTCGAATCCTGCCTTAGACTGTGATTTTTCAGTTGTCCCCTCGTCCGTTGTAAAGCAACTTGTGTTCTGTGCAGAATACCCGTGTATTGTATGCCTCGTTCTTCAAAGAATGCCACAATAAAGTTTTTTGAATTGCAGTCGATATAATGAGTAACATGTCCTGTTTCGCGTTTTGCTTCAGTAGTTTGTCCGTCAGTATTTTGGGTTTATTTAGAACGGGCATTAATTACATGCCGGCCATTTTGAGCCCGAGCGGTTGAAAACGTTTGTTTTGCCCCAAACTCGTTCCAAACATTTCAACTCGAAGCTCAGGGTTCGAAAGCTAACCATTCTCGAGTGAGTGCCGAGGCTTAAATACTGCAGATTAGTACTTAACACTACAAACGATATTACTTGGGGTGCATGGAATGACCGGTTTTTGTCTTCTTGTTTGGTCCTGAAGTTGTGAGTTGTGTTGTGTTTTTGTGTCATAAAGTAAGACACCTCAAAGTGACGTACCTATTTTAGTCACAACCCTTGCGTGAAGCGTGTATTATTTGGTTCATTCAATCTCTTTTCATTTGCGCATGAGCGAGGGAGAGGAGAGCTCTGGGGAACCCTGAAACAAAGTGTCTTCTCATTGGTTTTCGGGAAGAACAATGAAAAGTGTCTCCGATTGGTGTATTCATGTTAGCGCGAAAAGTGCACGAGCAAGTATCGTAAGGTTCAAATAGCCAATTTTTGGCTTTAAGAACCCTACGGCGCATGTTCTCCTACATAAAGTTTCCCAGATCCGAGGCTCTGGAGACGAGAATGTTGGCGCATTCTGGAGCAGCTAAAATAAAAGTCTCCACCATTAGATAATTTTCGTTCTTACCGTCCCTGTTGTTATTGTATAGTACCCTATAAACGGTGTTTAATTCCTTTTCTTAAGTTTAGTGCCATTTTAGAAGCTATATCACTATTGAAGTTATTATAATATTGTCTCTGCAAACTGGAGGATCTACCGTGCGAAGAAATAGGAAAGTTCTAGTGCTGAGAAGATCTCAGCACTACTGCTGTGTAAACACTACTTAAGCAATAGAGGACGTTTTCCGTGTCTAAACACGAGGGGGAGTTGGGAGAATTCGAGAGAGTTATGCAAACCCGAGACGCAGCCAATCAAGATGCGCGTCTGATGTTACAGCCGTGTTTCCATAATCTCATCTAAACACAGCTATTGGCCAATGAGAGTGCGCGTACTATCCTAATTCTTGGAAGATCTTAAAGAAATCAAACAATTTAGTGACCAGAGGTTTAGCAACTTTGCATTCTACCAATTATAAACTATAACCCCGACCGAATTTTCTGCATGTAAACCAAACAAAATATTGTTTTATCATCTGGGATCTCCCTTCCTCAAGGAAAAAGGCAAGTGACAATATCATAGCGGAAAACATATTGTTTCATAATTTCTATGCCATGAGACAGTGGGCAATATTTCCGCAACCCTCGATGGAATCGCCTTCAAGCGACAGAATCAAAGCTTCCCAAAGGCGAAACCTTTTTTCTTTATTTTTCCATGTTTGTTTTT
>NC_090891.1:22608818-22611318 GCF_036669925.1 Montipora capricornis | reverse complement strand
TTTCGAACAAAGTATAGTTTTCGACTCCGTTTTTGGACTTTATGCTTTTTCGGGTCACCCTCAAGCTGCGCATGCGTAAGATATTTCTGTCTCGTAGAAGGCAATTTAAGTAGGATTCGAACTCGGTATCTCTTCCTTCAGAGGCAATCGGGATGCCCACTAATTATAAACCGAGATCCGAGGCTCTGGAGACGAGAATGTTGGCGCATTCTGGAGCAGCTGAAATAAAAGTCTTCACCATTAGATAATTTTCGTTCTTACCGTCCCTGTTGTTATTGTATAGTACCCTATAAACGGTGTTTAATTCCTTTTCTTAAGTTTAGTGCCATTTTAGAAGCTATATCACTATTCAAGTTATTATAATATTGTCTCTGCAAACTGGAGGATCTACCGTGCGAAGAAATAGGAAAGTTCTAGTGCTAAGAAGATCTCAGCACTACTGCTGTGTAAACACTACTTAAGCAATAGAGGACGTCTTCCGTGTCTAAACACGAGAGGGAGTTGGGAGAATTCGAGAGAGTTATGCAAACCCGAGACGCAGCCAATCAAGGTGCGCGTCTGATGTTACAGCCGTGTTTCCATACTCTCATCTAAACACAGCTATTCGCCAATGAGAGTGCGCGTACTATCCTAATTCTTGGAAGATCTTAAAGAAATCAAACAATTTAGTGACCAGAGGTTTAGCAACTTTGCATTCTACCAATTATAAACTATAACCCCGACCGAATTTTCTGCATGTAAACCAAACAAAATATTGTTTCATCATCTGGGATCTCCCTTCCTCACGCAAAACCCCTCCAATTCTCGACAACCTGAGCATGAAACAGGCCATACCCAAACGGAGCCACTATACAAGATCAAAATGTGGAACTTGTCGCAAATTGTAGCAAATAAATTATATACAACAGGCCTGGCTATCTACGGCCTTTTACCAAAGTCGCGAGTAATAGTTTCAGTACATGAAACCAAATACTCTGTACTGGTACTGTCTCTAGAAATGAGACGGGCAATGATCTGGCGGACCTTGACCGAAACCAAGTGTTGACAAAACTGGGAACTGACAATTTGGGGGGAAAAAAGTCTTTTGCACTTAGCCGAGTTTTGTATCATTTTGTCGTTCATTACCATGCAAGGAAAAAGGCAAGTGACAATATCATAGCGGAAAACATATTGTTTCATAATTTTTATGCCATGAGACAGTGGGCAATTTTTCCGCAACCCTCGATGGAATCGCCTTCAAGCGACAGAATCAAAGCTTCCCAAAGGCGAAACCTTTTTTCTTTATTTTTCCATGTTTGTTTTTGCAAATAAGTGGTTCCACTGACCAGTACTGGAGTCCAGATTTAAATTTCCAAAACAAAGTATGATCACCTATATTTTACTAAGTTGTATATACCTGGAGAAACAGTGGCTAAATCTTCAAAAACTAACCCCAAAGTGGATAAAAATGGGCAACATGATCGTTAGCACTGGTAGGGCAAGTACTAGCTAGTAGTCAGAACATTTCATCAACTTCCGAAACAGGTGATTCCACGCACACATAGCATACGGGTAAAATTCGAAGTTGGTCCCCAACTCTCCTTATATGCTCATCAAGGATCTTGGGCTATTTTCTTTTAAACACCAGGCCCGGGTTGCTCGAAGCATGGTTAGCGTTAACCAGCGTTAAATACTATGGAAACCTATAGGTTTTGTTACCTCTTAACCAACGGTTAGCACTAACCAGGCTTTGAGCAACCGGCCCCAGGTGTTTTAAACGCGTTACATTACTTTCAGTTTACCTGCAGACAGAAGAAACATGAACAGCAAAATGCTTACAAGTCGCGCCATCCGTTCATGCCAAAGCCTAGACTCCTTACTTAAAAAATGCGAGCATGCAGTCAACTTAGGAAATTGTTTTCAAAACTCTTCACTCGTTTACATAGCGATGCCTCCATTAAATGAACCGCAACAAGTGCCTCATTGTTCCTTTGGAGATAATTTGACGTTTGTTTCCTCTTTTACTGACAAACTCTTATGCTAACTAAATTTTATCACGTAGATCTGTTTACACTTTTAACAACAATTTTTCTCAAGACAAATCATTCCTGAAAAATTTAAATAATTATTGCACTCATTGAGGCTGCTATTTCAATAATTCTTTTTTCTTCGAACTACCTGACGTCATTGTTTAGTTACAATACTATTGACCTTGAGGTGAGCATATTTTCAAGATGACTTAGCGTGTTCTACATTAAAAATTTAAAAAAAATTAAGTTATTTTAGTTCTCAGTGGTCGAGCTATATCATGCAATTAAGCTGCATCACAGTTTCCACGGAATGTTTAGAAATGCCACCGGAAAATGTTTTAAATTTCACAGAAATTACGTAGCACTTTTCCGATCTTTATGGAAGTGCCTATCGTAAGCTGATGACGCATGGTTCAACTTTGTGCAACGTTTTTATCAACATTAATTGTTCAATCGTGAGTCATTTGCCTCTTAATTAAAACTATATAATG
>NC_090891.1:22601318-22603818 GCF_036669925.1 Montipora capricornis | reverse complement strand
ATCATTTTGTCGTTCATTACCATGCAAGGAAAAAGGCAAGTGACAATATCATAGCGGAAAACATATTGTTTCATAATTTTTATGCCATGAGACAGTGGGCAATTTTTCCGCAACCCTCGATGGAATCGCCTTCAAGCGACAGAATCAAAGCTTCCCAAAGGCGAAACCTTTTTTCTTTATTTTTCCATGTTTGTTTTTGCAAATCAGTGGTTCCACTGACCAGTACTGGAGTCCAGATTTAAATTTCCAAAACAAAGTATGATCACCTATATTTTACTAAGTTGTATATACCTGGAGAAACAGTGGCTAAATCTTCAAAAACTAACCCCAAAGTGGATAAAAATGGGCAACATGATCGTTAGCACTGGTAGGGCAAGTACTAGCTAGTAGTCAGAACATTTCATCAACTTCCGAAACAGGTGATTCCACGCACACATAGCATACGGGTAAAATTCGAAGTTGGTCCCCAACTCTCCTTATATGCTCATCAAGGATCTTGGGCTATTTTCTTTTAAACACCAGGCCCGGGTTGCTCGAAGCATGGTTAGCGTTAACCAGCGTTAAATACTATGGAAACCTATAGGTTTTGTTACCTCTTAACCAACGGTTAGCACTAACCAGGCTTTGAGCAACCGGCCCCAGGTGTTTTAAACGCGTTACATTACTTTCAGTTTACCTGCAGACAGAAGAAACATGAACAGCAAAATGCTTACAAGTCGCGCCATCCGTTCATGCCAAAGCCTAGACTCCTTACTTAAAAAATGCGAGCATGCAGTCAACTTAGGAAATTGTTTTCAAAACTCTTCACTCGTTTACATAGCGATGCCTCCATTAAATGAACCGCAACAAGTGCCTCATTGTTCCTTTGGAGATAATTTGACGTTTGTTTCCTCTTTTACTGACAAACTCTTATGCTAACTAAATTTTATCACGTAGATCTGTTTACACTTTTAACAACAATTTTTCTCAAGACAAATCATTCCTGAAAAATTTAAATAATTATTGCACTCATTGAGGCTGCTATTTCAATAATTCTTTTTTCTTCGAACTACCTGACGTCATTGTTTAGTTACAATACTATTGACCTTGAGGTGAGCATATTTTCAAGATGACTTAGCGTGTTCTACATTAAAAATTTAAAAAAAATTAAGTTATTTTAGTTCTCAGTGGTCGAGCTATATCATGCAATTAAGCTGCATCACAGTTTCCACGGAATGTTTAGAAATGCCACCGGAAAATGTTTTAAATTTCACAGAAATTACGTAGCACTTTTCCGATCTTTATGGAAGTGCCTATCGTAAGCTGATGACGCATGGTTCAACTTTGTGCAACGTTTTTATCAACATTAATTGTTCAATCGTGAGTCATTTGCCTCTTAATTAAAACTATATAATGATTGGTTAAACACCGTTCAACTATATTGACAGCGTGTGTGGAATGGAATAACTAGAGCTCCGTTCAACTACGTTCGAGACTATTGAGAGTTGACTGAAATCGTCGAGTGGCTAGTGGTCCATTTATTTGAGCTATGTCAACATCTCCGTGGACGCCATTTATTGCTGATAAGGGTTGTAGTATTCCAACCTAAATGCTCACTTTGTATGGTTTGTCAACAAGGTTTTTATCACGTTTTAAATACGTAAACAGTGTTCTCTGCGACAAATGTTGAACTGAGCATATCATTACATGTTGAATGCCAAGTAAAACATAGTTCACAACATAGATATATAACATAGATATATATGACAGAGGCGGATCCAGATCAAGAGCTAAAGATGGGGTGAGGGGGGTGCTCTCTCTCAAAAAATATTCTGCACTTTCGCGGTTTTTGGTGTTATTGTATGCAAAAAGTGCCAGACATCTTAAAGGGTTTTACTTTTAGCATCTCAAAAATAAGGGGGGAAGGGGTATGGGGGGACTCCCTTGGATCCGACACTGTATGATGTAGGTATATGCTTTTTACATGATGTGAGAACGTCACTTGGGATTAGCTAGGAACTTTTCGAAGTCAGGAATTCGAGAATTAGTCAATATAAAAAATCCCATACTACCCTTTGTTTGTCCCTCGAAAATTTGCATAAGCATTGTTTCCACTGAGTTTCTCTTGGAACCATTATAAGGCTCGGTATACTCGAGTATTACCAATGATGAGTCAGCGGCCTTTGGTCTGCCTCCAGACAACCAGCTGCTTGTCAGCCAATAGCACGCACAGAGTAAAAAATCAGCTCAAGCTGATTGCATGGCCCATTATCTGGGTACTATATGAGAAGTGACGCTTTTCGGAGTACGTTACCGAGGTGTCCTTTTACTCAGAGACAGTACAGCGTTTATGCTTTGAAGTGTGCTGTATTCTGTAGTCAGAGGGAGTTCCCTCTACTCTTCCCGGGTCTAGCCCTTATTTTTAGAGTTCTTATATAGGGAAGATATCGTTGACATCACCTATTGTCATAAATGTGCCAACGAGTGCCTCATTGGCGGTCGAAACAAACTTACCTATACC
>NC_090891.1:22551318-22598818 GCF_036669925.1 Montipora capricornis | reverse complement strand
TGGGCGGTTTTATTCAAACGTTTCCAGGTTGAATCATCCTCGGAGACCCAGGCGCAGTCAGGGCAAAATTGGGACTGGCGTAAAGTTTTCAAGTAAGGCGAGAAGAGCCAATGCGAACATACCTTTAACGGACGAGTTCCAAAGCGAATTAAATTCAAATTTTCTGATTGGCGGAAATTTTCCGCAATTGCCTTTTTTACGCCCAATCAGAGAGCTTCATAAAGTGAAGTCAGATCGTGATCCCTTATATCAAGCGGGAACAACCACATCTACGGTCGCCATTTTATTACTTTTCGAACAAAGTATAGTTTTCGACTCCGTTTTTGGACTTCGGGGGTGGAAGCTGAATAATGAGTAATGAATAAAGAGTATAAATGAAAAATGAATAATGAATAATTGGGTCTGAAAACGCCGGAATAATGAATAATGCAGTTAATGTGCCAGTGGAATAATGAATAACAGCAATGAATAATGAATAACCTACCAAAATTTAAAAAGAATAATGAATAATTCGAACTAAGCACACAAAGAATAATGAATAATCGAGGTCCAATTATTCAGCTTCCACCCCCGATTGGACTTTATGCTTTTTCGGGTCACCCTCAAGCTGCGCATGCGTAAGATATCTCTGTCTCGTAGAAGGCAATTTAAGTAGGATTCGACCTCGGTATCTCTTCCTTCAGAGGCAATCGCGATGCCCACTAATTATAAACCGAGATCCGAGGCTCTGGAGACGAGAATGTGGACGCATTCTCGAGCAGCTAGAATAAAAGTCTCCACCATTAGATAATTTTCGTTCTTACCGTCCCTGTTGTTATTGTATAGTACCCTATAAACGGTGTTTAATTCCTTTTCTTAAGTTTAGTGCCATTTTAGAAGCTATATCACTATTCAAGTTATTATAATATTGTCTCTGCAAACTGGAGGATCTACCGTGCGAAGAAATAGGAAAGTTCTAGTGCTAAGAAGATCTCAGCACTACTGCTGTGTAAACACTACTTAAGCAATAGAGGACGTTTTCCGTGTCTAAACACGAGAGGGAGTTGGGAGAATTCGAGAGAGTTATGCAAACCCGAGACGCAGCCAATCAAGATGCGCGTCTGATGTTACAGCCGTGTTTCCATAATCTCATCAAACACAGCTATTGGCCAATGAGAGTGCGCGTACTATCCTAATTCTTGGAAGATCTTAAAGAAATCAAACAATTTAGTGACCAGAGGTTTAGCAACTTTGCATTCTACCAATTATAAACTATAACCCCGACCGAATTTTCTGCATGTAAACCAAACAAAATATTGTTTCATCATCTGGGATCTCCCTTCCTCACGCAAAACCCCTCCAATTCTCGACAACCTGAGCATGAAACAGGCCATACCCAAAAGGAGCCACTATACAAGATCAAAATGTGGAACGTGTCGCAAATTGTAGCAAATAAATTATATACAACAGGCCTGGCTATCTACGGCCTTTTACCAAAGTCGCGAGTAATAGTTTTAGTACATGAAACCAAATACTCTGTACTGGTACTGTCTCTAGAAATGAGACGGGCAATGATCTGGCGGACCTTGACCGAAACCAACTGTTCACAAAACTGGGAACTGAGAATTTGGGGGAAAAAAAGCCTTTCGCACTTAGCCGAGTTTTGTATCATTTTGTCGTTCATTACCATGCAAGGAAAAAGGCAAGTGACAATATCATAGCGGAAAACATATTGTTTCATAATTTTTATGCCATGAGACAGTGGGCAATTTTTCCGCAACCCTCGATGGAATCGCCTTCAAGCGACAGAATCAAAGCTTCCCAAAGGCGAAAGCTTTTTTTCTTTATTTTTCCATGTTTGTTTTTGCAAATCAGTGGTTCCACTGGCCAGTACTGGAGTCGAGATTTAAATTTCCAAAACAAAGTATGATCACCTATATTTTACTAAGTTGTATATACCTGGAGAAACAGTGGCTAAAACTTCAAAAACTAACCCCAAAGTGGATAAAAATGGGCAACATGATCTTTAGCACTGGTAGGGCAAGTAGGCAGGACATTTCACCTACTTCCGAAACGGGTGATTCCACGCACACATAGCATACAGGTAAAATTCGAAGTTGGTCCCCAACTCTCCTTATATGCTCATCAAGGATCTTGGGCTATTTTCTTTTAAACACCAGGTGTTTTAAACGCGTTACATTACTTTCAGTTTTCCTGCAGACAGAAGAAACATGAACAGCAAAATGCTTACAAGTCGCGCCATCCGTTCCTGCCAAAGCCTATACTCTTTACTTAAAAAATGCGAGCATGCAGTCAACTTAGGAAATTGTTTTCAAAACTCTTCACTCGTTTACATAGCGATGCCTCCATTAAATGAACCGCAACAAGTGCCTCATTGTTCCTTTGGAGATAATTTGACGTTTGTTTCCTCTTTTACTGACAAACTCTTATGCTAACTAAATTTTATCACGTAGATCTGTTTACACTTTTAACAACAATTTTTCTCAAGACAAATCATTCGTGAAAAATTTAAATAATTATTGCACTCATTAAGGCTGCTATTTCAATGTTTCTTTTTTCTTCGAACTACCTGACGTCATTGTTTAGTTAAAATACTTTTGACCTTAAGGTGAGCATATTTTCAAGGTGACTTAGCGTGTTCTTCATTAAAAATTAAAAAAAAATTAAGTTATTTTAGTTCATAGTGGTCGAGCTATATCATGCAATTAAGCTGCATCAGAGCGCACGCAACAAGGAAATTTCACAGTTTCCGCGGAATGTTTAGAAATGCCACTGGAAAATGTTTTAAATTTAACAGAAATTACGTAGCACTTTTCCGATCTTTATGGAAATGCCTATCGTAAGCTGATGACGCATGGTTCAACTTTGTGCAACGTTTTTATCAACACTAATTGTTCAATCGTGAGTCATTTGCCTCTTAATTAAAATTATATAATGATTGGTTAAACACCGTTCAACTATATTGACAGCGTGTATGGAATGGAATAACTAGAGCTCCGTTCAACAACGTTCGAGACTATTGAGAGTTGACTGAAATCGTCGAGTGGCTAGTGGTCCATTTATTTGAGCTATGTCAACATCTCCGTGGACGCCATTTATTGCTGATAAGGGTTGTAGTATTCCAACCTAAATGCTCACTTTGTATGGTTTGTCAACAAGGTTTTTATCACGTTTTAAATACGTAAACAGTGTTCTCTGCGACAAATGTTGAACTGAGCATATCATTACATGTTGAATGCCATAGTTTACAACATAGATATATATGACAGAGGCGGATCCAGATCAAGAGCTAAAGATGGGGTGAGGGGGGAGGGGGGGTGCTCTCTCTCAAAAAATATTCTGCACTTTCGCGGTTTTTGGTGTTATTGTATGCAAAAAGTGCAAGACATTTTAAAGGGCTTTACTTTTAGCATCTCAAAAATATGGGGGGAAGGGGTATGGGGGGACTCCCTTGGATCCGACACTGTATGATGTAGGTATATGCTTTTTACATGATGTGAGAACGTCTCTTGGGATTAGCTAGGGACTTTTAGAAGTCAGGAATTCGAGAATTAGTCAATATAAAAAATCCCATACTACCCTTTGTTTGTCCCTCGAAAATTTGCATAAGCATTGTTTCCACTGAGTTTCTCTTGGAACCATTATAAGTCCCAAGAAAAAGTATTACAAGTGGTTGCAGCATCTACTTTGAATAGGTTTTGGTCACTTTTAATAAGTTTTGGTCATGCCTGAGTAAAATTACGGTATTTTTAAACAGTAACATTTTTTGTCTTTTATGTAAAGAAATCGGGAATACGATGATTTTACCCTTTCAAGGCATTGTATCCCTCCATTAAAATGCTAAAACGGAGAAGTAAATTTTACAAATGCAATAACTTTCAGCTTTCAGGCTTACTAAGCTGGATTTCAATCTCGTAACCAGAGTCCTGAGGCTTTTTGATCAGCGTCCGAGCGCTCGGAGAGACTCAGGGACAATGGACTTGAACTATTTTTCTGATTGATTGCTTGCATAATAACGGCAGTCCGACAGGAAGTCGGTAAGTAATTCGGAAACACCACAATTTTGGAGGAAGATTCAAAATCTAAAACTATTGGCTGCTTTGTTTTCAATTGATAAGCGTTTCAAGACATTAAAGTGCCATTGGTATTTACTTGTTATAAGGAAAATGATAAGCAGTTTTTTTAGAGTCAGCTCAGTGTGAAAGAGTTTACTATTCACTAGGTTGTTTAGGTTATCGGAAAGGTATTGTCTTCACTTCCAGGGGTTCAATTTGGGAAATTACATTACCGTTATTTAAGACGGAATAAATTTCTAACCTTGGCCCATAATACAGGGGATTATGATGCCCTCGTGTCTTTATTTTGTTCAGTTAGGGCAATGCGTTACCAATGTGGGTTGAGAATGTCCACCAGGCGTTTCGTTAAATTGGTTATCCACTAGTGGTTTATATTTATCAAACTGATCCGAGTGCTAGTGGCTGGGGCATTACCTGGGCAAATAATAGTTCTTGCAGTCTCGGGGGCAGGAATCGCTACGAAGCAATCTAATTCCCAAGTGTTTGGGTAAGATAGAGGCCGACCAGGCCATGGGATTCTAGTGGTGCCAGCATGGGCCACTAAGGCTCGGTATACTCGAGTATTACCAATGGTGAGTCAGCGGCCTTTGGTCTGGACTCCAGGCAGCCAGCTGCTTGTCAGCCAATAGCAGGCACAGAGTAAAAAATCAGCTCAAGCTGATTGCATGGCCCATTATCTGGGTACTATATCAGAAGTAACGCTTTTCGGAGTACGTTACCGAGGTGTCTTTTTACTCAGAGACAGTCCAGCGTTTATGCTTTAAAGTGTGCTGTATTCTGTATAGTCAGAGGGAGTTCCCTCCACTCTTCCCGGGTCTAGCCCTTATTTTTAGAGTTCTTATATAGGGAAGATATCGTTGACATCACCTATTGTCATTAATGTGCCAACGAGTGCCTCATTGGCGGTCGAAACAAACTTACCTATACCGAGTTCCTCTCTATGCCATTCGACAGTGATCACTGCTAGATCAGCTTTGTCTCGTATGATTACCGCTGAGAATACCTTAGTTCGTCAGCATCCAGTTGTTCATCGTTTCTTGAAGGGTGCCTTTGGGAGTAAGCCACCCTCAAATAGATGTTATGGTATTTAGGATTTGCAGCAAGGGCTACAACTTGGGAGACTCGCACTGGACTTAAAAGGGCCTGGTGTTAATACTAGCCATGTTATTAGCGTTAGCAACAATACTTTGCTACGACCTAATGTATACGATAGTTACCTCAGTGGAAAAGGGTGTGTTTGTTCCTTGGTAGTCTTATTAGCAATGCTAACACTGTTAGGAGCGTTCGGAGCCATAACTAAACTTTGTTCGTTGGTAAGTTCTTTAGAAGTATTTATTAGTCTAGACGTAAGTTGCAAAAAAAAATGGATATATTAGGACATCGTAATCTTGGATTATGGTTGGTGTTTTGGGCTCCTCGTAGTGTCCTCACTCGCTTTGAACGCAGTTAATCTTCACTTAAAGAGCAGCATTTGGGGGACACTTTGTGACATAATTTGTCTGTATTCTGAGACATAAGTGATGTTGAAGTTGGCGAGAAGAGCAAGGGGACACTTCGTGACGCTTATTGAAATCCGCGTGCATCTAATTAGGGTCAAACCTGGACATATAATAACCAGGGATTTCTAGGAATTCCAAATTATGGCATTAGCAAAACTCAGTGAGTTGCAACTCTTGGGAATTTTTGGGAATTGAAAGCTAAAAGGGCACTGTGGACCGAAGGAATTTACGGGAATCTTTAGGAATTCCACTCAATGATTCAACTTGATGGTCACTTGAGCGAGTTGAAATTTTGTGCAATAGTACTGAATTTGCCAGTAAGACAACATTCAAAATTGAAGTGTCCTTTTAGGATTTGATTTCATCTGATGCCTTGAAAAAATGACTGAACTTCACTTAACGTCAATCTCAAATACATGTGTAACAAGGTTTGCTCTTATTCAAAGCATGTCAATGTGAATGTGATATCTTTCGAGTTAATTCATAATACATGTACTTAGCTTAAGCAATGTCCTTTAAAGGCTCCAAATTTTGAACATAAAATCACTCTGTACACGGAGAAATGAAAAAGAAATCTTTTATTCTGATGTATTCCATAGATTATGAGAAATAATTTCAACATATTACCTTGTTTGATGCGCTCATAATCGACCTTATTCCAAAAGGAACATGAAACTTTACTCTTGAGAATTTCACACTCCAAGTGAGCAGTTAATGCTTTCAATGAACTCCAGTATCTTTCGAGTCTTGCTCATTTAATATGAATCCGTAGAAAGAGTGTCATCCTCCGCCATCTTGAATAACACGTGAGAGACCGGACTGGAAACTAGTGAGCCGTTTGCGTTTGGGTCGGCAGTCAGCGGTAACCAGTCCAAGCTCTTGCAGATTTTAGGGATTTATTTAAACGATTTCAGGTTGAATCATCCTCGGAGACCCAGGCGCAGTCAGGGCAAAATTGGGACTGGCGAGGAGTTTTCAAGTAAGGCGAGAAGAGCCAATGCGAACATACCTTTAACGGATTAGTTCCAGAGCGAATTAAATTCAAATTTTCTGATTGGCGGAAATTTTCCGCAATTGTCTTTTTTCCGCCCAATCAGAGAACTTCATAAAGTGACGTCAGATCGTGATCCCTTATATCAAGCGGGAAAAACCACATCTACGGTCGCCATTTTACTACTTTTCGAACAAAGTATAGTTTTCGACTCCGTTTTTGGACTTTGGGCTTTTTCGGGTCGCGCTCAAGCTGCGCATGCGTAAGATATCTCTGTCTCTAGAAGGCAATTTAAGTAGGATTCGAACTCGGTATCTCTTCCTTCAGAGGCAATCGCGATGCCCACTAATTATAAACCACGGAAGACCTCATGACAGCTTAACGGGGAAATATGTATTAAAGAATTGCGTGCGTGACCAGAAACGAGTTTTTGTGTTTTCGTTGCACGCACTCCATTATCCGGTTATCGTATGACTGTAACAGATGTCATAATTTTATAACTTTCCCAATATTTTTATCATAGCAGAGATTTGCAAAGCATCTGTTCTCTGGCTTTGATTGGAATCAATGCCGTTAACAACAGTTTTAAATGTAAACAAATATCCACAATCGCACTTAAGCCTATCATTGGATCACAGAATGTGGACTGTGGACTTCGGACTACGGAATTGAAACTAAATGTTAAGATATTGTAACATTAAAAAACCCACTGAAGTACTGTGAACTGAAAGGAAGTCTGCTAAAAATCGTTCGAACAAAGTGTAGGCTACCCGTAGCCTCTTGTATTGAAAAGAATTTGTAGCGAAGCTATGGGGCGCGAAGCACGCCAGCGAAGCACCATGGTTAAGATTTTTTGGGAAATCTATGCATGCGAGAAATCTTGGTTGTGACGTCACGTACGTCCGTCCGTCCGTACAGACTGCCGGGGTGGAAGTGGGGAGGCAGGACAGCCTCTGGGACGGGAGAGTTCGGGCAATTTTCCTTGGCGGGAAATCCCATGGCAGCGTTGCATTTTGCAACGCGCGTTTTTCTAGCGGGAAATCATTTTTTAGTGACGAGCAATGAGATAAAGAGCACAAAAGAAAAGGCGACGAAATTTAAGAAGTTTAACCGAAGAAATCCTCGAAAGAGGCCGAGGAACGAGAAGGATAAAAAATTTCAATGAAAATCAACGTAAAACTGAGAGAAACAGAGCGAGAGACAAAACACTTTTTTACAACGGTTAGCTTTCAGGTAAGCTTAATGTTTTCCTTCTTTAAATTAATAATAAGCTTATATGCCTCGCTGCCTCACATATTTTGTAAAACTAGCCGAAAACGTTTGCAATAGGCCATTTCCGGGTTCATGTCTGCCTCCTCTTCAAAGCGAGTCTAAGTGCGAAGTTTTTCTTATGAAAATTAGTTTTCATTCATATGTAAAGTAGAACTAATTACCATCACAAAAACTTTGCACTTAGACTCGCTTTGAAGAGGAGGCGGATATGAACTCGGAAATGGCCTATTCCGTGTTCACAGAGATTCTGACACATTTCAACAACCACTTGAGAGCTGCTTTGTTTGACTGTGAAAATGCAGTCGAGTAAGTGACTTTACTACACTTTAGGTTGACTTTTTAATTATTAAAAACGTTTGGTGTTGTTGTGAACTGAATAGAGAGGGGTAAAGATTGTCATTGAAACGGAAAATGTTGTGAAAGAGATTACTATGCATGCAATTTCAGTTTTAGTTGTTCATTAAAATTCTTATTCTTTGCAAGGCTGGTTTGTTTGCTACTGTCAGATCAGAGGTGTTTGATCTGTTGGACCACTGTAAACTGTACACACCTATGAGGATTAATTTTCTACTTAATGCAGAAGCATAATTATTTCCATAAACACTACATTGCTTTCTGGGGTTATAAAAAGGGAGATCCGCTTTTAGGCTTGGCTAAATCTATATATTAGTTGATCAGATCTCTGATAATCCTTCCTTTTATAGATTCCCCGTTTTAGACATTCCCAACTGTCAGTTTCCCTCCGACTCGATTTCCCGTCCCCTGTTTTGGTTGGCGGTTTTTATTTAAAATTTTCTACCCTCCATCCCTCATTTTCCAACGAGGATCTTTCATATTTTATCCCTCATTTTCTAACTCGCACCACGAGTTTTTTATCTCGACTCACACGTTTTCTAATTCCCTTATCACGATGTCGCATGTCCCGTACAAGCTTCAGTGCATACAGGCTTCCATATTTTATCATGACTAACTGAAGATGAAATCGTACTTAACCCGGCACAATGCAGTAACGAGATGAAAAACATAACTTTACCCCAATGGATGTCGCGATAAGGCTCCATCGCAAGATTAAACATCACTGAAGACAAACTGGCTTTTTATGGCTGACGGCTGCTCGTGTACTGTAAGAAAAATTAATTAAGAAAGTTCTGAAATAATTGCTGTCAATTTTTTTTTCTTTTTTGGGCTTTGCACGAAAAGCAGTAATTATACTCATGGTTAACATGTCAAACGGTTAAATAGTTTCTAGGTGGACGCGAAAATAAATCTCTAACTTACAGATTCCAGTAACTCGGTATATCTTTTAGTATACTTGACCAATCGGACTTGTAATTTAGAGTATATGCTACAAGAAGGGAAAAAAACTTAATAATCATGTTTCTATGGACGTTAGAATCAAAGAGCCAAAAGATTTGGGCATATCGTAACACATTTCTTGGTCTTTCTAAAGCATACATTTATTTTGGAAAAGCTGCTAGTAAATATCTAGAGTCAAAGGCGGAGCCTAATATCTAAGATCCAACTATTTGTGAAAATTTGAGATATTAGGACCTTATCGCAGGTAATGCTAGTACTGGAATCACTGATAAAGTTTCGGCGAGATGTAATGTCAATCACGTTTCGTTCACCTACCACCTGTCCATCGTATATTGAGTTTCTAGCGAGAGTGAATTAGGTAAGAGTGTTGTCATGACATGGGTGGACTCCCCAGCACAGTCACAAATGAGTCTATTTTTTAGAATACCTGTTCCCGCGAAAATCAGTTGTTATATCCCTGAAAAAACATAGCAGAAGCAGGCACGCGTCACATGGCGTCTTCTGATTGGTTAAAATTGGCGGTCCTTTTCTTGTTTCGCGCGCAAAGTGGCTCTTACGAGGAGATGATGCCCACGTGTCTTTTTGGTGCCCACGTGTCTTTTGGTCAGCGCCAAGACACGGAGCTCTGGAATAATCAATATTCAGAACTGTGTTAATTCATAGTTAATAGAGGAGAATGGTTAGGAAACCCGACAACTTTCTTTGTGGTAGGTTTTTGTTCACTTTTCTGGCCTTGACCGTGCACAAAACACAATGGTTGTTTACTCCGTACTGAAGAACTAACCAATAGAAACGTGTTCGTTACGTAATTCATGCATAGTGTATGAGCGCAAAACAAAAGATTGTGCACGGTAGTGGACTTTCCAACCTAAATCTTGGCTGCTTTGTTTGCTCCTTTGATGTTTGCCGAGCTTCCTAACCATTCTCCTCTATTAACTATGGTTAATTGGCTTATTGATTTATCAAACTGCTCATGCCTAAACTACCGAGTGTAAAATAGCTTGTAATGGCGCAAAAATCTCGAACTAAGCTTGTAAACACGAAGATTTGTCGCTGTTGTTGTAAACGCTTGAGTTCTAATGATCACCTTATTTCACTTTTCGGTGAAACCGGAACTCCTAAAATCTTGGAGTTCCGGAAATTGATTATTCCAGAGCTCCGTGTGTTGTCGCTGACCAAAAGACACGTGGGCTCTGGAACGAGATTGAAATGATGACCGAAGTGGCGCAAGGGATGATCGATGACTGAGTATTGTTCTCAATACAATTTGGCGGTTTTTATTGTATAGTAAATAAACAACAATGATAGCGGTATCATGTGCGTCAATTCTCCTATAGATCATAAATAAGGAGCAAAACTGCAGGCATAATTCAGCTTATTGGAACAACAATAACTGCCACCACTAATTTGCGAAATGGCGGGGATCACGTTTTTACAAAAGCACCTAAAATATCATAATGAAAGCGCTGTGTTAAAGTGCTACTGTGATAAAAAAAATCGCTTCCTTTTTTTCTTCAAATTTGAAATTGCGATTGCTTAAGGACGGTGCCTACTATTTTTATTGCGCATATATGTTCTGCGCATCTCGAGATACTCGGATTTCCTATTGCTAGTGCTAATTAATACAGGGATATTTTTGCGCCGTTCAAAACTATAAGGAGAAAGCGGAACTTAGCAACTGATCTTGGTATCCATAAATAAAACCACGCATTTTCCAGAGATAATTGAGCTTCAATTTGGAAAAGAATGCCATACATTGCTTTGTATTTTAAAGCTTTTTGCAAATATTGTTGATTAATTATCTTCGAAAAATGCGTGGTTATCCCCAATTTTCTTTTTGGATTTCAGTAACGCTTGTTAAGATCTGCTTTTCCCGCATATACAGTAAAACGCGCAAAAATACCTTTGAATTAGTAGGCACCGTCCTTAATACTTGACTAACAAAAGTTTGAGATTTGCATTTTTTATCTCGAATCACGCGCTTTCTAACTCGCAGTTCTCATGCTGTATGTCCCCTACAAACTTGTATATAATCATGACTAACTAAAGATGAAATCGAAAAAAAACAACAACTTTTTAATACACCAATGAATGTCGCGATAAAGCTCCATCGCAAGATGAAACTTGACAGGAATACAAACTAGCTTCTTTTAGCGGCCAGCTGTGCTTGTCAATGAATATTAAGACTAAAGTGTTTTTAATAATTGTTGTCAATTTAACTTGTTTCGCAGCTTTACTTGCAACTAAAAGGTAACATGACTCATGATTAACATGTAAAACTGTTTAATAGTTCCTGGGGGCAGACTTTTAATCCAAAGGACAGTGCGCTAAAATTAATTTGTAAATTATAGCCCAGTAGCTTGGTGAATGGCCAGTTACTTTACGAACCCTTGAAATTTAAAATTTGTAGGAATTTAGTATATTTACAACAAGACGGGAAAACAAACTAATCTATCCATCCAATAAACATGTTTGCCTGCGATGTCCAGTGGATAACGACACATTTATGAAGACCAAATATAAGGCCAATTCTCCCAAAGATATGTTCGATATGGAGAAAAAGCAACTGCCAGGTTCAATCAACAGGGATGAACTTAAGTTTCCTTCACCTTTTGCCAGTAAATGCAAAAAGAACTAGCTAGGTTTGGTAATTTCGCGCAGTCTCAGCTCCGCCATAAGGAAAATTGTCGTTCAAGATGATGGCGTTTAACACAAGTTTTTTTTTTTTTTCGCATTCTACCAAGCAAAAGAGCCCGCTGAAAAGGTACTTTGCAGTTCACGACCTTACAGAAACTCTTGTTAAGGAAGCCAATGTTGTAAAGGATTTGTAGTAAATTATAATTATAATTCTTCTTTTTAAGGATCATACGAAAGGTGGGTTATTAAACCCCAGAGACCAGGAAACGAATGAACCAAGTGATGCCTATGTCAAAGCCTTAAGAAAATTGGCGAAAACCTGCATCTATGGTGCTTTGACAGACTCCCTTATCCGAGAACGAATGGTGATTGGCATTGAAGATAATTATGCTCAGAAGGAACTGGCTCCTACCGATCAGTAAACTCACACTAAGTCAATATACATCTGTAGATCAGCAGAGACTGCGGCGCCGGCAACTGAAGACTATGAATCAAGAGGGCGTCCGTTTTGTGAAGGACGAGAAAGACAAATTCCCCGCCCCCCGGGTAAGAAGAAGACTAAGAAGACTATTCCCCCCCCCCTCCCCCCTCACAAGTCCTCAAGTGAATCAGAAGCCAGACAGCATCATTTTAATTTACTGAGGAATTGTTCTGCATGAGGATCCAATTGTATGGTGATAAGCCAATCGATGGGCTCTGAAACTGAAGATGAAGAATATGTGGCTGAGATCGAAGTGGCAGAGCAGGTAAATGCAATAGATCCAAATACCCACTCTAAAAAAGTATTTGCCACCTTACTTATCAATGGGAAGGAAGCCAGAGACGTTTTAACTCACGGCGACCGTGGATCGACTGTTAACATCGTGGCAGACGATGCAGTGAAAAAGTTATGTTGTGAAGACAGCTTAAACAACTTGGAAAAAACTTCTCTGACTCTTGTAATGTATAACTAGTTTGAAGTACAACCTTTGGGAAAGGAAGGGTTCAATGTTGTAAACCCAAGGAACTGCAATAGATACAACCCCGCGTTTCTCATCGTAAGAGGTGCATGCAAGTCTCTATTCTTGGCTTGAGAGCCAGTGAACATCTTCAATTACTAACCATCAACGAACATAACATTCTTCCGGTAGAGTCCTGTTTTCTTATGAGTGAATGCCCCAAACAGGAAGACTACATTTCGCGATACAAAGACGTGTTCTCGATAGAAGGCAAACTCGAAGGAAAACTTAACCTAGGCGGATTGACAGAAATGCTCAGCCAGTCCCGCTACCTACACGATGAGTGTCAATTGCTCTCAAAGAAGCCCTAGAACAAGAGTTCGACAGATGATCGAATATTGGAGTGATTAAGGAGGTTGATACACTCTGTGGGTGTTGTGACTAAAGACAAATGGCAAAGCTGGGCTGAGTATCTATCCCAAGCCACTGAACAAGGCCCTACATAGGAACTATTATCCGCTCCCCACAATAGATTATGTACTCCCTCTCTTATCCAAGTCCCGAGTGTTCACGGTGCTGGGTGCAAAAAACGTTTTCTGGCTCATACAATTGGGTGATCCAAACAGCTATGCAACCACTTTTGGAACACCGTCGGTGACTACGCATGTCATTCGCCGACGGTCTTTCATCTCCACTCGAAGAGTTTCTAAGGAGAATCGATATTGCCCTTGAAGGAGTACCGGGACAGAAAGCTATCGCAAATGACATTTTGGTCTTTGGACCAGGAGACACAGAGGAAGAAGCCTTTGAAGACCATGAAGGAAAGCTGTGGGAGGTGTTTACCCGCTGTCGCCAGATGGGGGTCTAATAAAATGCAGATAAGATGCATGCAGTTCAGACAAAAGCAAGTCATATGGGCCACATAATACCGTCAGAGGGACTCAGTGCTGATTCAGACAAGCTGAAAGCCATTAACGACACTCCACCTCCTTCTTGCAAGCAGGGTGTACAGAGAATTATTGGCATGCAAGCTATCTACAGAAGTTCAAGTTTCACCCAACCTAGCAGACTTGGCTAAACCACTGCGAAAGCTGGTCAGAAGGGAAAACGAGTTCGTATGGGAGAAAGAGCTCCATAGCAAGTGCCTAGAGAAAATAAAGCAAGTCTTAACCACAGAACCACTACTCGAGTTCTTTGAGCCAGAAAAGAAGACGTCCTACAATGTGATGCCTCCATAGATGGACTTAGAGCATGTTTGTAGCAAGATGGGCACCCTATTGCATACCATTGAGGCCAAGTACGTAGATGTGACAGTTTTTCCCCATTCTGCATTTGACCCTGCAAGAAATCAAGAACGCCGCTGAGGTTGATGCAGAACTAAAGAAATTAGCTAGCATGATCAAGCAAGGCTGGCCAGAGACAAAGGCTCAGGTACCTCTCAATGTAAAGGACTATTTCCCTTTTTACCTTTTCCTGTCAATCCAGAATGCAGTGCATGACTGATAAAGTGCATGCAAGTCACACGGGTGTTCAGGAGTGTCTTAGACGGGCACGACAGGCATATTATCGGCAAACTGAATTTACAAGCAAATAACAGAGTTTGCGTCAAGGAGCAGCATTTGCAACAGTTACAAAAAAAAGCAACAGAAGAGCCTTTAATTTAGTATGTCGTGAAATCCCCTGACATCGCATCTCAGCAGAACTGTTTGAACTCAACGACATCGACTACCTGGTTACCACTGACCGTTATTCCAACTTCTTCGAACTGGATGTTCAGAAGTCCTAGAGCTCCTAGGAGGTCATGGATGGACAAAGTGAAACCCTGTTTGGCAAGATGTAGGCTTCCAAATCGAATTACTGCGGACACTGGACTGCAGTCCGACTGTTGAGAGTTTCAGAAGTTTGCACATGAATACAAGTTTGAACATACTGAAACCTCGCCTCGACATCCACGGTCCAACGGTAAGGCTGAGAATACTGTCAAAACAGCGAAACATATCTTGGAGCTGCTGGCGCTGGGCGTGACCCGTACTTGTCACTCTAGGATTTCAGAAACACACCCTCTTTCGGAACGAATGCACAGCTCCCCGGCACATTGTCGCTTCTCTTGTAAAACCCATACACTACTGCTAATGCCTAGTCAGTTGCTTCAACCAAAAGTTGTTCCTGATATAACAAACAAAATCGGAAGAAAGAAAACATAAACAAGCTCGTTATTATGACAGAGGAGCTAAAGATTTACAGTTCAAAGAAGGAGATGTGGTTCAGGTCCGATCCTTACCGGGTCAGTAGAAATGGTTAATGCTCAATTTGACCATCACGTGGGGAAACGCTCCTCCAAAGTACGCACCGAAGATGGTAGTATCTGTCATCATAACCGATCTCATCTTCACAAGATTCTGGAAAACTACCCACCGAATCAAGATGATGAGATAGTACAGCTGAAGGTGACTTTTCCGGTTCCAGCAAAACCTACTGAGGAGCTAGCGCAAGCTCCAACTGAATTGCCAGCACTCCAGTCTCCCTCATTACAGATGCCAGATACCTTAGCGCCGAGTACCCGCCCACCCTCATCAAGTGTCTCTAGTCCTGATGCCACAAGAAGTGGGAGAATAGTTAGAAGACCTGCCTATTTAAAAGATTTCAGGGTCTAAAGAGACTTTGTGCAGCCTCATTGAGCAGTTACAAATACTGAAAATGTTCCTAGTTTTGTTATATTTCATTTAAAAATGATAGTCATCTTCCTCTTGTGGCCTTCACTTTTTTAAGGAGAAGGAGGGAAGATGTGACGTTGTTTAGGTAATGCGGACCTGTGCAATAGCTTCATATAACTATCGGTTGTCCCGTATGTAAAAACGCGTACTTCTCTCCTGAGTTGCTGTAATGTTTGACCTAACAATAAAATTTTTGTGTTTCTGCTAACATCGTTTGTTGTGTTAACCCTGATATTCGTTATAATCCCAGCTCCGAAGTGGATTCATGCCTTAAATCGTAGTCATTCATAAGGTACTTTTTAACTCACCAATGCACTTTCCCCACCCCTTGCTTCCGTAGTATGTATTCTTGATCACGACGAGTTAGAAACTCAAGCACAAAACCGCTGGGTTTATGCAGTTGTAACCTACTTGTAACGTTTTGATCTGGATTGTTTTCGTAATCACAAATAGGAATGGTAAGGCGTACAAGGCCAAAGTTAGCCTAAACCCTAATTCCCACCGGGGCCCTCACTCTCAATCACCTTGGGCATTGTTAAGTTATGGGAAACGACGCGACTTCTACTGGGGCCACTCACTAAAGTCTCAAGATAAAAAGGGCAAAGCCAAGCCCCCCAAAAAAATTCCGAGGGAAGTCTTGTCCCCCTCCCAAAACGCACAAACAGTCTGCAAAATAAGGAAAAAGCGCAAGTATTAACATACACAACTTATTAAAAATTGCAACGGGAACTAAAATGTACAATAAACCAAACACCTGATGCAAACCTGAAAGATCAAATTGGAGGCGAGGACTTTTAAGTCCAGTTAGGACGGTGCCTATACTATTGTTATTGCGAATACGTTCTGCGCATCTCAAGATACTCGGATTTCCTATTGATGGTGCTTATTAATACAGGAATATTTTTGCGCGGTTTAAAACTATGCAGAGAAAGCAGAACTTAGCAAGTGGCCTTTGTATCCAAAAAGAATATTTTAAAACTTTTTACAACTATTGTTGATTAATTATCTTCGAAAAATGCGTGGTTACCCCCATTTTTTTTTTGGTGGGGGGAATTTAAATAACACTTGTTATGACCTGAATTTGCCGCATATTCAGTAAACCGCGCAAAACTATACCTGCGAATTAGTAGGCACCGTCCTTAAGATCCTGGGAAAAAGCACAGGAAAGGTGAGCTAAGCGCAAAGCCAAGGAATGGGGAAACCAACCGCACGACAAGCCCCGAAACACCCCGTCCAAGACAGAGTAAAGGTTTAGATAACTTCTTCGGGATAGGCCGAAAGTTAATTGAGAAAACGGACGAAAACAACGAAATACAAGAAAACACGGTTTATGGACAACACAAGTTGACATAATACAAAAGCCAATAAAGCACCACCGCCCATGCAGGTGACCCAAAAAACTACTAGTGAGAAGCTAAAGGGCAGCTACGCGCCAACTGGCCCAATTTACTACGCGAAAGCCAACGCCTCTCATCTTTCCTCCTTCCTCTTTTTCTTTTTTTCTTTCTTCCTCTCCTTGTCTTTTTCTTTTCTTTTTTTTTTTTAATTCATTTTCTTGTTGTTTTTATCCTTTTATACTATCTTGGCGGAAAAATCTTGGGTGGTCAGAGATTGTGTTGTGGATGGTGGACGTCTTGACAGACGGCAGACAAAGGGTGAAACTCAGTCAGGATTGCATCTCTGAATGGGGGTTCGTGCCAGCTGGGGTCCCACAAGAAACAAAGAAGTGTCCCTGGCTCTTTCTCATCGTGATAAACGAGTTCTATGTTCCTAGGGTGCAGCTCTGGAAATCCGTAGATGACATCACTATGTATGAGTGTGTGGGACAGAACCGGTCTAGCGACCTTCAGAGTGCAGCTAACGAACTTACTGATCAAGCAGAAAAAATTGATGAAAATGTAAAATGTAAATTTGATGAAATTACGGTGTTTAAATAAAGTTTTCCTATTAATTTCCTATTTCTATCTATCTATCTTCCTTCTTTCCACCATCCTTCCTTTTCCTTCAGTATTTTGTCTCCTTCCTCCTTAATGGTCAATCTTTCGCCCCTGTAGCCTGCGTAGCAAGCATTCCTGGTTCCTGTTGGACAGAAGAGCTTCGAAACGATTTTCCGCAAACTGGCCGCGCGAAAGTTGGGGCAAGAGACTGAGTTCCCTAACCCTAACCGAACCAAAAAATGAAAGTTAAATTTTTACGAGAGTGCTTAGGCCTAATCACTGAAACGAGCACTTAGGCTTAATCAGTAAACGAGTGCTTTCTTCACACAGCATTGCAACACGACCGATTATCATTTCAACGACTGACGACTACGGGGCTGTAGGACTGCGGGCGCATTGCAACACGACTGCGGCACTGCGGTAGCAGTTTTTTAAGTTAGATATTTTGTGGGCCAGGTATTCTGCAATCTAGCCGCCGCAAGCGGCGAAAACGGCAGGAACAGGAGCAACAGGAACCTGGGTCACGATACAAAGGAAGGCGCAGCGATGACAGGAGGAGAGCTGATCCGCGAGACCTCCAGCAATTCATACATTGGGAAACTCAATTTATGTGCGGGCAAGGTCAACGGCATGACAAGTGCCCGTCAAAAACAACCGAACCCGTGGAATAGGAAATTAGGGTGTTTCATAGTGCGGGCCCCGTTGAGAATAGGAGCCGACATTTCTCTTCCTCGATACCGAGCCGGGAGGAAGGTCAGTATCTCAAAGCAGTGAAGTGTGAACTGCTTCCAAAAGCTATCGCACAGGCCAAAATCCCGGAATGACCGCTTGTTGGCTCTCTGGCCTTTCATTGGACGAATTTTTCTCGAATTCCAGGAACTGCCGATACAAATTGGGCAAGTTTCGAAAGCTTAAAACTGCAATCGATGCTGTATTTTTCTGGTAGGACTGGGTGGCGACAGGAACCCATGACCCGGAGCCTTCAACTCTACTGTGTTCGTGTAACGGCGTTTTCACAGACCGAGTTATTTTTAGATTGAATTTCCCGCGAATGAGACTCTCACAGAAGCCCGATGACCAATAGGCCTTATTCACGATAGCCGCCATGTTGGTTTTCAAATTGTCATGCAAATTAGCCATATGTTATGCTGGGAGGCAAACATTGGAAAAAAGACAAATTAAGGAAAATCGGCTCGTCAAAACATTGAAATAACAAAGTCCATTTTAGTATATAGAATTAAGTACCTTTTATAATAATTATATATCTTTTGATTTCCTTTGACAGTTTAACTTCCTACTTCGTTAGCTGCTCATTTTTTACTAAAAAAACGTCGACGTAACTTTTGTTATCATTCTATTTTACTACTCAGGTGATAAACATTCAGAACATTCAATGAACGTGAAACAAACCATCTGTGTGGCTAACATATTCGTTATAACCTCACGAACTTGTGTTGTTTGCCCCCTTAGAAGTGTGTGGCTAATTTGCATGATAATAGCAAATCCAACATGGCGGCCATCGTGAATAAGGTCCATTACAAGAACCGGTACAGCCTTTGTTTTTTCCGCAAAAGATAGTCTAAAAATAGATCGGTCTGTAAAAATGCCGTTACATAGGCCCAGTATGGGAGCTGTAGGCTCCGGGTCGTGGGTTCCTGGTGGCGACACTTATACAAAACTCATCGGGGATCTTCCCTTGTCACGGAATGGTAGAATTACCCAGAATTCTTTTTGGGCATGAACGAGGCAACTCGAGAAGCACGAGACTGGCCCTCATCAAATATTAATATTAAAGAGACAAGGGCGGTCTGGATCTGTGAGTGGGAGTGAGATCTGTCACATATGGTTTAGGGGCCGACATATCTCTCCTTCAATGCCGTAACGGGAGGTCGGTATCTGAAAGCAGCAAGTGGCCAACTGCGTCCAAAAGGAAGCGATCGCACGGGCCGAAATCCCGGGATGATTCGTTTCGTATGACGCTCCGGCGCCATGTCCGGAGGTACTGCGTTTTTCTCTCTTGTTCAAACATTCCGTCAGCGCATGCGTAAATGTTCTGGCTCTCCGGTCATTCTCATCACCGGAACCTAGGATATCGATCTTACGTCTGACCGAAAGAATCGCGGCCTCTGGGGACGAGACTTAAGTCTCAAATGCAGTGTGGGTAATAAATTGAGCATGCGTGTTACTAGCACGTGTTCATCTGATGTCACCACGGGCTCAACGAAGAGACAATGTCGCTTCTTGATGTCTTACTTTTCTGGTTTTTATAATTATGGGGGTTACTCGAATTTTCATACACAGAGTGTGTGTAATTGATGTTGACGAATGAAGTACCGTTAGTAGACTGTGGTAGAAACATTTCCAAGGCGTTTAAGGCTTCATAACGGGAAGTAACCACGACGAATTGTCACTCAAACGTCAAGAACCCTTCAGTCCAAAGGGGACGGAAGCGAGCGCCTTGCGGAGAAATGGCCATCAAATGTTTGCATAATGACCACTCATTCCCTGATCAACAGCACAAATTCCAGAAGATTGAGAATGAGCAGGCTCAAGGATCTACTGATTTTGAAGGTAATCTTCATTTCACCCGTACCGGCGGGTTGTCGAAAATATAATTTAGTCTACAATACCGATACCACAATTAAGACTCGGCTAAAATGCGGAACTGACTGCATCCGATCGTTCGATCGCCTAGCAAGCAGGCACTGATACTTCATAAACACTGTTCATATTTGCATATGATCTTTCTGTGTCCAGTGAAAATTGTTCATTGTAATAAATTATTTTTGTTTGGAATTCTGCCAGGCTAGTTTGCGACCAGTTTTCAAATAGTGACCACCATATATAATATCGGCATTTCTGAATTAATGTTAAACGATTCTGTTCTGTCAAGAATAATTATACTTTGGCAAGTTTTGGATTATGCAAACAGAACATGTGTTGGTTGTAATGTACAAACCTGGAAGTTATTGTACATGTACATGAACATGCCCCAGTTGGTTGAAAGGCCGGATAACTTTGTCCAGTGGATAAGTCACTATCCAGAGTAAAAACTATACTTCACCATAAACGTCGGCCAAGATTTTCTTACACAAATTTTAACTAGATGTGCTTAGAGTGTGCATATTCACAGTGAGGAGGGCAAATACTGAAATCTTTGAAACTGACAGATAGTGACTTAGGTTAGTTATTTGTACGGCTACAGATCCAATCTTGTATTTTCACCTGTGCATTGCATAAAAACTGTCACACTTTCCCAGAAGTTTGTCCCTTTATAAGTTCTTTATTGCAGGTTCAACCGCTATTAGATGTCTTTGCATGTATTATCATGCAGTATTTTAATGGTTCTTGGCATTTTGACATGCCCTTTGGGCTCACCAAAATACGTAAAAACGTCTGCTTAAAAATACAATGTAAGCGGCAATACCACAGGCCAGAACATCTGATAAGATCAGTGTATATGTATTTTTTCAGGGAAAGTAACACCACAAGAAACGTTTGACCTGTTATATCTCAAATATGATTGGTTTCGTAAGGTGAGTTTATTTTCTCAACCCCTTCCCTGGATCAGGGGACCCCGCAGAGATTTAAAGGGATTTCATTGAATTAATCCATTGACTCCAGGGAGTGAGACTTAATAAGGTGATTCACCAGTATTGCACGGCACATCCTGTACTGCACATTCAGTATGGCATGTCAATATTTTATTAATTGGATCAAAGTTGCAACATTGTAAATATGGCGTAAGTCGATCATATACGCTGAAACAGTTCTCAAAACATAGGAGAGAAGTTGTGATGGACCCATAATTCTTTGCAAATAAGCGCTCTTCCCAAGAACATGGCGAATTTTGTTGCTTCAATCTACTATAATTGAGATAGACAGCTACAATGGTGTTTTACTTTTCAACGAGCACATTGACCTACACGTATATCTTATATTGCATTATCTTGGTGTACAAATTATCCCCTTTAAAACAAAAAAAATACAAACAAATGTATTAACGATGAAACAACAACAATGATATTGAATGTAAGGAGAAATGTAGACTCGGACAAATATCCGAGTCCCAGATGGGATTTGAACCCACGACCCTCCGTGATCTAGTCGGATGCTCTAACCACTGAACTACTGGAGACTCTATGGTGAGCAAGGGTCAATTTGTGGGTCTCGACTGGAACCGCATCGCGCGACTACACAGCCAAGTATTGACTAGCATATTTGAAACTCACTAACAGCATCGCGCTGTCACATTAATGCATATCAAGATGCAGCCAACCAACCTCCAAAGTGAGTGTGTTAACGATGAAACAACAACAATGATATTGAATGTAAGGAGAAATGTAGACTCGGGCAAATATCCGAGTCCCAGATGGGATTTGAACCCACGACCCTCCGTGATCTAGTCGGATGCTCTAACCACTGAACTACTGGAGACTCTATGGTGAGCAAGGGTCAATTTGTGGGTCTCGACTGGAACCGCATCGCGTGGCTACACAGCCAAGTATTGACTAGCATATTTGAAACTCACTAACAGCATCGCGCTGTCAACAAATGTATTGGAAGGAAAAAAGATATATAGCTTAAAACGTACACAAAGCCCCTTACCCAGGGATGTAAATCATGATCTTAAAAACAACGACTCAAGAAACATTTTAGTCATACATTTATGCTCTAGACTTTCTACCTATAGGGTTTTTTTTCAAGTGTTACAGTTTTAAAAACCCTCTCGTTTAGCTACCGCAAAATGTGCCATGCAATTAGCAATTCAGTACACACAATCTAGGCATCAATGGGATAAGATTGGCCCACCTTATCCCATATCTTATGGCCCACCATATTTTTTTTATTGTAGTTTTTAAAACAGGGATTAGCAGGGAACATTTAGGGAAAGTTTCAAGAAAATCGTTCGACAGTTTTTTTTTTTTTCTGAGGTCGAAAGAATCACCCTAAGTAACAGATTTTACTCTGTCTAACACCAGATGATTTTACTCATCAGTTGGGGTCATCCTAGGTCAGCTGAGGAATGATTGGGTTAACCATTCAAAAACTACATGTATGTACAGTATTTCCCCTCCATTAACCAATTGACCCCTGGGAGTGAGACTTAACCCATGGACTCCCAGGGGTTCACCGGTTTAGGTCGGTTTGGACGTCAAAGGGTTAAGGAGGCTCGAATGCTATAGTGTTTGTGAAATGATGAAAGATACCAAATACTAAAGAAGGATATTTCATAATGTAGGCAAACTAGAAATATCTTTGCAACTCTATTATTGGGTAATACTTCAAGGGCACTTATGACATCATATCGGTTACCATGGCAATGTGACAAGTCCACAAAAAGATCCTCTAAATTTCAGTTTTTGAAAATTATCTAAGTGGCCTACCATTTTTATTTCTTTGTTGGAAATCTCCCTAAATTCTTTAACTTCTTCGAGAGTATGACAAAAAGTTATCTAGTAGAATTTAATTAAGATACACTGTACATCCAAAAAGGGCATTTTATAGTTTACAGAAAATTGTACTACAGTACATGTAGATAACTTTCCCCGAAAATTTTTTTATTTGAAATGCCATCGTGATTTCGAGATAAAAACAATTTTTTTTCTGCAAGTTTTATTTCCGGTTCGTGCAATTTTACGCTGTATTTTCACTTCCGGTGTGTTGCATGTGCTACTTTTAATAGAAATTTGATTCGTTCAGGTGACGCGTGTTTCTTAGTTGTGGCGTGTGCAGGGTAATCTCGCGTGCGCGTCTAAAAACCTTTTCGAGCCTCTTTAACAGATTTTACTCTATCAGCTTATTTTACTCCTCAACTGGGGTGCATCCCGGGATGCCTGAGAAATGAATGGGTTACATGTAGGTGTAAGTGGAGTATTAAATTAATTTTTGGTGCCCATGTTGTGACTCAAGAAAAAGTGTGTGGGTTTTTTCATGTCTTAGCGAATCTTCTGAACAAGAGTTGTGAAACAGATTCTACAGTTTAAGAGTCCTTATCCAAAAAGTCATGGAAGTCCAGGGTTCATACAGAATCTTGAATTCTTTAAAAGGGCCGGAAATTTGCAAACCAGAATTCCAGACCGGGAAAAAGTCTGGAAAATAAAGATAAAGTCTGGAAAAATGGTAAAAAGTCTGGAGAATTTTTTGTTTTGAAATTACTGAAACGAGTGCTTTATTGCTAAGTGATTTTTTCAGGTAGTCAAATTAATCTTATTTAAAATTTCGTCTTTGGCGAAAACATTCAATCGCAGACTGAGAAGTCTCAGATCTCTCTTACGCCAGTCGTGGTTACTGTACAGTGTTCCCAGTACATCATGGGACAAACTATATAAACTAAACTTGGGTCTGCAAAAAGAAATTTAATTTACATGTAGCATTAGCAATTTAAAATTTCGTCTTTGGCGAAAACATTCAATCGCAGACTGAGAAGTCTCAGATCTCTCTTACGCCAGTTGTGGTTACTGTACAGTGTTCCCAGTGCATCATGGGACAAACTATATAAACTAAACTTGGGTCTGCAAAAAGAAATTTAATTTACATGTAGCATTTTGGAAAAAGTCTTTAATTTTGCAACCAAAAATCTGTGTGAACCCTGATATCATTTTGGAGATTTGATTGCAGAAGCAGCACTCTCTCCTTGTTTATTTGAGATAATTGGACTTGGTACACTAATGGGAGTCAGTCGTTTCATGAGTTTGATTTTGTTTTGTTTTTGTTTTAGGGAGTCCAGGGAGAAATCGTGACAGTCCATTTATATGTCAAAGACCTCTCAAGCCACAGCCTGGATGTAATCCTGTATGAAGACGAACTTCAAGTTAAATTCTGTACAAGGTGTGTTTTTATTATCTTAGTTTGTAGTTCGTAGACATTCACATCATTTATTGAACACTACATGTAGCCGTCATTGGCTTTGTTCCTTTTATTCAAATTCAATTAATTTTGTTTTATTGTGAATATTAATAAATTAAGCTCTTCATTTACATGTACATACCTGGCTTAATTCTTCCTCTCATTCATTGCATTGTGGAGAATGCCCATCTTTCATTATTAATTTTCACTCCTGGCAGCATGTGGTAAAAATGGCACTTGCTTACGTGTATCTGATGGATATCTGTTTACAAACATTATTTGTATTGTTTTGTATTAGCCTCTTTCTAAGCAAGTGTGAGAGTTGTACTGGGGAATATTGATCCAAGTTCATGGTGGTATGCACCAAGCACAGGAAGGTCCATAGAAGAACAACTGAGGGCCAATATTCCCCTGTACGGTCCCGAGCTGGTGATGCTACATGTACAATGTAGTACATGTAAGTTGTTTATTACATGGCATCATTTCTGTGAGTGATCGGACACTACTCTGCCTGGTTAATGTTTGTAATCTTCGTCTGCCATCATTGAACTTTGAATGGTAACCTTTTACTTGTAAAACTAAATTCCCGCTTGCTATTGTATATTGCACTGTTGTGATGAAAGATTTTTTATATTCTGCTTTAAAACCATTTTTGTTTTGCTCAACTTGAATTTCCTGGGAGAGAGAAAAAATATGGAAATGGACCATATTTCCTTGGTAATGGTCCCTACTGTAAAACCCTGACCAAAACCCTGTTAATCAGAGTGCTCCATAAAGTAGTTTAACTGCACTTCAGTGCTTCAAGGTTGCTCTTGGTCATGAGTCGGGAAATGACTGTACTAGGTCTCCACAAGAGAGCCTCTGATAATGTCTTGATCTTGATGAATAATTATTATTAAGGACGATTCCTACTATTGTTATTGCGTAGACGTACGTTTTGCGCATCTCGAGATACTCAGGTTTCCTATCGGTGATGCTTACTACGTGTAAGTTAAATACAGGGACATTTTTGCGCGGTCTAACACTGTCCAGAGGAAGTAGATCTTAGTACACTGTAAGTACTCTTGGTATCCAAAAAGAAAATTAGGGTTAGCTGTGCATTTTTGAGAGATAGTTAAGCTTCAATTTGAGAAAGAACTTCATACATTGCTTTCCATTTTAAAGCTGTTTACAAATATTATTCATGAGTTATCTTTGCAAAATGCGTAGTTACCCCCAATTTTCTTTTTGGATTTCAACAACACTTGTTAAGATCTACATTTCTGGGGCGTATAGCTCGTATGATTGCATGAGCAAAGAGAGAATTTTTGTAGTTCCTTGCTTTGTCTTTGAGCTTCCTCTCCCATTTTTTCAGCAATAATGAATTTCTTAAGATGTATTCTGGGACATCAGCCAACACACTGTTTTCGTGGACTCTCCTTCTCAGGTTTGTAAAACTTTACTTTTTGCTTTCACCAAGCTGCAACCAGAGTACTTAATTATCCAAAAAAACTCTTTAACCCTTTAAGATGATTCCTTAGTATTGCACTGTGCATCCTGTACTTTGCATATGATGTGTCAATATTTATAAATAATTATTGGTCCAATTTGTAACATTGTAAATAATTATGGCGTAAGTCGATCAAACAGGCTGAAACAGTTCTCAAAACATGTGAGAGAAGTTGTGAATGACCCATAACTCTTTGTGAATAAGCCCATGCATTCTGAGAATGTGGCTAATTTTGTTGCCTTGATCTACGATAATCGAGATAGACAGGTACGATGGTGTTTTACTTTTAAACAAGAACGGTGACCTTTATTTTTATTGTTTAATTTTGGTATACAAATTCCCCTTGAAATCCAAAAATTAAAAAAAAATATATCGGAAGAAAAAAAAAGCTTAAAACGAACACAAAGCTCCATACCCGGAGGTGTAAATTATGATCGTGAAAACAATGACTCAAACATTTTGAATTGACATCGTTTTAAGCTGACTGATTTTTCCATAAACTGTAAAAGACAGTGTTCCATATGCTAAATTAAGACGGTCTAACTACATGTATCAGGTGTTTTTTCACGTGTTACTTTAAAACCCTCTCATTTAGCCACCACAAAATGTACCCTGAGCCTATGAAATACAGTAACATGGCTTCTGATAGGATGCGGAAAAAAATTAAAGATTATGCGGAAATTTTTGGCCATATTATGCGGAAACATGCATTGATTATGCGGAAATTACACCGGATTATGCGGAAACTTAAACAAGTTATAAAACTAATAATTAGGCCCGTCCAATGTATTTACATGCTTACGGTAAATCCGTAATCAAAATTGCAACCAATACAAAATAACAATCGCATTTGTGACTGAATTTTTGCCCTTTGTGATTAAATTACATGGAGGAGTCATCAATTTGCGAGCAGCCTTCACCCTTGAAATAAAAGGTTTAGCAGTTGGGATTTTCCCGCAACTTTTGGTAAAATAAATAAAGCGATAAAAAATTATTTTGTTTCTCATCATGAATTTTGTTTCAATTTGGAGATAATGGAGCAAAATTGTAATACCTTTGGAGCGCGATCCATTCCCTCAATCATTGACTTAAAGTGCGTTTGATTCACCGTATCCCAGAATAAGAATACGTGAAGTGATGAATTCAAAACGGTATGTCTGGCGTTTTGAAGCAACAAGGATAATGAAGATATCTTTAAAATAGCATTTTAGCAGGTGTTCGACATTTTTAATGTGAATCTCCGTAAAAACGAAGGATTTCTAACTTGTATTCCATGTAATCCTATTCCGGAATAGGGTCAATCGAACGCACCCTTAGTTTCTTATCAGTTACATCATTTGCTGAAGTGTAACTGTTTCTCGTCCAATGGAAATCATTGTAGGAACAAAAACTAGTGTCCAGGCTCATTGGCGAAAAAATGCGCGGAAACTGTTTACCATCTTTCTTACGAACTTTCATCTTGCGAACGAAATGGTGTGTTTTCTTCAATGTTCAGGAAAATAAGCGTTTCAAAACAGTCAATTTGTGACCTTCCACGGGAAAACGTACACTAACGTTTGCCCGTTAAACGGCTTAAAACTAACGGACGGTTGACGGATATTCAACGGTTTTGAAGATTGGTTTAACGTTTTTTACTAACGCTCTGACGGTTTGTGCTAACGCTCTAACGGTTTGTGCTAACGCACTAACGGTTTGTGCCAACGCTCTAACGTTCTTTCCATCAGTTCTAACGTTCTGCCTTAGCGCTTTAACACTAAGTCTTAGTTCTAAGCTCGAAAGGCTGATCGATGACACCACAACGTAGTGAGCGATTACCGTTCATCGAACAAAGGCCATGATTTGAAGTACTAGCACCATCGTGAGCTGGCCAAAACAAATCGGATGCACATTTCAGCGAGTTTTTTGCTTTAAGAATACTACGATGTAGACAGGCCACCAGAAACGATTGCGTGACTTTTAAAATACGATTCCAAAGAGGCGCGCCCATGGCGACATAACTGCTGAATGCAACGAAGTCCGGATAAAAGTGGCTAATCTCGATATGTTTTGATCGTCGGACTCACAATGAAGCGATACATTACTAAATTGTGAATTTCTCACGGCATCCATTACTTCATTAGCTACTGTAGTTGCAAAGTAAAATACAACAAATTATTATTTTCATCCAAAGAAATGTAGCATTTCATGTTGTTTTCAAAGCCGAAGTAACGATAAATTCAAAGCGGTGCGTTCATAAGAGAGCTCTTTGCTATAAATACGGTAAAAGAGTTCTGTATCATCAGTTAAGATGCCGAGGGGGCAAAAAAGCTCGGAGAAACTCCAGGCGAGTGGTTAAGTTAAACAGATATTTTTCAGTTGAAATTTGGTAAGTCGTGCATCATTCAATCACATTTAATTTGGGGTTCGCGCAGGATGGGTCTTCGATCTTTGGTCTTCGTTTTTGGAGTCTTTATTGTCCATTCTACCTATTAGCGTAGTTATTTCAGCTTGAAATCCATCCAAGACTCGAAGCACTCGACCTCAAATAATATCGAAAACTCCAGCATTGGGAGCTCCAAGGATGCGTAGCAGGATTTTCGTATACCGGCTTTAGATTGCTTTAGATACATGCTTGCAGCCGTCACGCCATGTACTCCTCTCTGATTGGATGATGATTTCTTATTAGCCAATCACAGAGGAGCAAACGTTGTGACGGCTGCAAGCCGTCACACCAAACTCCAACTACGCTTCCTTGGAGTTCCGAATGCTGGATTTTTTCAATTTTATTTGAGGTCCAGCGCTTCGAGTTTTGGACGGATTTCAGATATAATGGTATGAAAGGAAACCTCTGGGTTTCAGCTTGCTTGGTGCGTGATTTGAAACCTGTACGATGCGAATTTGTTTGTGAGTTTCAGCTTGATTGGTGCGTGATTTGAAACCTGTACGATGCGAATTTGTCAGTGAAAATCGGCTTGGTGCTGGAGGGATCCGAAATCGAGCTTTCCACCCTTGTTTTACTATTGGTACGCAGAGGTGAACGTCGAACACAAACCCTTCATTTTTCTCGGTATTTTTAATTTTTTAAAAAGCACTCTACTACATGTAATTCTACTAAGTTGTAGAAGGACACGGCCGGTTTTCCCAAAGAGGGTCACATTTTTAAACGATGCTCTACGAATCCGCTGATCCGGAACAATCGATACAGATTATTAATTGATTTGCCAACAGAATCCAAGATTTGCCCAACGGATAAGGTCAATAACTATTATACATCTGACGTATGAGACTAACGCTCTAACGGACGAGGCTAAACCCCTAACGGACGAGGCTGACGCTCTGACGGATGAACCTAACATTCTGACGGATAAGACTAACGTTTTAACGGATGAAGTTGACGCTCTGACGGTTTCATGTAAACTTCTAACGGACGACTAACGGATATCTAACGCTTCGGTCAATTAATGGTTTAGCGTTAGTGTACGTTTTCCCGTGGAAGGTCACATTTCTTCGGCTTTTATGTTTTTAAGGATGTTAAGGAGCTGCTTTATCACTAATATCAGATATTTCTTCTGTTTTTTGCGGAAAATATCGGAATTATGCGGAAGATGCGGATTTCAGTGAATTATGCGGATCCGCATCGCCGCATCCTGTCAGTAACGTGCATGATTGGTATCAGTTCAGGCATCAATGGGGTAAGATTGGCCCATTACTGTATCTCTTAAATACTGTGTACCGTTGGCTCAGTTGGTTGAGCATCAGGCTTCCATGCAGGAGGTCATTAGTTCGACTCCAACCAGACCAACACTCAAGGTCTTAAAGTAACTGAGGAGAAAGTGCTGCCTTTGTAATTACATCGCGCAAATGGTTAGACTTTGGAGTCTTCTCGGATAAGGACTATAAACCATCTAAGCCTTGTCTCACAATCCTTCTGTTCAATGTTTGCAAACTCTGTGGGACGTTAAAGATCCCACACACTAGTCAAAAACAGTATAAAGGCATGGAGTTCCTGGTGAACATTGTGGTCTGGCCTTTCCTTCAGCAATGTGGTTGGCTTGGCATAATCTTCTGAATGGACTACTGATCGATCAGACCACATACGTTGTAACAGCAAAACAGACAGTAGTCAAATTGAAGGAGTCCAAATGCCGAAACTCGACCTGGTAAACCATATCTGTAACCAGGGTTCAGTTTTGTCTTTTAGTTTTGGTTAAATTTGGTTAAGGTTACTTCAAACCTTCCAGCGCTACTTGTACATGTACGCTGCAGTTTGGCACATTTTTTTTGCAGTCAGATTAATATTCATCATTGATGCTTGTAACCTCAAAGAAATTTTGTTGCCTCTTTGTTGATTGCACAGAGAAAATGCTGACATCCAAGAATCCAGTTGCAGAATATCAAAAGCATTTTTGGAAATTTCACTGAAAAAGAAGACTCCTGGTAGATGGTCGGGGTTAGAGAAACTGAATTTTCCAGGTACATGTACATGCATGAAGTTGCATTATGTGTAATTTTGTTTAAAAATAATTTAGTTAATAACCCATTGCCTCCTGGTACTGATATGTAGACTGGGGGTGTTTGGAGGCATACCATTTTTTAAAACAACCCCACCAAGCACCACATTTCAAAAGCAAAATTGATGATGACATTTACACGACTTCATGTTGTCATTGTCAAAATGAATTTTACTTTTACTGTAGGTTTGAACGAATGACTTGTCTTTAATTAATTGCTTCAGTTTTTTCAAAAAGTAGCCTACTTCTCTGTCAGTGAAGTAGCCGACGCTTTTCGTTGCCTGTCTTTACTGTCTTATTGAATTATTGAAACCATTGTACAGTGCAGACCAGAAATACATGTAAGCGTCCTATGTAGACACAAAGCGCACACACATTTTTTGCGCACGCGTTTTAAACGTGCGTTTCCAAATGCGCATTTTGATGCATGTTTTTCTTTTGTTATTCAAACTCGTATTTAGCTGTGATGTTCATTGTTCCGTGAAACAGACGATAAAATGACTATTTAATTTTTGTGATTAACTTACCCGAATATTTTAATTGAAGAGAGGTGACAACTGATCATTGCGAGTTTCGAAACGAACCAACAAAGTTTTAATGATTTCTTTTCACATTCACTGAATGAAATCCAGGTGATCTGGTGACGTAAATTTTCGGAGGACTGGGGAGAAAAACTTTAGTGCCGTATCCCACAACCGCGCGCGGCCTTATTTTTAAATTCAACATGGCAGAGGTGAGGTTAGATCCCGTCGTTTCTACTTGGATGTTCATTCAGTAACAGGAAATGTGGTAGACACGGAATAATCTGTTGAGTTTTGGCGATGGAAGGTACTGCAGGGAGTTTGGAAACAACATCTAAGGCCCCGCGCGGTTGTGGGATACGGCGTTAAAATTTTTCTTCCGATTCCTCCAAATTACGTAACCAGATCACCTGGATACAATGAAACTGACTTTCGTCATTCCGTAACTGAGCCCTGGTTGTTATTTTGATCTTTTCGTTGCTGAAACTGGAGTTTGGATCATTGACATACCAAGATGCCCATCAGTGGAGAAAATAATTATGTAGACGTAGCTTCTGACCTTTCGGCAACTTCTTCGCAATAAAATCTTGTAAGATCAAAGTGCTTTCCTGAAAATTTGTCGAGCTTGATTATTCCGGGGGAAAAAAAGAAAGCAGTGGTACTGAGGAGTTTTTGTAACATCCCGAGTTTTTTGTGAACTTCAAAATTTACCGAGAATGGTGCCGCAGAGGTCGTCATGAGATAACTGCAGTGAGGCTCTGATTACCGAAAATAAACAAACGGTTCCAGGCTCTCAGACAAAAGACAATGGTACATGTAAAATTGTCTTTGATGAAGGCAGGTTTTTGATGCACGTGTTGTGAACGCAAAAGCGTGTGTGCAATTTTCACACACTTTTCTGGGACGCTTATTTCTGGTCTGCACTGTAACTACAGTGTACATACATGTACGTGTATTGTACATCCAACTTACAGTACTGCATCTGCTACTCACATGTATTATTTTTGTAGTGGAAAACATTTTGATTATTGAGTAACCTTAAACATTTCATGTAAATCAAAAGCTATAGCTGTATCATACGTACATTTGTACAGTGTGTGGAAATACTGCGCATTTTTCAGTCAATTAAATATTGAGTAATATTTTGCCAGTCTTGTGTTGTCCCCTGTAAGGTGTCTTTGGAAATAAAGTTTTGTACTGGAACTTTCAGTGCATGCCTTCGAATTGCCTTTTCTCTTTTTTTTTTTTTTTTTTTGTCTCACTTGTAACTGACAATAGTTTTAATTGCAAGGTCAAAAAGGAAATGGTGTTCCAAAGGACCGACCTTTCAGGCATCTTTTTGGTGGGTCAAGGTTAGGCATGATGTCACATTCAAAACAGACTGTGTGCAATGGAGTGCATGAGAAATTTGAGAACTCACAGAACTTGGAGTCTGTTCATGACAAGGAGATAAAGGCTACTTCAAAGGCAAATAATGCAGAAGAAACACATCCTATTCCAGAGGAAAAGATCATTACAAATGGGGACCCTGTGCCGGCGCAGGCTCCTGAATCAAATGAATATTCAGAGTGTACCAATACAGAGCGAAATTCGTGTGATGGTCATAGACCTGATGAAAAAGTAGTTACAATGGCCGGGGAAGGAAATAGAGCACAAGATGTTTGTGATTTGAAATTATCAATGGATGCTGGATCATCTGAGTTGAGAACCCTGAAAACAAGTGGATCAACAAACGAGCACTTAAATAGAGAAAAACCAGCAGAGAAGGCACCAGTGGAAAATGATTGCGTTGACATGTCTTCAGTTAGTCAAGCACAAAAAGCCTCTGTGACATCCACAGCTGAGAGTTTAACAACGTCATTTAGTTCACTGTCAACTACGGTGCAACCAAGTACGTCAACTTCAACCTTGTCTTCTGTATCTTCCTTTAACTTGAATGACACCCCTCCCACTGAAGGAGCAATTCCTTTACCCCCACCCATTCCTCATCCTCAAGTGAAGATGGGAGTAATGGGTGGAAGTCAAAGTGATACCACTCATCTTCCATTCAGTGAAGCCATCAGGTCTGCAGCATCCAAGAATGTCAGAGCTCTGAGTGAAGGTTTTGATGATGTGGAAACATCACAGGAGAGTGATCAAGCTGGTCTTACTGGACTCGATAACCTGGGAAACACTTGTTATCTAAACTCCATAGTCCAGTGCTTGGCAAACACGAGACAACTGAGGGATTTTTTTCTTGGTGAGTACAATAATTATGGACAGATCAAGTTAAAGGGCTATGTCCTGCAAAATGATGTACACTGTAATTTCATGACACCCAAAATGCCCAAAACGTAGTTATGAAATATTGCAATAACCAAAAAATCTGTTGAACAACATAAAAGAAATACAGCAAAAGGGAAGGGTGGCATGAATGGACACAAATGAACAAGATTGAAACAGATTTCATTTGGGTGATATTGAAAAAAGTTAGCGCAACTGCATGACATTTATTTTTTCAAGTTTATGACAAAGCACCTGACTAAAGGCCGTTTTTGCTCAGAATCATCTTGTTTGTGATGTAGCGATAATTTTATCAGTAAAGGAATTCCACATTACAGACTGCACCATTTTTGAGTTTTTTTATACTCATGATTAACTAAAGATTTCCCCTAAACACCCTAAAATAAAACTAATGTTAATATCCCCTTTAAGCTACATGTACATGTAGAATTGCCTAGTACAAGAGAAGAAGCCTTTGTGGCTTCAAGATTCAAAACTACACTAAACAAGTTTGCAGTTGTGTACTGGGTATAACTTAAGATTTATTTTTTCGCTAAGATGATGGTTACAAAGCTGACATAAATACAGAGAATCCACTGGGTAGTGGAGGAAAACTGGCAGTTATTTTTGCCAATTTGATGAGGAATCTGTGGTCAGGAAGGGAGAGGTCATTATCTCCGTATAAGTTGAAGGTAAAGCTGGTAACTGCTTTGTGTGATTATTTTACATGTACTTGTGCAGCCATTATTTCTTTACCACAATAAAAGCCATTGAAATTATTGTTTCCTGTGGGAGATATTCGAAGAAAAATGTTTTACTCAGTTTTATAAGGCTTTACTGTTTGTACATATGTACAGGTACATGTATATGCAGACACCATGTTTGTGTCCCTCTCAGGAGCACAAATATGGTGGCCGGAAGCTAACAAAAACTTATGTCATCAAGTTTTGCTATAAAAAGCCAGTGGTCATCTTTTGAGGGCTCATAAACACCTATAATTTATGAGTACTTATTCTCATACAAACTCTGTTCAGATTGCAAAATCTCAGTGGATGTCACTTTTTTAGCTTAATATGTAATAGCATTCTCAACCACAATTTTAATATCATGTCATGCAATTTAAGCTTAGAAATTCAACCTTGCTTTATCACAAGATGAAAAACCATATCAAATTGAAAATTTGTGAAAAGATAAGTCTTCAGCTGTTCTAATAACTAAATGTAACTAAACTAAAATCTCAAAAGGGTTGATAATTCCTTATTTTTTTAGTTTTGATGACATCACATGAAAACCAAGAATTAGCAGAGTAGTCCCCCGAGCAGCCAAAAGAAATAAAATGGCTTCCTGTAGTCTTAATCATTTTGCTAGTGAACATTTTTCCCTTTTGTTATCCAGCTGAGTGTTAGTTAAAGTGGTGGCTATACATGTACATGTATTTACCTTGCTAGTGCACGACTCAGTATCGGAATAAGTTCAATAACTGTTAATAATTCAAGGGTCTAAAGTTACTGGTAATAATTTATTGTACAGTAGGTAATAAGAGTAACATCCATTGAGCTTGCTGACATGCTCTAAGAGTGGTACATGTAGTTGTAGTGTTAGTTGAAAACAGCTTTCAAAGGATACTTTTGCTTCAAAATGTAATTGTTCATGGAGTTCATTTCAGGTCTTACAGCTGTACACCCAGTGTAAATTGTCTATGTTTTTGGTTTTAAGACCATTGTTGGGGAAAAGGTGAGCCAATTCAAGGGGTTTATGCAACAGGATGCACAAGAGTTCATGGCATTTTTGCTAGATGGATTGCATGAGGTACATTTGTACAACTCAATTTTATTGTGCAGCCTATTGTTGAATTTTGTCTTTCATTATCTAGATTAGAATGGGTAATCAAAATGGTGACGAGTGAAATGAGGGAATGTTTTCACAAATGCTTTACCCAAAATCAAGGCTCAGGAAATTGAGTATACGGTTTCATTAGCTATTAATATCATGGTTGACAAATTACTCCTTAATTTTCAAACTTGGAAAAGTTGCCATGGCAACATTGTAATTATCGAAATTTGAACATTGAATTCTCGCCCAAAAATAAGAATATTTAACCAAGATGTAGAGTAATAATGTCACCCATGTTATTATACTGAAAATATGATAACCAATAATTATTACTATTGGTTGTTATTATCAATAATATTATTGAAAAAATTACGATACAAAGTTTGAGTTAATTTAAAACATGACAAATCAGCATTTTTGTTTTTGACAAAACTCAACCTACCTGATATTTGTGTGTTTGTCCTTAAAAGTTTTTTTTTTTTTTTCAGGCACATTACTCCTCCTTTTAACCCATTGACTCCTGTACAATAAACTGTCCCCCCACTTTACTCTCACGGTGCCTCTCTCCACCCAGGTGGATCAATGGGTACCGGCGCAATGCTGGGGTTAACCCTGCGATGGACTAGCATCCCATCCATGGGGGAGTTTAAATACTCCTAGTCGCTTCATGCTACGGAAACCGGAGATAAGCGACGGCCTGATGGGCCTTCCTAGGCTCATAACAGAGACTTTACCTTACCCCTGCAGTAGGAGTCAATGGCTTAAATTAATTTAATTAGAGGAATGCCAACGCGGCTAGCTAGTTCAAATGATATTAATGCTACATGTAGTTTCAAGTGGGGTGATTACCCTAGCATTAAATAAACTACTGTACCTGTAACTGAAATTAATTGTAGAGCTGTTGATGCACATCATCAATAAGACAGCTCGGGGCTTTTAAAAAAACATGTGCACACGTCGGGATTGCAGAAATTTGCATTCAAAATATTTTGCATTGTTAATATTATGCTTGATTTTATCCCGAAGCGTGCACTTGTTTTTTGAAACTCCGACCTGACTTATTGGTTATAGGCCTTTTTCAATTACCGTATATTAAGATCCAGCTTGATAGTGAGGCAGTGAGGACAAAGACAAAGGAAAGTGGATGATATTTAAATATTAATTTTTTCACATTCATTCCAACGTCTTTCTATTGTTTTTGTCCTCACTGCGTCACTATCAAGCTGAATACAATTTTGATATTTTAAAAATGGCCTATTAGAGTGATTTCTTTGATTCTAATAAAATGATCAGTTTTTAGCTGTTTATGTTTGCACAGGGAGTGATGTTGGAGGGACACTTACATGTACATGACGATGTATAAAGATACATTAAATATTTTGGACATAAAAAAACAAATGTTAGGGCTTGACTTATTTGTCTCATTAAAATAATAATTTAAAGAGATGGTTTGAAATTGACTGATTGCTGTGATTTGTACAATGTAATCTTTTGATCTGCAGATCTTTTTGTTTCATTTTCTTTGTTCAATTGTTGCCTTGAACTTCAACAATATTGAGTGGACTTTAAAAATGAATGAGATTGAGTGCACAGCTTTGGTTACGGTACTGTACATGTAGGATAAAGCATGGCAGCTGATACTGTAAACATCACTTTTATTTTAAGGACTTGAACAGAATTAAAGAAAAGCCTTATGTTGAGGAGGTTGAAGGAGCTGGCAAACCTGATGCTGAAGTTGCCAATGAGGCGTGGAGAAGATACAAGAGCAGGAATGACTCTGTAATTGTGGACTTGTTTCAAGGGCAGCTAAAATCTAAACTGACTTGCCCAGTGTGTAACAAGGTTAGGTTTGACATGCATTAGAATTACACAATAAAATTGATGGATTATCTAGGGGAATATTTGGTTGTGTTAAACCAGTGTGTCTCCTAAGGAGGTCACTTAAAAATTTTACACTATCTAAGGCCAGATGATTAAAGTGCCTATTACCTCCAAAACGTTTTTGCCCAGATCATTCGTTGTGTCATGCTGAGCAAAAATGCTGCAAACAATTGGCTTTTTGGTCAAAACTGGAATTTTCTATGATTTTCAAAGTGGCGAAAAATCAAGGTTTGAAAATCCATTACCGAGCTGCAGAAATCGACGGAAGGGTTTGGGTTTAGGGTTAGGGTTAGTCGTTCTGATTGTGACTTTGGTTAGAGCAAGCTAATCACGGCTGAAGAAATGCCTGAGAAATGTGTCCCCTATAGCTGTAACAATGTTCAAAACTGTTCCATTGATAAGCACTTTTGGAGTGTTTTCTCTAGCTCTTTCTCTGTCCTCCTTTCTTGCTCATACATGTATGATGCTAGCCGTTCTGGGTCTGCTAGTGGCCAATCGGCATATGCCTGTTGTGTTTTTTCATGTCTGTGGCTAATTGCTCGAGTTTGGTGAGCCGTCAACGTTTAACTGGTAATCTCCTATTTCGGATACCTCAGAAACTAAACTGGAAACCAGACTAAAAATTTAATTGTTCAAGGCCATTAATTATAGCAAATGTCAAGTTTGCTGCTCTTGACAAATGTCAGCTGAAAGTAACAGTGGTTTTCAAACAATACATGTACGTCTTTCGCTTTTGTCTCTGTCTGTTCTCTGCTTTGTTTGTCTTGTTGCTGATGTCTGGGTTTTACATAACTAGTGCCAGTCTTCCCTTCACTCGGCTGTGTTTTCAGTGCCACCTGGTGAATAGTTAAATTACAGTAAACAGTATCAGTCAGATTGAAAAAGAATTTGCAATGAACCTGTACTGTAATATTTGGTTGACGGTAGCAATATTATCATTAATTTTGCAGTCATTCATTGTGTTCGCTGACAACAAAAAAATTATTGGATCCCCACACATGTAGGCTTTTGAACTACATGTACAATGTATAGGGAGTCCACATTACTGAATGTGAAAAAGTTACACTGTAGTTGTAATATATAGAGGATATTATATGGCCGCTTGGAGATACGAAATTTCTCTTCTTGTGTTGAAGAATATTTCACGAGTGAGCGCAGCGAACGAGTGACGTATTCTTCAACGCGAGAAGAGAAATTTTGTATCTTCACGCGGCCATGTAATATTTTGTTTATTATATAAACACCAATGAAATACTAAATCATTTCACAAAATGATTAGAAAGGGGCAATTTTTATATGTAACCATAGCAACAGTGATCTTTTCATGTGTGAAGATACAAATGTAACATGTTATTTTCACGTGTGAAGATGTCATGTTTTCGTGCGAAAGCTCACTTGGTATTTCATTGGTGTTTATAATTATAATAATAGGTATTATGTAATGCTGCTGTGGTGATACATTAATTTTGTTTTGTTGTTTCAGATCTCGATTAAGTATGATCCTTTTATGAATCTTTCTGTTCCATTACCTAAAGAACACAAGCTAATAACAGTGACCATTTTCTTCAAAGACTGCAAAAGGGTTCCTCTTAAGGTATTGAAAGTTAACCTATTCGGTAACAAAAGCCAAGCTAATCGATTAGATGTTTTCAAGTTTAAACAAGAGGACATACATGGAGGTAGCCTATCCTCTGGCTTCTTTTCCAACTTTTGGTTATTTTTTGTGAGAGGAAGAAAGAAAATAAGAGGCCTCTAGTTTCAGACATTTCGGGGTTAATAAAAAATATCAAATAACACTGAAAACAGCAACAGTCATTCCCAAATATTTATACAGTGCGGCAGTTGTGACTGCCATGACCTTTTCTCTCATAATTTTTATTTGTAAGCCCATTTTCGACTTTCCCCTTATTAATTTTTTTTCTTAATGAAAATTAATAAGAAATTCTAAAATAGAATCAGTAGTTTATGGTACCTAGCGATCAACAATAACATTAAACCGTAATCATTAAGAAAAGGAAAATCAAGAACCAAATTTACGATGAGAATTAAGAACAGGAGGGGGGGGGGGGGGGGGTCATCGCAGCCCAAGAAGGGGGAACCAATACAATAAAAGTTAAGGCAAGAAAGTGATTCTTGTTTCAATTTCTTATGGTCATTAAGGAAAGAACGTTGCATGTAGAACAGTAATTAACTTAACCTTTTTGACAATCAAAAATTAAAGCAATCAGTTACCTAGAATGTTTTTACAGCCCGACTGAAAAGAGAAAATATTGTACCACAAAATTGTCTTTATGTAAAAAATTGCCATAGATACAATCTTTGTAATAAAACAGTCTCTTGAAATTGTTGAAACTGGTTTGAGCCACCTTAATTTATGCTAATTTCCAGTAGAATAGACTAAACTACATGTACCTCTCATGTCTTCATATTTCGAAAACCTCTGTTTTCGCCTGTCTTCTTGAATAGGATAAACATAGGTGAAAATTGATGTCCTGAAGGGTTCACTTCCTATAAAGTTAGGATCAACTGTGTTTTTTTTTCAGATTGTGGCCAAAGTAACGCTGGAGGCAACGGTTGAACAACTTAAAGCTGCTGTACAGAGGGTCACTGCGATTCAACCTGAAAATGTATGGCTTTTACTTTCTCTGTTGTCACAATTTGCAAATGTAATACATTTTCAGCAGGGTTTTCGACAGTTTTGTAAAGTAGTGGACATAATTATTGCCGAAATCACCAGGCATGACATTTTTGGCTCCGCAAGGCGCTAGCTACCTAGGAGGGTCTGGGGGTATGCCTCCCAGGAATTTTTTAAAATACATTTTTTGAACACTCGGAAACCCTGTTTCCAGTGTTTCTGGAACCCAAGAATCAGTTTCTCAGACAAGGTTGGAGTTTTCTCAAATTCTCTTTAAAAAGCAAGTTACAAAATTTACAATAAGAAGAAATTAAACAAACCCCCAAAATATTGGCATAAAAGTACCAGACATGGAATGGGAAACCACCGGACGAAACATCCAGCCTGTGGCTTCAGAGGAAAACCCTGTTTTCAGGAGTAGGAGTCAACTCCAAATTTGTGTAGTATGCAATGAATACATGCTGTATTTCTGGCCAAAAGGCCGACTTAACTGCAACAGTTTGGTTTCCCATTAAAGACAATGGTATTTCTGTCGTGGTGCACTTGTGCATTTATTGCATGTCAATGTGTTATTGATTTTGTGATGCCCCTTTCAAAATGGCTGACATGATATAAATATGCACAGGCTAGAGCCCTGGTTTATTTAGGCTGATTGCGTGACAAGGGGACATTGTAGCCAGGTGGCTAAGGCACTGGACTTCAAATCTGGAATGGCTGGGCTCAGGTCCCACTCTTAGACTAACTTACTTCTAGCTGAAGTTGTCGTGAGTACTTCCAGATCAACTTGTCTGCTGTGCTTGTAAACAGCTAGTTGATCCGCGTCTCCATTAGTTTCATTCTCAAATATACATTTGTTTCAATAATTTGATTCATTTGGATACGGTAAACCCGTGAGAGGAGTAGACAAGTAAGTAGGTATTTGAATTTGTTGTATTAATTTTTAAATGGTGGCTTTCAGATGAGGGTGCATGAAGTATTCCATGGAAAATTCCATCGTACGTTTGCCCGTGGATCCAGCTTGTCTTCAATACTTTCAACAGATACCATTGTCGTGTAAGTTTAAAGTATTGACATGATGTGATTGTGAAGTCTTAAGTGCACCAGGTCACCAAGGCAGTTATGTTTATGGCATCAAGGAGGGACAATACGTATTACAGCCAACACTCACTATTTTGTCAGGTGTACAGTGATCGTCGCATTAAATTATCTTGACAATTGAAGTATTTGTCTCCTGTAGGCACCTGAAAAATTCAGATGACTTCAACAGGCCTGTGATCATCCCGTTGAAACCACCTGAATTTTTCAGGTGTCTACATGTAAAAGTGACAACAATTGCTTTTATTATTGCACTATTACGCCATTTTACCATATTTGGTCAAGAGAACGCGCAAATATGAGACGGTAATACACTGTAGTTTAGAACAGAGCAAATGTGAACGGGACGGCAGTTTTTCAATGAAAGAAATTGTTTTCAACACGATACAAAGCCCGAGAATTTAGCTTGTCATCGCTTGTCTCTCGTCATTTCGTTTATACAATCAAATAAAGGACCTTTGGCTTGCTTTTTGTGCTGTTTACATCGTTCGCAAGCGCCCTTAAGGAGAGATGATGCATTTTTTTAGAAACACTCTTACTAGATAAAATTGAATAAAAATAACACCTTTTTGTAGTGGAATAGTAAATCTCTTATTCGATGGTTTAACATGTAATACTCGCGGACATTTTGCTCATTGCTCGTATTTTAACTCGCCCCTGCGGGGCTCGGAAAAATACCACGCAACTCACAAAATATCCGTGTGTATTATATGTTAAACCATCGAATAAGATGTATAAATTGTCCAGATAAGTGTAAGGATCACCTCTCCCTTTCATCTATAATCTGCACTTCAAATACATACAGTCATTTCGTTCACGTACAACATTCCTGTGAAAAATCTTCTTGTTTCTTAAAAGTTCAAAAGCCGTTCAGGGCTAAAAACCATTTAGTAGAACTATTGTCATCTTGCGTACTGTGAAAAGCTGTCATCAAAATTGCAACGTGTTGTTCCTTTAAATTTCTTTCTTTTAAGCTGCAGTGACTTTTAAATTTGTGGTACCCATAATACACCCTATCTGGGACTTTTTACCCTAGGGAATCCCCTTGTGGGCATCCACTTATTTGGCAAAAATGGTGATGTCCCTTATTGGAGAAGGCCTTGGTTTGGACCTCTTTGTTGTGAACAGGGTAGCCTTACCTGGCTCATTGGAAGTGTGGTATTGTAGCAGCTCCTTTGGTAGGAAAGTCGAAAGTCATTTTTTCTGGGGTTTTGTCTTGTTTTCGCTCTGGGTAGCTAATGAAACCCGATTCAAGAGCGTTCTCTTTCTCTTCTACAACTTGCAGATTAGTGGAATAAGGCACAAATTCCAAAATGGCCGCTGACTTGTGCGGATACAAATAGTCGCCCTTGTTGCCTCGTTCAAGACAAAATATTCTTTTGAATTTTAAGCTTAAGAACGAGGCATCAAGGGCTAATTTGAATAAAAACAAAAGAATATTTAAATGGCGGCCATTTTGGAATAAGGTGTATTGTGTTGTCAGCGGTGTAGCAAACAAAATATGAGCCCACAATACTTGTGTTGAAAGAAACCGCTGAAAATGGTGAATGATATCGAAGGAATGGACGTAACATCGCAGTGAAATTACGCTACAATTACGCTATCTTCGGATTGAAAGAAAATTCCAGGCGAGAAACAATAATTTTGTCATTTCTTCATTTATTTTAGTAAAAAGAGCAGCAATGTGGCAACTGCTAACCCTTTTGTTTCGAAAGAGCGAAGATGAAAACAAGTCGCGAATTTGCGACTTCTCCAGATATTTTAGTCGCAAATGCGACTGTATTGGTCGCAATTTCAAGCCCTGCAAATATGTCGGGGACCTTACGAGGTGTGTCCACAGGAAAATCATCTTTGCATACCTGGTATGGTAGTTACCGTCCTAACATTTGAATCTCTCTACACAGATATGAGGTGCTCAGTGAAGAGGAGGCTGGGAAGGATGTCATTGAAGTACCGATCATACAGGTGTCGCTTTTTACTCCCATCTTTACATTCTAACCAATTCCTTACAAGAGGACAATACTGATAGGGCAATCGTTGAAACTAAATTTTGTCAAATTACACAATGAACAAAATTAGTGTCTATGATGCCGTTGTAGACTTTTCTGGTTAGCGGTCAAACTCACAAGTGCAGGTTTACATGGATTGTTGTAGCTTTGTCACAGTCTTCATAGACCTTTTCTGTGGCAGTCTTTTGGTACAGCCTGGAGATATCCACGGGAGACCTGTTTGGGATATACGTACACTGTACAGTGATCGCCTACTGCTTGCCATCGTAAATACCCAAAAAGGATACTGTGTTCATAGTTCAATTTTTGAGGGGGGCCTAATAACTCAGTGAAAGGTACATGTGAAGCCTCCTTTGTCAGCATTCTTTAAAGAACGAGACATAATACAATAGATGTTGTTTTTATTCAGTGAAATGCAAATAAGTGACACGATTTTAACAACTTAAAACTCCTTATTTGTGGTTTAGTAGCTCTCCCAACATTTCATTTTGTAACTGTTACTTTTAATAGAGAGTAGTGGCTCCATGTGTCGCGCCGTCTTATTGTGCAAGCTGTCACAGGCGTCCTGAATATGGGGATACGCTTCGGAGGTGCACGCAATGCTGGGGAATAGGATACTGTAATCAGTGAGTACGAATAGAAAATAGGCACGCATTGAGTACCTGTGGTAGTACAGTAACACAGCGCTTTATTCCACATTGTCAACTGAGCTGCGGTTTGTCTTCCAGCAGATTCAAGTTGTCTGTGCGTAATATGTAGCTCTAATAGTACACGATATTGTTTTGGTACCGTATATCATTATAGTGCAGTGGTAGATGTCTTAGTGAAGTAGCCCCCTGAGAAGACGTGTAGTTACTAGCAAAATACGAAACCCAGAAAGATTGAAGAAAATACAAGGGAATCGAGAAACAGTGGCTTCGAGGCTGACATGTTGATCATTTTCAAGTTCCCTTACAACTTCTTTTTATCCATTTTTAATAGGCTTTTGAGCTCGTGAATTATTAATGAGTTCGAGAACGTCTTATCGTGGTATATCTCCCACGAGTCACTTGTATTGATGCCAGTGTCTATACCAAGAAAATACAATACAATCGAGAATGTGTCGCATAATATTTTATACTCTTCCACGGAAAATGCAGTCGTCAACACAATCAAGTCGCGCACGACGAAAAGGTTCGGTAGAACACTGACAAATACACAACGGCTTTCTTGCATTCTGATTTCCTGTATTTTCAGTGGTATTTTTTATCTGTTAATACCTGATGTTTACCATTAATTGGAGAATGCCGGTTGTCATTAATTAGTTGTAAAGTTGCTGGTTGCTATTCTCACGTTTACGTTGACCCTTTTCTTTCTACAAAGCGATTCAGGGACCTAACTAATGAAGTTTGATTTCGTTTTGCATTATCATGACAGGAGTTGCCAGAAGGAACACTGGAATGTTCATAAGAAAAACTGCAAGCGAGTTCTGCAACCGCTTGGAATTCCATTCATTGTCAGTATTGCAGCATCCGCCGCCACATTCAGTCGATTGCAGTATATAGCAAAGGAATATGCCAAGTAAGAAACCCCTCACCCACCATTATTGTTTATAGGGAGTTTAAGAAACGACGACGGCTACGGCAACGTCAACGCCAAAAAGCAGTAATGTTATTGGTTAAAAGAACCAAATTGATCGTGCTGCACGTGCGGCATGCATTGTTGAACAATTGTCTCCCGCACTCGTCATTACTACTACGTGAAATGACTAAATTTAAGGTTTTGACGACAACGTGGACAAACTGCAGTGAATCTTTCAGTCTCACTCTTTACTTCAAACCCTTCGGTACCAATTTCGCCCATATTGAAAAGTGTAAATAAGATGGAGTAATCATGAAATACTTAGAATAGCTGAAACATACATTTTGAAGTGACGTTTTCATCGCCGTAGCCGTCGTGGTTTCTTAAACTCCCTTGTATCTTTTTTTGGGGGGGGAGGGGGGAGGGGGGAGGGGTTGGGAGGGGGATGGCTAGCAAGACTTTGTGTTAGGGGTGTGTATGTGTTCTCTTGGCCCTCACTATTGGTTTGACAACTTAGGGAAACCGGCCTACTATTTTTCGACTCCCTTTTTCAGGTATTCTGTTGATGTACGTCCTGGTGAGAGGGATGAACAAGATTCATCAAGGAATGGTGAAGCATCATCCGCAGATGGGACTAGTCCAATCCTTGAGACGCCATCAAGAAGGGACTCAGGTGCGTTGTTGAGTTGATTGCTAAGACTGTCAGTAACATTTACTTGTTTGATGCTTCTTCTTGTCTTTCATTCACCCTATGTTCACTTTGCATCGTTATCCGTCCTCCAGCATCAACCATTAGGGAATGAATAAAAAGTCGACATTTACGGAATATTTTAAGAAAGTATCTGCTGATCCCATTTGTTTAAAAAACCTATAGTATTAATCCAGAGTTAGAGTTTGACCAAAGGTTCACACCGTTGTTGTGAATGTGGTTACCTCCAACACTGCTTCATTAATTCCCCTCATAGCAACCTTGCAAGTGTCCCCTGCCACCCTACGCAGTGTTGACACGAACTGCAGCTTTTCAAAACGTTTCAGGTTTTCAAATCAACGTTGTAGGGGGTTGGGGGGAGTTATGCCCATCATGCGTTGCTTTTGAAACTGCTTGTGCTTTATTGACTTCATTGACCCGACAATTTTATCCATGATTGTAGCTATGATTGATAGTTAGGAGAGCTTGATTGTATTTTGCAAACGTAAAGAAACTGAAGGGCGAAGATGGACGCTTGAATAACTGATCTTTGTCGGCAGTGTTATGTTTGATCAATTTGCACGATTTCCTTCATAGAAGATGCTTGTGCAGCTGGTTCTGCGAAGGACGCAAAGGAAACATATCCAAATTTTCACATCAAACCCGTGAATGCTTACGGTGAGGGAATCACCGGACCGGAAGGAAGCCGGCTGTCAGATGAAGGTTAGTTTAGCTTTTTTATGATTTTTTAGCATCATGGGCATTACAATTAAGAACCTGTTGCACATAGCAGTGAAAATATTTCTAAACAGCGCTGGGAGAATGTTTCAAAGCCGGGAATGTGCCTAAAAAAGCAAGAACGACAACAGTGCCCTCGAAACATACAGTGTATGACCTGAAAATTCCACTTTCCGTGTTTGTGATCATCTCGCGATACTTTGAAGTTGCTTTGGATGTAAGAAGTGAAACACGCAGCGATCCTGGATTTATGCTGGTTTGAATGGTGGGGGAGTTAAGAGATAAGATTTTAACAACGCATGCGTCAACGTGAAACCGCCAGCAGTAAACATCAGGTTGCTATTAGCTGTAAGACCTTGAAAGGTCTCCGGTCTTCGTTGAACTTGTCTATTCCTCTAGCTTGCTCTCTCTCTTGAGTACGCGATCTGTGTTTATCATATAGGTACCGATGAAATACTAGTCCGCTTTGTCTTCTGTCGCTTTGTCTTTGATAACACGTTCGGGAGCGTGCGTACCACCCTCGGGAGCGTGCGAGAACGTTTTGTGTTCGATTGTGAAGTTGTACTGCAAGGAATCTGACACTGAAATAAATCTCCATGCAGTCCGCGAGTTTGATGTTTCCTTTATTCTCTCTATCTTCTCATTCAAATTTCTTACACTAGGATTTTCCTTTTTCTTAAAAGTCGTATCTTCGCCGCCCGCAGTGAAGATATTATTTTTATCTTTCACATGTGAGCATTTAGGTGTCGTCATGGTAACTAGCACGATTAGCCGATAAAAAGCGAGCTTCCCCTTCCTTGTAAGATACTTTTGTGCTGTAATATAAGTTTTCTCTACTAAATTAACATTTTTGTGACTCAATTTGACATTATCATGATTTGTTTTTCATAACTTTTATATCTAGTTCAGTTTCATGTTATACAACCTGTGTGTTGTGGCAGTTAATGACCACTTTTTTACCATTTCGAAAGCGAATAAAACAAGTTGTTTCTAATCTGGACATTTCATCAGTAGTATATAATAAACAGATCATGCTGATGGTATCACGCACTCGTTCGTTGTAGCTCTGAGAAAAACCGTTTTGGACTGGAATTGACCGAGGCAGAAATCGATGCTTTAGTTGACAATACATGGAAGAGTTGTTGATCCTGGAGTTTTTAATAAAACAATTATTATACTCGGGCTTGCTGGATATGAAATTATTATAACCAACTTGGTGCTTGCCAATTGCCATAAACGTGATATTGGATCTCGCAAATTAATTTCTGTTTGGTGATTTTCTTGAACAAAACGCCAAGAAATGTACGCAAAGCCGCAAACGCAATGCAAAACCTGTGAAACCATTGTTTACGCTCATTGAACTTATTGCTTTGTACCGATGTCGTTCTCGTCGACAGGGGTTTAGCCAGGATTCCATGAGTGGCAGTTCGCCATCTAACATGGGTCTTTTGGCCCCATAATGCTAGGGGGAGGGGGAGGGGGAGGGTGAGTAGGGGCTGGAGGCATGCTCCCCCAGAAAATTGTGAAATTTTCAAGCGTGCATTTCCCGCGAATTTCAGCCGATAAACGGATTAATCGACCTTGAAAGTTAAATGCGTCGTTTTCTTGCAAAAAAAAACATTAAATGAATGGAAACTCGGTACTTGCCTCTGCCCACTAAACGCATCAGTTACAGTGTTAACAATTACGTGCTTGTCTGTTCGTCCAACCTTTGTCCGACGTTGATCTTGGCGGCCATCAAAGAGGAAGTTGGAGGCTGGGAGCGAGTAAATATGAGAATGAGATAGTACCTCATGTAGCCACGAACCAAGTGCTCCACAGGAGGAACGTTGAGCTTCGTTTGGTTGCATGACCTACCTTTCAGTGAAATCAGTTTGGTAACAGATGCAATGCTCTACACAACTTAAACTGATCCTTGAAGTAACAAGTTACTAAAAGAAACTAAAGCAGAAATAAGGTGATGGTAAAGCATTTCCTAAATCACTGGAATCAAGTGATTTTCGTTCGAACATTACAAGATCCACATCTTATTTAAAATTTGTATCTTTTACGGCCCCTTGGCTAAAAGC
>NC_090891.1:22518818-22526318 GCF_036669925.1 Montipora capricornis | reverse complement strand
CTGCAGTACTGCACAATTGAAATCCAGGAACTAGTTCTTACTCGAATCAATAACTCTGTGGCACAGGGGTTAATCAGTTCCGTGAGGTATCTGCAGGACAATTTTGTTGGAACTCTGAAGAGGTGTGTGGAAAGTTTGGAGAACATGGATGCTGAAGGAGTCCATGATAACGGGGAGAATGCAACAACTTCACTGAAACGTGTAAGTGATAATAATATTACTGTAAGCACCCACAGATAAACCGCACCTTTTTTCCAAGAATTGTTGCTGGAAATCGGGGGTGCGGCTTATCTACTGGAACATTTTTGAAAAAGGCTGCTTCTGGTGTCCAGTGTTCCATCTTTGCATTTGATCTTATGCCTGGTTACTAAGCTACAAACGTTTGCTCACTTTCTTGTTGTAATGCAAAAATCTATGGCGACACTGGGTTGAATGAAGAAATTCCTGTCACCAAATACAAGAAAAAGATCAATCAATCATTGTGGGTAAGACTTTGAAGTTCAGTTTCAATTTCAATAGTGAGTTTACGTTTTATGAAGAGTGGATGAAGAAGACTTCTGAAGACTCAACTTGGAGGAAATTGGAGCTGCTAAATTCAGGTTGCGGCTTATCTGCAGGAGTTTACAGTAATTTTTTTTAAAACAATGTGGGAGGGAGGATTGCCTTTTCGAATAATTATTCTTCTTAGAGGAAGTCAATCTTGAAAAACAAAAATAAGGAAAACAAACTTTCACGAAAAGTTGAAAACGTGAAACAAAAGTTTACAATAATCCTGGATTAAGTTAATCGGCTTTCAAACAACCTTGCCCTGGACATTTGGACCATACTTTTTATTGGTGATGTTACAGTGATCATCAATCTCTGCCCAGAACAGTAAGCCACTTAAGGACAGCAAACAAGTCTTGAAAAGAATTACATGTAAGTCTGTGCTTTCTTTGCACACTGTCTGCTGGTGAAACAATGAACATTCTTACAAAATGTGATTTTAATTTGATCCACACAAGGTCGCCAGCAACCAGTGTAATCACAAGTAGTCCAAGCTAGATATACGAGTATCTGTACTGTACTATATTTTGCAAGAGTAGAAATATAAGGATTTGTATGGGGAAAACAGTTTTTCTCAAAATTTTAAAAATAGCTTACCTTGCTTCAGTCTTGTGTTTCTTTGTCTCTGGTACATGGTTTCTTTGTCGATTAAGAGCGATTTAGGTGGTTTTTGGTTCCTCTTCCGTTTCCCTTTATATATCCTTTCCTAAGGTGGGGACAGAGAGGATCAAGGTGCCACACAGAGGTCACCAAAAGAAAAGTGCCATAAATTTGCTCCCAGGGCTTCAATGACCTCGAAATTCCATGTAGATCACAATTGATATCTCTGCTGCCCATTTGTCTTCTTCATTTAAGCCGCTTGTACATTGAGAAGGAATTAAGGGCCGCCAAACTCTGCAAACGTTTGCTTAAAGAGCCATCAGATGAGGCTTTGTTCACAAGCTGCGTTACCGAAACTGTTGGAAGATCACTTAGCCCTGCGTCTCGCTCCCCAACTTTGGGAAAGGATATAATTGTATACATGTACGTGTAGATCGAGGGAAAAGAAGAGGAACCCAAAGCGACCTAAACCACTCTTTCAATCGACCCAGAAACCATACCAGAGACAAAGACACACAAGACTGCAGTGCTCAAAGGATGGTTTTTTTTTGTAATCGTAATTTTTTTTTTTGAATTTTGAGAAAAAACTGTTTTCCCCATACAAATCCTTTTATTTCTACTCTTGCATAATATAGTGCAGTACAGATAGTCATATGTGGAGCTTGGGCTACTTGTGGTGTAAATACTATACGTTTGTATGTAGGTTTTATTTGTGTTTGGCAAATTTGATGGTGACTTATTACTCTGTAGATACATGTATGACCAGAAAAGCAGGTAATTAAGTGCACAAGGGTTTTGATGAGCATCTCAAAGTGTGCTCCATTTACCCGCCCCAACTTCGACATCCTTGGCCTCTGGGAATATACATGTATTAATTTTAGTCATTATTATTCACTCACTGAAAAACTCCATTAACTCTTTGACACCCAAACCTGCCTGAACCAGCCACAGGTACCCCAAGCTCAGCAATGGCTAATGAATCGACACAAAACAAAAGTGAACAATATTATTTGAGGTAGGGAAAGTTTATTGCGAGAGAAAGACGTTCAGTTTTTCAACTTAACTTAATTTTTAACTCTTTTCACCATCAAACTCTCTTACTACATGTACATAATAGTTATGCATTGCAAAATAGTGTTGTGAGCTTGGGGCGCCTGTGAAGCAGCCAGACTTTTCCTCTGTCTAACGCCAGACTATTTTACTCGTCAGTGGGAAACCCCCGGGAGTCAATGGGTTCATGTCATAAAATTTCACATAACTGACCTCTGGTCGTCAAGTCAAGAGTCTCTAAACAGCAGCAATTACCCCCACCAAAAATAATGCTAACCTATACAATGTACTTGTACTGTTTTGGGAGAAATACACGTAGGTAGAAAATGCTGACGGTAGGTTTTAAGCGATGGAGGTCAATTTATGATTCTTTTGTCCAAGTGCAAATTAACACAATGAATTGAAAAGAATTCTTGCTCTAAAGTGAGGCTTGGTAGGCTAATTTGCACTTGGACAAAAGAATTATAAATGTGACCGCCATTAATAAAGAAGGTCTATAATTTACCAACAATCAATTAGACTTAACAATTAGTCTCATTGATTGTCTATTGATCAACAATAATTATCTCATTGATCAATAATTACAATCAATTAAGACTTCAGGGACGCTTTCCTTGTGCCAGAACTGGCCAGCCATACCCATTTAATAGTTTGCAAAGAAAATGCAACAATTTGAAGGAATACTTGCATGATAATACCTCGCATTCTTTTGGAGGGGTATATATCATCCTCGAAAATGTGTTTCGAGTTGTCCTTCGAAATGCCCGGTCTGGCCGGCCAGTTCTATGAAATGGAAAGCGCCCTAATTGATTGTGTACTAACATTATGCAAACAGGTTCTGGACTCCGCTTATCAAATCGAGGTTACAGTTAGAGCTAGCTCATCACTAGCCCGCCTCTTATGGGAGAAGATGAAACAGGCTATCCAAACTCTCCCGGGACAAGCTCCTCCCAAGATAGATGGCACTTGGAAAAGGAATGTAGCCCAAGATATGCTGGCAAGCCTGAGTGAGACTCGTCTGGCCAGACACATATGTTCACAGTTCAGATTGCGGCTGCAGAAATCTCACGAGGCCTTTGCCACGTCATTGAGAATATTGGAGGCTCATCACTGTGGGAGACTGGAGAGAACCGAGGAGAAGCGACTGAGGGTGCGTAAATGCCACGCTCCGAAAATTGCCAAACTGGCTTTGGAAAGCACTTCACTGAGGGATGTGGTGGTTTTTGGTATGCCACAGATGGGTCGGGAGGTTGGCAGAGGGCAGTATGGAGTTGTTTACTCATGTGAGAGATGGGCTGGCCGCCATCCTTGTGCTGTCAAATCAGTAGTTCCTCCTGATGACAAACACTGGAATGACTTGGCCTTGGAGTTTTTTTACACCAGGTAATCTCGTCTGCAATTAAAAATAAAACAGCTAAAAGCAGTTTAGACTTCTAAGACAGTATTATTTTGTTGAAAGGAAGAAAGTTTAGGATTCGGTGCTGACTCTTTTTTTTTCGGAGGGGGGGGGGGGGGGGTGGAGGGAGGAATCGCGATTTTTCTGCGCATGCGTAAGCTTCCTAGAGACCTAAGTAGGAGTCTAACTTTGCATTTCCTCATTCAGAGGCTTTCGCGATGACCACTGGACCGCGAAAGATTACATGACAGACCAGGGAAAAATACTTATTAAAGGATTGTGTACGGGACTGTTCGTTTCACGGAATATCCGGTTATCGTATGATTCGGTATCACATCTCACCGGACTAATTACATAATGTTATAATTCTCGCGGTATTGTTATTAAAGAAAAAGTATTAAATATTTTAAAAACCGTCGAAAATTGTAAATCACCTGCTTACTGGTATTGATTGGATTCGTTGCCGTTGACAACAGTTAAATGTGACAACTATTCTACGATCGCACTTAACCGTATGGTTGGGTCACGGAATGTGGACTTTAGACTTCGGACTACGGAATTGAATTGGATATAAATACAGGTATGAGACAACGACGGCGGCTCTACAATGTACATAAATCAAAGTAAACAGCAAAACAACGATAGCGCGTACTGACTAAACTGTTTTAACGTAAGATTATACACTGAAATATCGGCTAAAAATACTTGGAACAAAGTTTAGGCTGCCCGTAACCTCTTGTATTATTATAAATCAGTCAATTGCTCAGTATGCACGGTTTATGTCACAAACGTCTGCCTATTGTTCTGTGAGCATTGGAACGCAGTGTTTTGAAACGCCGACCTTGTGTTTAACCCATTTTCTTCCCCTCTTCGTGTGTAGATCTCATTACCGCTTTATTCAGTCCAACTCTTTGAAGCCTATGGAACAGCCATTTTGATATCATTTATCATCAGTATCATCATCATCGTCGTTATCATTATCACTTATATTTAGCTTGATGATTTAAGATTGGCATTAACTTTCTTGTCCCTGCTGTTATTTCTAAGGTCCATTCCAAAGCACAGCCGTATTGTATCCATAATTGGCTCAGTCATCGACTACAGTTATGGTGGAGGTACCTCCCCAGCTGTTCTGCTAGTGATGGATAGATTACAGCGGGATCTCTATCAGGGGATTAAGACTGGGCTTAACTACAGGGGAAGACTGGTGGTTGCTCTGGATGTGGTGGAGGGAATTCGATTTCTTCACAGTCAAGGGCTGGTGCATCGCGACATCAAACTTAAGAATGTATTGGTGGGTATCCGTTAACGTTGTGACAACACTGTTTCAAGTGCCAGAGCCAAATACCCGAAGTTTGGCTTGTAAGCACTCGCTTTCACTTGTCTTCATAACAGAATTTAATCCTCAGAGGGAATGAAAGGCTTTTTTTTTTCTTCAAAGAGGCAGATGCAAAAATTCTTACCTACTTGTCTGATATTTATAGACAAGGAGAAGAACAAGTGACAAAAGTCCTTTCCGCGTGCATTCTTTGCTTTCTTGCAGGCCCGGCCAAGTTTCGTTTTTGTTTCGCTTTTCTGTTTTATGTTAAACACTTAACCTGCGTATCTTACATTTCTTAGACGAAAGAAGTTTTCCAGCCGTGGTATATACATGTAGATCCGAGAATAAACAAACCGTCCCAAAGAACATGGTAGAATAATCATCAGCAAAGTAAACGATACTAGTGAAACAACTGGACGTTACTGTCTGTCTTGGACAGAAGCAAGGAGCATCTGATTGAATTTCAATCAGGCTTTTGGCGGAATGATTGGGAAAGAAATTATGGGCCTTTTTATACGGCGACCATTTTGAGTCCCGAGGGACTGAAACTTTTGTTTTGCACCCCTGAACTCGCCTCCAAACACATCAACTCAATTGTCTTTTACCAGTATGGACGCCGAGTGACAAAGTTCTATGATGGGCTAACGTGTTTAAAAGGGCTGTGCCGAACGTCGCTGCCTTTTGTAGTCCAACGCCGCGTAGGTTTAGTGAGGCTGATGAAAAGTGGTGTTTGTTCCCAGCCTAATTGTTTCTTTCTTTTTTTTTTTTTCAGTTGGATGCTCGTAACCGTGGTAAGATTACAGACCTTGGGTTCTGCAAGCCAGAAGCTATGATGTCCGGATCTATAGTGGGAACCCCAATCCACATGGCACCCGAGCTTTTTTCTGGGAGGTACGACAACAGCGTGGATGTTTACGCCTTCGGTATCCTTTTCTGGTACATCTGCGCTGGCACTGTTCGTCTTCCTTTGGCGTTTGAGCAGTGTGCCAGCAAAGATCATCTTTGGTCAGCTGTAAGGCGTGGTGTCCGACCTGAGCACTTAGCGAACTTTGACGAAGATTGTTGGACTCTGATGGAGCAGTGTTGGTGCGGCGATCCGAGTGGCCGTCCACTCCTTGGATATCTTCAACCTAAGCTTATTGAAATTATCAAAAGAGCTGAGACCCGGCGAAGCTCGTCGGTCAAACAGCGACAAAGCAAATCTTTCAAAGAACTTGAAGTCCTTTAAGTACAAATGTCAATGCAAGAGTTTAGTTTTCTTGACCAAGTAGTGTACAGTGTAACGTTAGACAGTTAATTATGTCCTCGCTGATTGGCATTTAAGACAAAGTTTCGGTTCAAAGGGCCGAAATACATGTAAGTGCATTTGTCTTGTAGTAATACCACAAGTGGCACAAGAATAACAATTCTATTTAAGGTTCAAGCTTACTTACGTAGTCGAGCAAAAGTGCTTCATTTATTGGGGAGAGTGCAAATCCATTTAGGTTAGAGGAGATCAAAGCTAATGTTGAGTTTTGACCAGAGAGCAAAACTTGAGTGACGCGAAGAAAACCTGTTGGTGTAGAGTTCGGAACCAACAAACTTCCTGTGACGTCGAGTCTGGGAATCGAACCCAGGCCGCCGTGGTGGAAAAGCGGAGTGCTTCCACCAGTGTGCTATCACTGTTCTCTTTGCAAAGATCCTTTTAGGTAGCCATGAGGAACCTATGATATTTGAAAAGTCACTCAGTACGCAGTACTGAGACTGAGAACGCATCGTCTCTTTCAACTGAGTCAGTAAATACGAGCAATGAACCTAAACCCAAGACGGCATTTCACAGTCGTCAGCTCAGGGACCAGGCCAAGCGAGGCAGAATGTAACCTAATAATAATAATGATAATCATCATCATCGTAATTGTAATCATAATCATAATAATAATCATAATAATAATTATTATTATTATAAATCTCACATACCGATAACAATTATCGAGATCATCGTAAACTAAGACAAGCTGATTAAACCAAGGGCAGTTAGTGCTCCACTAATAAAGGAGAGGTAAAGTGGATAAAATAAAATGTTGGTTTTCGATAAGAAGGGAAAACGAAAGTATCCGGAGAAAGGCCTTTCAAAGCAGAGTAGAGAACCAAGATCACATTTGACGCAGAATCTGGGACTGAGACCCGGGCAACATTGGTGGATGGCGAGTGCTCTCGCCACTTGTGCAAAAGAAAGTTGTTTTTCTCTGATATAAGCCTTATTTTCTAATACCAACCGGGTTTCAGTTCGTGGCGAAAAGCAGTCACGTTTTTATCAGAAGAAGCTCAATTTCACATCCTGTTTCATTCATTTGCCAGGGAACTTAGGATATGATTGTGTAATCTCGTCTTGTTGAACAAAAATATTGAACCTGAACACGAGGCGGTTTTTTCTCCCGATCCAGTGAAACGAGATTTTGTAGCCAGCAACATGGTATTATTTCCTTGGCTTTGGTGTTCGGTTATTTTCTTATGGCAATGAAAAGCGATATATATTTTTGAAAATTAGTGTTACAGTACTCAGTTACAATGTAAATAGGCTGCGGCTAAAAAACTCAGAATAGAATTA
>NC_090891.1:22488818-22501318 GCF_036669925.1 Montipora capricornis | reverse complement strand
ACGCGCCCTAATTCTTTCGCTCTTTGCTCCTAAAGTCAGTTTTCAGATTTGCGCTCCTAGGCTGAACGTTTTCTTCCAATCTTGATCTCCCTTCAGGTACAAACGTGACATTCAAAGTTAACGTGAGCGATGGAAACCCTGAGCAAGTTATACAAAGCTTTGCTGATAACTATAGAGAATCTTCGTTAGTTGCCAAATATGACAGCGTTGGGATTCACGAGATACTAATAAACGCTGAAAACGATGTTGATGAAAAAGAAGCTAAATGTACTGTTATCGTGGAAGATCCAATCGCTAACTTGTCTTTGTTTGTTCCACCATCTCGGATGAAGGTTGGTTCTCAGATCATCTATATTGCTGTAGGAGAGAGCGTTACGATTAAAGGAAAATTCACCTCGGGAACAAGTGTTTCTTGTGATTTTGACTTTGGCGAGAAGGTCTTAGCAAAAAGTGAAGACGTTTATGAAGCAAGCTATTCCTACGAACGAACGGGTAACTACACGATCGGCCTGACCTGTATGAACCTAGTCAGCACAGTGAACAGGAAACATACAAAAAGGATCGTAGTTCAAGAAGATGAAGAAATCAACGATCTCGATGTTGTTGTGAACGTTACAAACAAAGTCGAAAGGTCTGTTTTTATGCTCGTGAAAAGGACGGGGACCGCGTTTGTTTGCAATTGGACTTTAGGAGACGGCACTGCTTTTCAAACAGACATATCCGATATCAATTCTCCTGTTTTACACAAGTACGCCGTGGAAGGATCTTATGATGTTTTTGTGAAGTGCGTAAACAGACATGGCGTCGTACAGACCAAAAGTGTTGCACGGGTTCAAATTCCAATCATTGACTTAACTTGTAATTCCATGCGAACTTTCCTCAAAACATCAGACCAAGCTGTCTTTAACATTTCCATTCATTCTGGCTCTCATGTGACTTTGTGCGTAAAATTTGAAAGAAACGAAACGCATAGTGTTTCCTTCACGGAGGGTTTCAATGATAGAAAATTCTTGCATCAGAAACATTCTTTTACGTCCAATGGTTCGTACCATGTCCAGGTTAAGGCCTTTAATTTTCTTGGAACACTAACTAGACAGTGTGAACCAGTAGTTGTCGTTCAGAACCCTCTGCGGGATATCAGTCTAATCTCTGACAAAACAGTAGTCAAAGTTGCGGATGAGGTAAGATTTTATCTCAGTACCTCAGTTTCTGAACAGTTTCTACCAACCGATGCTTCATGTGTCTGGTCATTTGGAGAGGACTCTCAAGTCAAGGAAATGCGTTTAGTATTTAATCAGGGAATAGTCATTTTGCATTATCGTTATCTATATCAAGGGTCATTCAAAACTTCAGTTAACTGTTCCAATGAAGTCAGTCAAATTTCCGTAGAGACTTCCGTCACGGTTTTGGAACCCGTCAAGCCAGTCATGAAGGTATGTTTTCAATGCGATTACTTTACCAACATAAGTGAACTTACATCAAGAAAATATTTTGCTCTCGGCGAAAAAGCAACATTCCTGCTGACGTCGCAAGATTTTGACAGGGTGTATCATTGGACCATGACTGCTCATGGAAGTCTTGGAAATACCACAAAGCCTTATCTTTCCGTATTCTTGAACAAAACTGGAATATTCACCACCACTGTTGAAGTTGACAAGGTGGTGGAACGGTTATCTGCTTCTGTTGCATTTACAGTGCAAGAAAAGATTATCGGCGTTTTATTCACGTCAAGTGGATTTACCTGGCTAAGGAGTGCAACTTCCTTTAAGCTCGCCTTATCTAAGTTTCATTACGGTGACTGCTTTGTCGTATCATTCAATTCTTCGTTTAGCGATGTAACGGATTGTGCTTCAAGTAGCACATATGGTGAATCAAATACCTTTGAGCTCTCGTTTAACCGCACTTTTCCCGACGAGGGCAGTTATAACATCTGCGTCAGCGTTTTTAACAGAGTGTCCAATGAAAGACACTGTATATTGGTTATTGTGAAGAAGCCTACCTGCAAAATAGTCAACGTTTCTATATGGGATTCCAACAGGCCATTAAGCGTCGGAATTGAGGAAACTGATCTTCAGACAAAGTATAATAGATCTCAAGAGTTTCAGCTCGATGGTCATTTCATAAATAATTGCTTATTACCGGATTCAGAGGATGCCAAACTCTCATGGCAAATAAGGGGAATTCCCGTGGAACGTGGCGAGGGAGGGAGGCGGAAGCGAAGGCGCCGTGATTTGGAATCATCTCGGGTCGTTTGGGAAAGCGATGGTTCAAATATTGTGGTCTTTGCTCGCTCCCTCACATACGGAGAGTATTATTTTGTCTTTTCAGTTGAGCTAACAAGCCCTGATGTAATATCTCTTTACGGTCTTGTTGATGGACAGGCGGTGGTGAAAGTGGAAGTGGTTCGCTCGCCAATCGCTGGACGAATAGCGGGTGAAAGATTAAGAGATGTTGATATTGAGAAACAGCTACGTTTAGAGACAGCTTTTTACGACCCTGATATGCCACCAGGAAGCGGTCTCATAGGCATGATATATGAATGGTATTGCAGAACGCAAGATGAAACTAGTGACCTCTTTGTCCACTGCTTCGAAAAAGGGAAGAATTATGAAACCTTCCCAATAGCCAGTCTGACGTCTTCGTTGTTCAGAACGAGCCTCGACAGATATATTGCAAATAGAACCTACATATTTTCCGTTAAAGCAATGAATCAAGACGATGGCCGCACTGCTGAAGATGAGGTGTCAGTGTTCGTTCTACCTCCAGGTCCTCCTTTGATGTTAATTAGGTAGGTCTGTTGAAGGATAAACGCTAACTCATCTAGGGTATCCTTATTTCAAGGTGGGTCTGAAAAGTGTGCAAGAGATGAGACAGAGATGCAGCAGTGGTGAGAGCACTCGCCTCCCAGCAATGTGACCCGGGCTCGATTCCCAGACTCCACCTCATATGTGGGTTGCGTTTGTTGGTTCTCTACTCTCTTGCGCCCGTTTCTCAAACGTCCCAATAATCTTTCGGACCCGAAAAGCCATTTCCGAAACTGCCTTCCGCTTGTTTTGATAAGCTGGTCTTTTAACGTGTTTTCAAGATAACAAAAGACAAAATAATGATGAAGTTTGTTGGCTTAAAAGCTGTCTGTTCTCAAGATGTAGAGAAAATTGTGACACCCGAAGAGATCCCGAAAAGTTTTGGGGCTTCCGAGAAACGGGCCCCTGCTGCGAGAGGTTTCTTCCGGTTTACTCCGGTTTCCCCTTCTCTTCAAAAACCATCATTGATTCGAGTTGATTTCTGTACAGCGTTGTCCCCGATTAGTGCCCCAGCGATAATTAACAATTAGACCCGTAGCCCGAAAGGGCTACGGGTCAATAGCCCATTCGGCTTCGCCTCATTGGCTATTGACCCGTGGCCCTTGAGGGCGAAGGGTCTAATTGTTTTAGTATCACCCAACTAGTCGAACAGAAAAGGCCAATAATAAAGTTAACAAATGCAAGTTGAAAATATATTTATTTGGGAATAAAACGAAAGAAAGCGCCACGCTTTTCGCTACTCGAGGACTATTACTAATAGTCCTCTAGTAGCGTAGCCAATCAAAATGCAGCATTTGCATTAGTCCACTAGTTGGGTGATACTAACTACAGTTGGCACTTCATTATCACGTAAATACGTGATACCATAAACCTATAAAATAAAGGTTCATCAATTTCTCTAGTAATCATAACCACTACAATTTTCTCAAATTTGATTGGTGCATTAACTGCTATATTTTTCACTAATTATTGAGTATGGCTGTAATCGGGCACTGTAATTGACCACTGTAATCGGACGGTTTGCTGACATTAGACTGCACCCAAGCTTAATCTATATAACAGTCACAGAATTTACCGCAATAATCATAGCAGCAACCACTTACCCTACCAAACTGGGGATTTTCCAGAATGGACGAATTTGTAACATTAGACAGTGAAAGAGGAATGCACTTGTTTACAAGGAAATTTTAGTTGTTATGATTAATTGGTAACAGGACTTCGTGTCGTCCAATTGGATCTGTAATCATACTCGTGATTAGACAAATCGGGCTCCCGCATTTTGTTAATCACTCGTATGATTACAGACCGAATTGGACTCCACTCAGTCCTATTATCATTATAAATTTTTGGCCACGCGGTTTCAATTAAAACATATATGACAGTTTCAACGTTAACTCTGAATCCATAGATCTAAAAGAAAATGATAAAATACCCATCTACATAATACTATCTTTAGCCTGAGCGAAAATGATCATCGCATTGAGTGCAACTTAAGCAGCTGCAAAGGAATCTGAATCCAGTCGCAATCGTTGACTGCGCATGCAACCCGCTTGAGCAAATCTTGAATATACTTGACCAAGCGATTGTGCTGCTTTGCTTTTCCTCCTAAGTTATCAATTCACACGCATAGAAGCTGGTCAGTTTTATCAGTTACTGATAAGTAATTATTTCCCTATGTTCAAAGCCTTTAAGGAAATCAAGGACCTCAGAAGATTCTTCCACATGTAGCACTTGATAAACGTTGTTGTCCAAACAAAATATTCTATTTCTTTTTTATCTTATAGCTGCGATCAGGATTGTTCAGGTAACCTTCGGCCGTCAGAAGATCTCAGACTCGACGCCATTTGTCAGGGCCAGTGTATTTCTTTTCAGTTGTCATTTCGCTGGGAACTTTATGAAAGGAGCGGAGACGAATGGACTCGCATCGATCCTCCTGAAGAGTTAGGCATGGAATCAAGAAATCGTGACTTCCTTATTCGCTCACACATTTTTCAAAACATTCTGGGTCCGGGAGGAGAGTGTCTTGTCAAGCTGGAAGTGCGAAGAGAGGGTGGAAGGGCAGGGTATTTCTCAACAACTTTAAAAGTAAACGAGCCTCCAGAGAAGGGCAACTGTTCATGTACTCCGCCGACAGGAGAGCTTGCCAACACTGAGTTTCAAGTTTTTTGTGAAAACTGGATGGATCCTAATACACCACTTCGTTACAGCTTTACTTACGGGGAAGACGAAAAGCCAATCCTCACATCTTTAGAGGATTCCACTTCTTCAAGGAAATTTAGAATCTACAAGAATCTTCCAGAAGAAATTACTTCAGTTTCAATACCAATTCGAGTATCGGTTGAAGACGCTCTTGGAATGAGCTCAGAGTTGGCTTTCTTTCTAGAGGTACTGAAGTATTTCTCTTCCATATCTTTTTTCTTCTCTTTCATACCTCATTTATGTCACCTTCTTTTATAAAATTCTATTGCAAGGTGAGAAATTGTTTTCGCTGATTGCCTATAAAAGGAAAAAAAAGTACGCTGTGAAATTAGGGATCGAATCGGATGGTTTAATTAAGCATTTTTCATTAAAGCTGTCGGGATGAGAAATTTAGGTTGCTTCAACAGAATTCGAATGCGTGAAATCTGCGATACCAGTGCATTGTTTCGCCGACCAAACGATGAAACTTAGGAGCATAAAGTAGTCCATAGGGACAGGTGATAGAGCAAGATACTGGTATCGTGGTGTCTAGCACTGTCCTCGGATTTTCGTCTTACCTAACAAGAAAAGACACTTTAGAAGTACCAAGACGACCAGCCTCTTCCCAAAACATTATTATTATTATTATTGTTATTATTCATATTATTAATATTATTATTATTATTGTTGTTATTATTATAATTATTATTATTATTATTATTATTATTATTATTATTATTGTTGTTGTTGCTATTATGATGAAGATGATTATTCTTATTACTTAATCGTGTCATTTCCTTGTAGGTGAAAAATGCACCAATGGCTCCAGTGGATCTAGATTCGGTCTTGGACGACTTAGATTCTGATGATGGGAATTCAACAACTGAAATCAGCAACCCAGAAGAAGCTCGAGCAGAGACTCAAAAAGTTGTCAATCTCTTGGAACAGCTTCTTCTGTCGGATACCGACGACCAAGACGAAGATGGCGGCACAAGCAACGGAGGTGGAAATGGTGACGCAGGGACAAGTGGTAGCAGTAGTGGTGGCGCTGGTGGTGGTAGCGGTGGCAACGGCGGAAGTGGAGGCAGTAGTGGTGGGAGCAGTGGTAGCAGTGGAGGCAGCAATGGTGGCTCTGGTGGCGGTGGCAGTGGCAGTAGCGGTAGTAATAGTGGTGGTAGTAGTAGTAGTAGCGGTGGTGGTCAAGGCCAGCATCAATCTGGTGCTGGCCAATCAGGATCCAATGAAAAAGCAGTAACTATAGCACCAACCAAACCACCCATGTCTGCAAAGGAAATTCAACGTGCTAAGGTAAGGTTCCTTTCGTTTTTCTTCAGTTACTCAGTTAAGGATGTATGCGATGATTGTTAAGCGCGCGCAAACAGTGCATCTTCTGGGAACGCTCACAGTGCTGCATTGTTTCATCACATCGTGCATTGAGAGAGCATGCAGATTGAAAATGTTGGCAATTATGACCTCGATGAGAATTTATTATTATGAGATGAATACCATAAGAATACCAGTGAATTGTTTCGCCGACCATACGATGAAACTACATACCTCAAGAGCAAGAAGTAGTCCACGAGGAGTGTTTTATGGCCCAGTTGTTAGAGAAAGGTACTGGTAACGTAGTGTCTTGCTCTTTCCCCAGGACTTTCGTCGTGGAGGAAGCAAACACGCTGTAGAAGTTCCAAGTTGAAGGGCATTCCCAAACCGTTCATCCACTTTCCAAAATCTTTTATTGCTATCATTATTTTTTCCAAATTCAAAAGAAAGATGTCGTCCCTGTGAAAGAGTCTGCTATTATTATTATTATTATTATTATTATTATTATTATCATTATCATTATCATTATCATTATTGTTGTTATTATTATTATTATTATTATTATTATTTTTTAGTAGTAGTAGTAGTAGTAGTAGTAGTAGTAGTAGTAGTAGTAGTAGTAGTAGTAGTAGTAGTAGTAGTAGTAGTAGTAGTAGTGGTAGTGGTAGTGGTAGTGGTTAGTGGTAGTAGTTGTTGTTGTATTTTTCATCTTACAGCTAAACAGATTTTAAAAAGCTGGTAATGTTCAACTGAGTATTAGGTTGCAACCCGCAACCCTAGATGTTCAGTGCATATCTCAAAATCCTAGCCGTTCTTAGGCCTTTTGGGGGTTCCAAAGTTCAGATTATCCTTGGTCTTAACTAACCTATGGTTGAAATTCTTTTAGATTGTACCCAAAGCTCCTATTACTATGGGAATCACCGTCACTTCAGTGCCGCTCCAAATCCTCTTCAATTCCCATTTGAGATCCTAATATTTGTCCACCTTTTCCTTCTCTTTCTCGATAACATGGGTGTCAAAAGGGCATGATACATATATAATAACTTACAGTACGGACCTCGAACACGGTTAGTAATAAGTATATACGAGTACCTTCATTGCTAGTTGATGTAATTAATTCCTGTTGTCCTGACAGATCATCGAAAAAAGTCTTTCCAAGTTGCAAGCAGTAACAAATGTTTTGGCCAACAGTGAGACCACCTCAGTCAGCGAGCTTCTGGTTATTAGTGATGCAGTTGTGAGGGTTACAGAGAATAACGAAGTCTTGACCCAGAATGCAAGGGTACATTCCTCTCAATGTTGTCATTAATAGAGAGATTAAGCGTCGCGTTTAGGTGATAAGGCAAACGGAAAACGATAGGCTGCTGCTTGTCATAAAAGTACGAAAATCATGTTATTCTAGCTCGTCTCTCTCTCTTTTGAGATATTACTTAATACCTGCTGCTAATACGCAAGAAATGAGCTCATGTCAAACAAGCGTCTTCCATTTTGGCAAAATTTAATGGGACGTATGCCGTTTGTCGCAAACGTGATGCTTAATAATCTCTCTATTGCTTCAACAGTTTTACGTGTAGACTATGCCAAATAGGAAGCAGAGAGTGGGTAGCGGGTGCTTGCGAAAAACAAAATTTTCTGGTGACGGGAGGCTCAGTTGGTTGAGTATCGGGCTTTCGTGCGGGAGATCGCAGGTTTAACACCCCAGTTGGACCAACACTCAGCGCCTTAAAAGGTACCTGAGGAGAAAGTGCTGCCTTCGTAATTTTATCTGCAAACGTTTGGAACTTTTAAGTCTTATCGGATAACCCGTCTCACACCCTTACCGCTCCTCAATATCCAATGACCAGTGACATGCTTTCCACTTTTCCACAGTGTCTTTCTAATTTCAAATTATCGAAAACGAGACTAGCGAAAACCCAAGGGAGGTGAAGTGTGGCTTGTTTGTGAGTCAAAGATCTGGCGGTGGAAGCAAATTATCTGAGCAACAGATAAACGCCTATTTCCCGGCTTTGATAACCATCGTTCCTCTTTCACGTCTTTTAGGGGAGCAGTATTGATTTAATCTCCAACATAGTAGCCGCGGTTGATAAGCCAGACGCTTCTGCCGCTAGCCTGGCGAAAATGGCGGTGATGATTGGGAAAGCTGTTACAAACTTGCTAAAAAGTATACTGGATGGCTCACCAGTGAGCCTTGACGATCCCTTCTACAGATGTGATGACAGCGTCAAGGTAAATATCTCTGTCCTGTTACCAGATCATTAAGTAATATGAACATTGCTGAGTAATTTGTCAATCTCTTAATTGATATCTTTTTTTGTGAGGTAAGAGCTGGAATAAATGCGAAATAGGCCTCCAGTCTTTCTAGTATAACTAACGTAAATATCTTTATCAGAACAAATCCAAAGTTTCAGTTGAAGACGCTTCCTGATTTCACCCTGAAAGGGAAAAGGATAAAATAATGATTGTTATTGTTTTGTGTTTTTTGAAATGGCATTCGACGTTGTAGTTGCGCAAAAGTAATAAATCCCCCTTCCGTCCCCTTATGAATCCTGTGTTGTGAAACAAATCTTCCCTTTCGTCCCTAGGTAAATCAGTCCTTTTTCACTTCGGCAACTTCCCAACTATACCCCTAGTTGTGTGGACTTTGTCACATCCTACATTCAACGAAGATTTTAAATTTCGCGCTCAGAAATTAGCTACGCATCAATTCTAAAAATCTTTTGTTTTAGCGACAAAACAATCTCTAAGAAACAAAAGAAATTACCATAAAAGGAGTCTTAAGGTGTGCTGTTATCTAAGCAAAATTCAAACCTAACGTTTGATATGACACGGGCAAAGTAAAGGTGACACAGACTATTTAAGTCATCTGCAGTAGTAAGAACGCAACATTCATTTGAAAAAAAAAAAAAATGGACAGAGAAACAAACACCAAGGTAAACGGACGAGCAGAGAGACATGCGTGGAGCTCGAGACAGAACTACTCATGAACAATGAAATGAATGCGAGGAAACGTATTTATTAACTGTCTCGATACTTCTTCCCTCTAAAGGAAAGTGGAAGAGAAGCCTCGAGAAAGATTTTGAAAATTATGAAGGATATGCTTACGGCTGTATTAAAGGCTAAATCACCAGGTGATGAAGACACCGTCTTTAATACTACGCTAATACGAGTGGTGCTTCATAAGGCATTGGCTAACACTTTGAACGATTCTACAATCGGCAGCGACCTAGGGCTCTTCACTCTTCCAAAACTGGGATTGTTTCAGAACGGAGTTTTCAAGGATGATTCCCTGGGTCTTCAGGTAACAAAGATATGTTCTCTTACAAAGAAAACGAAATTACCCATTTAAAACTCTTTCTATTTCTATAAGATGTGTTTATCAAAATTTCTTCAGCCGAAACGAGTTGATTTACTATGTCAAACGGACGTTTTGGACAGCCTCACTAGTCTATGTGTATCATGCATGTTTGCAATTCAGTGACGTCATTTCTCCTCCATTCATCTCTCCGAGGCCAAACCGGTCACTTTTAAACTCGAGCAATGCTGTGAACTTCCTATAGTATCTGCTAGAAATTACATTTTACGATACATACTTAATTAACCACTCCCCATTGGGGCTTTTCAGGGACAATGAAACACAAGGAAACGAGGGAACAGAACAACAACAACAACAACAACAACAACAACAACAACTGTTAAGAATCCCAGTTGGCTATTTACAAGTGCACCTGGGAAGTTGAGCCAGGGACGAACCTGGAAGAAATTCAACGAGTGATCTGAGCGGGTCTGGGCCACACTGCTTCCCTCCACGGTTTTAGGCCCCGATATGAAGAAAATTCTCCTATTGCTCATTAAAAATAGCAAAGTCCAACTGCGTGCTCCGTAAAAAGTGGAACAAAGGACTAAGTTAATGCAGTTGAAACAATTAATAAAAGTTAACTTGCGAAAATCCGATTTCTTTTCACTTCGTATCACGTGCATGCTAGTGATTCTGAGGTTGTGGTTCTATTGAATAATTTATGCAGTCTTCAAAGTGTACACTTAAAGTATCAAGAATAAGGAAATAGCACTTAATTGTCCTAGTTGGTTTCCTTCAACATTTTATTATTGTACTTCATATAAAATCGACACGTACTTTTGCAGATGGTTTCCTTTGATGGCAACCCATACGATGATTGTGAAAAAGAAGCTAATACCACGACATCAGTACTATCTTTGGAAGTTCAACAATGGAATGGCAGTACGGTTAGCTTAAGTGATTTACCAGAGGAACTAGTCATGACAATTCGTACCTCGGAGGTGCCATTTGACTCGTTTATGGATACCTTTATCTTGGAAGTCAATAAAACAGGATACCAGTTTCACAGGTTTAATCATAGCTTGGAAGACGTTGCCTTGGGCATAGAGTTCTTCTCTGAAGAAAACAAAATAGACGCGTGGGATTTGATGGTGGCTCATGACAAACGACCATCCATGCAAAGCAATTTAGCGAAGTGGTCTGCCAATGGAAACAAATCAAAACTGTTCCTGTTAGAGTCTAGTTTGTTGACGGATGAAGGAACGTATTATGTAAAGGTGCAAGGAAAATCAAGTTGGTCTTTGAGGAAGAACAAAGCTTTTAACGCCTCGTACAGCCTTAGGATATCCACTGTGAGATGCTTCTTCTGGAAGGAAACGACAGTAATGTGGAGCTCGGAAGGATGCAGGGTAAGTAATAATTGATACATTTTGTGTCAAGTTTGGATTGGTTCTCATCCATCGTTGGCACACTGATGAAACCGCCTACTTGACAACTGTTGATGATCATTGATATTTAATTCCGTACGTGCATGCAAGCCCTGTACCTCCTCAACAATTGGTAAAAGAAAACTTTCTTGACGAAAACTACTGATTTGTCTATGAATCTTAATTCTAAACATTCAACTTGGTGAGAAAATCAAGCCGTTTTCTCGTGTGGGCATCAAAACCTATGCAATCACACCAACGGGTTAAGAAAAATAAACCATTCTCTCGTTTATAGAAAATACATTAGCATAATGGTAAAAACAAATTGGTTGGCATTTCGTCTTTCTCGTGCTTCCTACTGCTCTCTATTTTTTTCTTATTCGTCCGGATCAGCTAGGGCATGGACCAAGTCTCAAGTCTCGAAAGAACGTTAAAATTTGTGAAATTACTTTATATTACAACAGGCTGGTATTGAAACATCTTCCGGCGAGGTCCAGTGTCTTTGCAACCATCTAACATCATTTGCTGCTCAGGTTCTTGTGGTACCAAATGTAATCGATTTTGACAAACCGCTCGTCAGAGTCTTCTTGGAGCTGTTGATGCTCCCGTCATCAAACGAAATTGTTCTTCCAGTCGTTATCTCCACTTTCTGCGTTTACCTTTTACTGCTGGTATGGGCTCGAAGACTGGATGTTCGCAATTCAAAAAAGGTGCATAAAATTTAAAAGTTCACAAATTTAAACAACAAAACCAACAACATGAGATATGGCAACATGGGACAAGACTACATTTATAAATACTGTTTGTCCTTCATTTTACTTTTCTTCAGCTTTACGACGTTAAACTCAACATTATCTTCTGAACAGTACACTGTCTTAGGGTCCGCTTTAACGGAGGGAGGTTGCTCCGGCTAACCGAGCTACCCTGGCAGAGCCAACTTTTCTTGCGTTTCTTTAGAAAACGCTGTGAAGCGTTTACGCGCTAGACAGAGTAACCCGCCTTCCCTGGGCACCCTGTCTTCTTTTTTCCATGTAAGCGGTTCGTGCCGGGTTACCGTGGCTAACCGAGCTGGGAATGCGGCAAAAACATGGCGGCGCGAAATTACCATCCTGGGGAATTGTTTCGTCGTTATCACTGGGCCAGTAGCATCTACTGAACGAAACGAGAAATAAAGTGCAAAGTAGTTTCCCTAGACACTGAAAAGCGGCCGCTAGAGGAACAAGTAATAAAAAATTTAAACTTTTTCCTTCAAAACGTTTCATTTGCCCGGCGACCACTCAAATGATAGCCCACTAGCCATCCCATTTAGGGGAGTTATATGTAAAGGCGGGCAATGCCGGTGTTAACCCTCCTACCCGGGTAACTCGGTCTGCCGGGGCACCTTCCCTTCACGTAAACAAGCCCCTTACATAGAAGTCGTCGCTAAGATGTTTACTAAAGAATCATTACCTAAACTCGATTATGATTAGCCAC
>NC_090891.1:22468818-22483818 GCF_036669925.1 Montipora capricornis | reverse complement strand
AACCGCAACCCAAAAATCAGTCCTAGGCAGGACTTGAACCTCCGACCTCCACAACACCGGTGGGATGTTCTACGCAAATTAAGGAGTCATGCCCAGGACCTTGCAATTGATTTTATCTTAGGTTCCTTCCAACAGGTGCATTACACCACTGAATCCAATACTTGCAATTCTCCGATTGCATCTGATCTTACCACAAAGAGTAGGTGTAGCAAGATGTATGGCTTGAGACATGCATCATTTACTCTATCCTCAGGAGAGTGCCAAGTACCTGAACCTATGCAAGAAACTTTGCAAGGATGCAATGACTACTATTCCATTTTTAAGGAAGATAAAGATAATTATACAGTTGGCTGGGAAAGGACAAACAAAACATCAAATATAACCTCCTCGCCTTGGTATTACAGGTCTAGGACTGAACTTGGTGGACTTCCATTCTTGGGTGTTACGGCCACATACGGTGGAGGGGGTTACGCATTTGATGTAGGAGTTACCAACGTGACTGATGTTGACATAAATTCATTAAAAGAAAACTCCTGGATTGACGCGCGAACCCGAGCCATATTTGTTGAAATTGCCATCTACAGTGCACAAGTTAACATGTTTGGAGTCGGAACTTTTTTGACGGAATGGATTCCAACAAATGGCGTCGTGTTTTTTAACAACATTAAGGTGACAAGGTTGTATCGTCATGGGAACGATTTCGATAGCATAATGGTCGCTTGCGAGATTTTTCTCGTTGTGTTCTTTGCTATTTTCCTGTACAACGAGCTGAAACAAATGTTTAAATTAGGGAAACGGTATTTTAAAGATCCTTGGAACTGGCTGGAAATTTCTCTGATTATTCTCATACTGACAGGCGCTGCTGCATTATTTCAAAGGACATCCTACACAAAAATGGCAATTGACGCAATGAAAGCTAATCCTAATCAGTTCGTTAGCTTCGTTCAAGCGACCACTTGGGACGAACTTTTTGGATATTTATTGGCATTTCTGGTTTTCTTTGCCAACATAAAATTCCTCAAACTCATTCGATTCAACCACAGAATCTTTTTGTTTACCAGGACGCTTTCTACCTCAGCAATGCCACTGCTGTCGTTCATGGTGGTATTTTTTGTCTTCTACATTGCTTATAGCGTTTTGTTTTATTCCTTTTATGGAGCTCTTCTTGCGGAGTACCAGTCATTTACAACTACAATTGAAACCTTGTTTAACACTGTGATGGGAGGATTTGATTTTGATATTCTTCGAGAAAACAATAGACTATGGGGACCAGTTATCTTCTTCTCATTTATGATGACAATGGTAATGATTCTGATGAACGTTTTCTTGACAATTCTTATGGACGCATTTGCTGAGGTGCAAGAAGATGCTGAGAACTTGAAATCGAAAGATGCCGAAGTAGTGGACTACCTGCTTGATCAGTTTAAGCAATATTTCTCTAGATCGGGTAAAATTGGTAACCTCCCGCAAAACGATTACGATATTTCCCCAAATGAACTTGAAAGTAGTCGATCAGATAGTGAAAGGGATAATTATAACACTTCAGAAAATTGGCTGGATGGCTCTCAGCAAGAACTACTAAGAACGGTGGAACCTCTTCAAGATTCCTTTCCGTGCATTAAAAATTCTCTTGACCATGATCACCTCGGACCTAGCGAGCATTATGAGGAAAGAACTTCGCCTACATGGCCTTCGCTTGTGTCTCTACGCCGCGAACTTCAAAAATTTAGGCGCGTGTCAGTCAGTATTTCTAATAATGACTTAGCTGATCGAGCAGAAAGTCGAACAGAAGGTAATGCAAGTTGCATTTTCACTGCATCTGCTGATGCACATGAGTTGTTTTCCAGTAAAAATTCAACTGTTTCTCAAACAGATCAGGAAGAGAATTCTGATAAGTCCTCAATAGCTTCTAATGAGAATTCTTATGAGTACGACAGTGGAAGGCATTCTCCATCATCAGAATACTCTCAAAACAGTCGTTGTTTCACCGCCGAAAACTCTGAAGAAGGTTTAAAAACATCCCTTGAATCGAGCTCTGGTTATTGTTCCTCATTTGCGGGAACCGTGAATTCAAAAGGTAAATCCGAAATGTCTATGGATTCCGAGGTATCGCACTATTACGATTTACTTGAAAGAGCAGTTGATCAACTCCGTGACGACGATGATAGTGTACGTACCAGTCTTGAAAATCAAGTGATGGATTCAGATCTTTTGCATTACTACAACCTTTTGGAAAAAGCAGCTAAAGAGCAAAGGATGGACTCGAAAAACACCCTCGAGAAGTTTGATTTTACCAATTATCAAGTTCGTTTCAATAATATCGGGAACAAGCCTCCAGAAGAGATTGAGTTGGAACGCATTCTGAGCGTTGAGCCAATGCTTTCACATTTGCTTGGAAACTTTGCTAGTGTGGCTATGAGTGAAATTCAAGAGGATCAAATATTCGAACAGCTGGTTATGTCTTACGTAACTGTGCTTAATGAGATTTCATTTGAACCCGATGTGGCGAGCATAGAGAGGAAGCTTCTAAAAAAGTTTGATGAGAAGGCCAAATGGAAATACACCAGACATATGTTTACTCAAGCGTAGTTGACAATAGGGGGTGTTCGGCTGTTAATTTTGCTAAATAATACACAATTAAGAGCAAAAGTTGAGTAAAAGCCTTGCCAAATCCTGTATGCTTTCAGCTTTAAGGTCTCAATCAAGTTTATTTTTATGCATAGCAGGGTAAGCATCAGGGCATTGAGAGAAATTTTCAGTAAGAAGAGGTGTTAGCATATTTACAAGCCGCACAAAATTAACACAGCAATATGTTCCTCTATATAATACAAAAAGAAAATGCTTTTAAGTCGTACGTATTAACACGTTTCTTACTACAACCAAGTAGACCGAAACGGACCTGACATGGTAAATTGGTACTATGATCAAAAAGTCACTTCCTTTTTTTTATTTAGATTTTGAAAGTGTGTTTGCTTGGCACCTGCCTGGCAAAATTTTGAGCTTTGATTTTTATCCAACGGCTGTTTACTTAGAGTGTAAGTTTTGGATTTCACGGTACGTTATTACTCACGTTCAAAAACTGACCGACTGGATCTCAGAGGGTTGGATTTAGGAAAAGGTGAAGTCATTCACTCAATAGAGCATTTTCACTTTCGTGACCAGCAGCCATATTAGATTACTGAAGCAAAAGAAACCATTTGCATAAAAAATTCCCCAGAGGATTAGTTTGGTACACCATCATGGCCGGCATTTCTTTGTTTTGGAACACCAACATGACCGCCGTGACGTCATATGAAGACGCTCTATAGCATAAAATGTCAGCGTGTAAACGCAGTTTCTTATGTATGCAAAACACGAGTTTAAAAGTCTGGAAGCCCGAAACTCCCGTGCTGCGTATTAATAGGGACGTTAAGAAACTACGTTACGCAACTCCCGGGGGGATGACGACAACGGGCTGCGAGAACGCCACAACACAAAGGACTTAATGAACAAAAACAGAGGCTTTGCACGCCCCGCACGTGCGTTTTGCATTTTGGTACATTTCTTGGCCGTCCTCGACCTGACAACGACGTGAATTGACCAAATTTGAGGTTGTATAAAGGACGTGAGAATCTGACGAAACCTTTTTGGTTTTCTTCCCAAATAGCCACACCATTCAGGCCAATTTTATTTCTGCAATGTTGGTACACACTTTCCATTCCGAACGACTCGGGTTTGTAACGAAATTGGTACAATAACGGGAAACAAAATTTTTAGACGATGTTCTCGTTGGCGTCGTCGTCGCCTTGCGCAAGCTCCCTGTTATTAATTCAGTCGCGTACAATCATTTTCTCCTGGATCCAACTCTCTCAATATTTTAAAGTTGGTAATGTAAAGTAAGTAAAGTCTCTGCTTACGAGCCAGAAGGCTCATCAGGCCGGCGCTTATCTCCAGTTTCTGTAGCATGAAGCGACTAGGAGTATTTATACTCCCCCCTGGATGGGATGCTAGTCCATCGCAGGGTTACCCCCAGCATTACGCCGGTACCCATTTATACACCTGGGTGAAGAGAGGTACCGTGGGAGTAAAGTGTCTTGCCCAAGAACACAACACAATGTCCCCGGCCAGGCCCCGAACCCAGACCACTCCATCTGGTGTCGAGCACACTAACCATGAGGCCACCGCGCTTCGCCCAAAGTTGGTAATGGCGGACCATTAAATAGGAAAATTCCAGTTAAAATAGACAGGTCTCTTTTTGAAATCAAGGCTTAAAACTTGGGTCACTTAGTGTTTAGGTAACGTAATTAGTTTTGAAATACAAAGAAAAAGAAGAACTTAGTACCACTTTAAATAGATAAGAACAAAAAAATTAATTAATGATGACGAAAGGCTCAGTGTTATGGCCTGATGTTTCTAAGTTGAAATAGCATTCAGTAACTGAACACACGTCCTCGTTGTATTATATTCACTTTTAAGATCATATTTTGTCATTTATGTCGTTTGGGAATCCCAAAGAAAAAACTGGGTCGAAGTCCGGGAGGAGGGAAGGGGAAGCGGTTTTTGCTTGGACAGAACCATAAAATATCCATCTCCTCGTCACAGAATGTTTTATAAATGTACAAAGTTTTATGTGCAGTCTTCTGCCTTCCCTTCAGATACAACGCTGGTTGCCAAAGTCCGGCCCAATGCCAGCACAGCTTTTTACATGGCTTTAGCAACATTTGAGTAAGGAAGCGTTTTTAATGGTATTTGCCCTGATAGTTTTGTCCAATATTGTAGCAACAACCCTCTAGGGTCATTTAGTTATCCTGTGCTGAACATTTGTCATCTTTTTGATACTTGTTTATTGGGGTCTTTTTACAACGAGGTTAGGGTAACTTTACTGAGTGCTAGTGTAACCACAGCAAGAGCATTACCCTTACCCTTACAATTGTTTTTCAAGTGCCCTTACAGTGACACATCAAGTGTCTTTCAAATATGAAAAAAATAACAGTTACGACATGATTTTGTAGGTATTTCGTTTCAGGTTTGTTAAAAAGGTTCAATGCCTAGCAACCGTTAGCGCTATAAACTTTTCACGTTTCAATAATATATTAATAAGGAGTTTCGGCAAAGACGAAGGCTTCGGCAACGACCACGCCACAAAGCAGGAACATGATTGGTTAAAAAAGGAAAGACTCTATTCGTGCTGCATACGCAGTACCAATAGGCCATTTCCGAAAGTTCATGTCTGCCTTCTCTTCAAAGCGATACTAAGTGCGACGTTTTTGCGATGGTAATTTGTTCTACTTTAAATATGCAAGGGCAGATCTAGGATTTTTGGCTAGAGGGGTGCACATGTCAGACGGAAATGCACAGGAAGCCCAATCTTTATACGTTAGACAATACATGCTTTTTAAGAGGGATAGGGCTGTAGTATGATAAATCTGTAAATGAAAAACTCAAAAGACTAAACTCCGAAAACTAGCGGTTTTAAGGCACAACGGACCGCTGTCTGTTCTTTAGGTTTTTTATTTCGTTTGTAAATTTAGAATTTTTTAATTAAAACGTTTTTTTTTTTGGTAAGCGAGGGGGGTGCACGTGCACCCAGTGCACCTCCCCTAGATCCGCCCTTGATATGAATGAAAACTTCGCACTTAAGCAGTGTTCACATTAGATCTCGAGTGTGATCGAATTATAATCGAATTAAATATGAAATGGGTTCACATCAACTAATTACAGTCCGTGATTATAACTGGATTATAACCACGTGTTTGAAGTAATTAAAGTGCGTAATTGAACAGAATGCCGAACACGTGGTGGTATGAGCAGACAAAACTTCTAATCGCTTTATGGAGCGAAGATTTGGCCTGCTATCCTTGGTTCTCTCCTCGCCTCAAGCATGGTGATAATGATTGTGGCAGCCTCGCGATACGGCGCCATTTTGTCTCACTCTGCGATGTTCCCCTATTGTATTTGAATTTTCGCAGATGTGAACAGAACCATAATTGAATAAAATTGAATGGATTACGATAGCCTGAATTATACTTCCGTTGATCATAATTAACGTTGAGTGTGGACGCGGCTTTAGACTCGCTTTGAATAGGAGACAGACGTGACCTCGGAAATGCCCTATTTCCGCGGATTTTCCTTTTGCTGTACTCCACAAAGCAACAACGTGAAATCACCAATTTTAGTTTTGCCGACAACGTGAGCATATAAATGAACCATTCATTGGCAAGTTTTACTTTAAAACCACCGTACAGGGATTATAAAAGTTGACGTTTCGAGCGTTAGCCCTTCGTCAGAGCGAATCGAGGAATGATCGGTTGTGTGTAGTTTTTAATGTGGAGTAGGATCTACACTAATAGGGAGTTTAAGCAAATCACTACGGCTGGTGCTACTACGGCTGCCGTGACTGAAAAGGTCTGGGGAGCCGAAATATGTCTCGGTGGTCTGGTCTGGTCTACAGAATGGCACATTTATCTCCAATTCATCATGAAACGTTAAAGAGAGAGGACCAGGAGGCTGGAAAAAGTCGCTAATCCATTAGTGGTTGAAAGCTTTGAAAACTCGAGGTTAAGTTTAGTCAGTGAAGTTGAGTAAATTCAATGGGGTTGGTTTTTTAAAATGTTTTTGTTACGTTACGAACTTCTTATTTCAAAATGAATGCATGTTTTTGAAGTTCTTTTCCTTTACTCTCATGAAAATAGAGCAGAATTATCTTCTCTTCCTATTGCGGACCTACGACGAAACAGCTAGATATTATAGTTTACTAAAACCACGCTCCAGAAGATGAGCATGACGACAATGGAGATATATGATACAACTGAAACGAACCAAATAAAGATAACGCCTGTTGAAACTTCTTTTCTATGCTCGAGTTCTCTTTTTTTCAAAAACCTTTCATCGATCGATGCTGTCTTGGGTTCCAGTCCTTCCCCGACAGGTCACGCAAAATCGTAGCAAACGAAATTTTCCAAGAGCTTCGCAACATGACATCGATTTTACTCATTTAGATCATCGGTGACCCCTATTTTTTAATATATGAATCACTTGCTCTTCTTACAACCTACAAAGTCTGATGAAATGAAAAAAATCACAACGTAAGAAGTCATCTTTTTAAAAATATTTCTTTCCTTGTGTCCATCCATCCCATCACATCCATCGAAATTTGTCATTTTCTCCGAAACAAAGTCTGTGACTCCGAATTTTTTGTTGTTGTTTTTTTTTCATTTTCGGAATAAGCAGTTTATGACCTAACTTCAGGCGACAAATGAAACAAATTTCAATGTGGGAAGATTTTCGGGCGAACGTCCTTAACTCCGAGTTTAATGTTTCCAGTTAGGAGCTATTATAGTAACGTCTGAGAAGACGACAAAACTTTTCTCTCCCATTCGTGAGCTCCTGACTGAATAACATTACATTATGTCCTACATGTTTACATTCATTTATGTCTATGTTTGTATGTGTATGTTATAAGGTTATGTATAATATGTTTGTATCCTATATGTATATGTTATGTTTATATTGTTTTCCGCATGTCTTTAAGGCGTCCTGAAAGGGCAATGATTTTGTGATAAAACTGCTCTAAATAGAAATGGACGGGTCATTCTCTGTAACAACTGGGACGATTTTACCGACTTTGTATAAACTAACTCTGGTAAAAATATTTGATGTAAGAGTAGGAATTTGATAATAGGTCACAGTTTGTTACAATTTATCAGGTTATGGATAATTTACAAATTGTGGATATATCTCCTAATGTTACACAAGAATCCACACAATGTTGAATTATTCCACGTGTATTTCCACAGTTTTTAACTTAACTGTTTAGCTTCATAACTTCTCTTTCCAAAGCACATGGTTCTCTCTCTGACGTCACATGACGTCGCATATAGTGTCCAGTCCTCTGGCGGATTTCTATATCTAACACTAACAACGAGTAAAGTGTTGACCTATCTATGTATAGATATACTTGTTCTAAATATCAGGAAAAATTATTTTTATGGTGGACAAACCCTTCCCATGCAAAACACCGCTTGCTATGACAATCGCCGTGGCTGCGTAACGAGGCTCCTCTCTCTTGGCTCAACGGAAACGACTTCTGTAATACAAATTATCAAGAGTAATCCTCGCTCTTCAGCCACGGTGCAAGTCTTGCACGCAATTGTGATACTGATGTTTTGCCAAGTGGGTTCTTTTGGGCTTAACCTATGTTAAGCCCGTTGGCATCTGACTAATTTTGTTGATGTTCCCACTTTGAATCGGGAATCGTTTATCAGCCGCTGTTTTTGTCATATGGATCGTTGTTACGGAAGTAGGCAGAGTCGACAAGTTAGGACTACATGTACCTCAAATAAACAGGCTACTTGGAAGCCTCATGACGTTCTTGCGTATTTGCGTGTCTGATGCATTATAGCAAAGTAAATACCAGCACGAGAGTTCTATAAAATACTCAGTCGGATTTAGGCTTAGTTTGCTCACAGGTTGGCAATGTTCTAATTCAATTTCAAATCTGATCACGCACTGACACGCTTAGTTGTTTACACCATTGCATTGTAACGTGTGGCGTTACGCCATTTTGTATCAGTGGAAAAAAAAGAAGATAACTTCGGATCTAAATTCGTTTTCAAGAACCGCGCTAGTGAATTGAATAACAATATTGGGCACCCGCTGAAGTCCAGAGCTCTTCTCTTATAAGAAGCTTTTTGCCCACACAATATCCTCCAACAAAAGGTTTCTAATCTTTGACAAAGCCGGGTAAAGCGCACTTGAAAGGAGTTAACTTTGTGCGCAGGTCGGAATGCACAAATTGTGACGACCAGAAAACAGCTAAGGGCCATTCGGGTTCCTCTCAAAGAACTGTGCGGATCCAGAAACCTTCTCAGAGGACAAGCTTAAGTGGCGACCATACAGTATCATAAAAATATAAGAGTGTTGGCAATATGTAATCAGTAAAAATAACAATATGAACTTGAAGTGTCATTCCCAGAGGCTACGAAGAATCACAGCCCATAACGATAACTCTATTTACAACAATATGCAGAACACTACCACCAAAGTGCCAATTAGAGAAACCGTTACAGACCATACAAAAACTCTCTGGACGCACAGCAAACAAAATATGTGCTATACTGCATACCGCAGACCCAGTCAAGTTATTATTATCTGGATTGATCGAGTGGATGAATGTTGTCTTCATTTGTTTGTAGTTTCTAAAGTACTTAACTGCACAGCAAATTGGGGACACTATTTTAATTTACTCATAATGAGTAAGTGATAAAAAAAGTTACCGGAAAAAGTAAATACAACTGCTGAAGAGTTTAAAATATATAATCTTATGTATATTAAATGGATAATGCCAGAAAAGTCTTCAGCTGCTTGCCTTTCGATTTTGATAGTTATTTAGCCTGTATCAACAAATATCATTCTTTAGAATTCTTTCCGTAAAACTATCGACAGCTTTCTTGTTCTGGCGCCCGTTTCTCGTAAGTCCCGAAAAGCCACTTGTGAAAAACTACGAATCGTTTGTTTTGGAAAGCCGATCGATGTTTTCAAGGTAATAAAAAGAAAAATGACCGTGAAGTTTGAAGACTTAAAACCCTCTCCGTTCTTGAGGTACAAAGAACTTTTGAGAAACGGGCCGTTGGTCACGAAAGGGAAGCTGACCCTTTAGGCTGAGAATGCTTTTCATATCGAACTGAGTTAAAACCAGGGATATCGAAGTCTTGGTTTCTCAAGCGGTCAGAACCTACAAAAAGTTTTACTTTGTCGTCCCCTTGATATAGAATTGGATGGACTGGTTAGCTTATCTACACACTGTCATCATGGCGAAAAGTTCGGTCAAAAAATGCACGTTCCTGGATCCTTCAGAAGGTCTTGGTGCCTGATGTCGTTTTAAAGATCGAAACAGAGTCACAGTTTGTTTAATTTAATGGAACACGATGCAGGGTTGATTTGTGGAGCTGCAATTTTGTGGTATGTGGGATTATTTTTTGTTGGCTTATTACAGCAATAACACAATAGACCTTAAAATATCTTAAAATATCTTAAAATACTTTGCTAGGCTCTCTTAGAATCTTGGTATCATACCTTGTCACTATGGATCTTCACAACTTATAAAGAAGGTCATGTGAAATACGTCAACAACGACAACCACGCTGAACATTCTTTCATTAACTTGTATATTGAATTACAAATCAGTTCCGCTGCAAAAAGCAAAACTATAGTCGGATCTATAGGTTTACAGCAGTCATCATATTGCTAATTTAAAATAATTTGTGGATTGTAAGGTGATAAAAGATATATTTTCCGCTGTTATTCCAAGTAATTAGTTGCGGTGTTTTCATTTCACACCTGCCGCACCCACTATTGTGCATTCTGTTTTTCATGCATGTCAGGATTGGCCAGTTATTAGTATTTATACCCTCCGCTGTCTCTTGAGTACCATTCACGCTTGCGTTTCCATACAGTTTATTCATCTTTCTGCTTTAAGCCTCCCCCCCACCTCCCGTTTACTACAGGTTTCGTCATTGCCTTTATCTTTCAGGCCGTAGAGACGCTTTTGGCGACTTCTTCCGCTGTTTCAAATGCGGCAAATTTGGACACTGGGCTAAGGACTGCCAATCCTTGTTCTGGCCGGGAAGTTACCAGCCCCTTAGCTACAATTCTTTCCCTGGAATCTCCTACAACAAGCCAACCTCAGGCCAATCAGCTCAACAAAAGCAATGATGATGCTTTGGCGCAGGTACATCAGTTTACACAGGATTACGAACTTGAAAGCTGACATTCATTACGTGTTAAGGGTAATCTGAAGAATAATTTAGTTTTCTGCAGATCTATAGGTGCTCCGGATTTCATTTTGTCTATTATTGAAAATGGCTTCAGACTACCATTCATTAGTTTTCCGTTGGCCGTAAAACTGAAAAATATTAAGTCGGCTCGTATTTATGCTGTTTTTGTGGATCAAGCTGTTCTTGAGCTCCTTAATTCAGATCGGGTGCGTTTGGTTAATGAGCAGCCTTTTGTTGTAAATCCTTTGTCAGTTTCTGAACAACCATGCGGTAAGAAGAGGTTATTCTCGATTTGCGCCATGTCAACAAGTCATTAATTAAGCAAAGTGTTAAGTAGGAGGACTGGAAAATTGCTATGTCTTATTTTGTGAAGGATGGGTTCATGTTTTCCTTCGATTTAAAAAGTGGTTACCATCATGTAGACATTGCACAAGAGCACCAAACTTTTCTGGGGTTTTCATGGCGTGCGCCCGATGCCATTAAGGAAATATTTTATGTTTTTTCTGTGCTCCCGTTCGGTCTGTCCTCTGCCCCTTGGGTTTTTACCAAGGTTTTGAAGCCTTAAAAAAAAAAAAAAAAAAAGTTATTGGAGAGTACAGGGTCTTTGTAAAGCCATCTTCTTGGATGATGGTTGGGCGATTGTTCAGGATAGAGAAAGTTGTCTCATTAAGGCCCGGGCTGTAAGGGCGGATTTGTGCAACGCAGGTTTTGTTGTCAATGAAGATAAATCGGTATGGGAACCCACCCAAGTATTGGACTGGCTGGGTATTACCTGGAATGCTGCATTAGGTACTTTTAAAATTGTGGAAAGGAGAATTGTTAAGATCATTAACTCAATTGATCATATTATTGAAGCCGATTTCAAAGTTACCGCGAGAGAGTTGTCTTCCTTCACAGGTCAAGTTATCTCTACCTGGCCTGTTGTTGGTAACATTGGCAGGTTAATGACCAGACATTGTGTCTTGTCCACCGCGTGCAGGGATAATTGGGATTCTATATCCCTTCTTGACGATTACTGCAAGGAAGAACTGTATTTTTGGAAGGAAAGTATGGTTAATATCAACACTAGGTATTGCTTTGTAAGTAAGGTACCAAGTTATTTTGTGTATTCTGACGCCAGTTCCACCGGAGGTGGAGCAATTACTGATTTTAACAATGATTTTGTGTGCCACAAAACGTGGTCGGAGAACGAGAGAGGTCAAAGTTCAATGTGGAGAGAACTGTCTGTTATTGAGTTTCTTTGCAATCATTTGCCTCAGTGTTGGATCACATGTTAAGTGGTTTACGGATAGCCAAGTAGCTGCTCAGATTGTTGAAGTGGGCAGCATGAAATTAGGTTTGCACAAATGGCCAGAGGGATTTTTGATATTTGTATCCGATCGGGAATTCATTTAGATGTACAGTGGATCCCTCGCACTTCGAATCAACAAGCTGTTTATATAAGTCGTTTAATTGATACTGATGATTGGCAAATTACTGAAGAATTTTTTCTTTTACTCGATGACTTGTGGGGTCCGCATAGTGTAGATTGCTTTGCAAATTATTATAACCGCAAGATCCCCAGGTATTTCTCGAGGTTTTGGAATCCCAATTCCTCGGGTGTTGATTTTTCTTTCAGTCTCTTCGAGGGGAAAATTGCTTAGTAGTCCATCCAGTTGGTATCATCCCACGCGTATTACATTATCTTAAATCTCAGAAGGCCGTTAGACTAAAATTTACTGATTAATTTATTGGACGGTGTGTCTACTAGCCTATGTTTTTTCAGTTGTTGGCGCTGGCCAAGGCAGTATGCCGTTTATTTGTAAAGCACTGGCCTAATGTTTGGTCTGTCATTTCATATGGTGCTGTCCTAATAGGAGTATAGTTGATTTATGTGGCACTGGCCTAATCAATGGTTGTTGATCTACGCGGCACTGGCCCATACGATCATTTAACGTCTTACGTGGCACTGGCCTCATCAATGACTGATTTTTGTACGGTTATTAAAGGATGTTCTGTCTTTCTTTTGTTCTTCTAGTATGTATGTTTTGTTCTTGTCTTTACAGATTATGCTATCAAGTAATTCTTGGAAAGGCTTTCAACAGTTTTCTTCAATCAACGTTTATGAAGTGCTAAATGTTATGTTGAAGTCCAGGTCGGATTCGACCACTAAAGCTTTCGTTCGTGTTATCAGAAAGTTCTTGGACTGGTCTAAAAGTAGACAGTTCAACATGCAGTTACCTTTTCCTCTTAGTGTTGTTTCTCTATATTTGTTTGAAGTTCACCGGTCTTCCGCTTCTAGTTCTTCAGTAATTTTAGCCCATGCGGCCCTTAAATGGTTACATTCTTTTGTCCCTAGTTTGGATCGTAATCCTTTAGATAGCGAATTTTGCAGAAATGTCGTCGAATCTGCTAAACGCCAGAAGTCATAGCCAGTTATGAAAGAGAAGCCTATTTCCACAGAAATTATAAGGCGTATTTTAGATATTCATAACAGGAAAGATGCTAATTTAAAGAATCTCCGTATTGCTGCGTTGTGCTCTTTAGCCTTCGCAGGGTTTTTTCGTTATGACGAATTATGCAATATCGTTCCGGAGCATATCGAATTTCACAGCGATTATATAAGAATTTTTGTGCCTCGTAGTAAGACAGATGTTTATAGGGAAGGGAATTTCGTCTATATTAGTGCATCTGGATCTAAGTACTGTTCTGTTGGTGTTTTACAACGTTATTTAGATTTATCTGGTATTGACTTAAACAGTCCTCTCCCTTTATTTAGACCAATTGTTTTTCACCGTAGTACTTCTAGCTATACCCTGAGGAGCGGAAAGATTTCTTATACTACCTGTAGAGATATCTTAAGGGATACCTTAAGTCAGCTGGGCTATACAACCTTAATGTTTATGGTCTTCATAGTTTAAGATCCGGTGGCATTACAGCTGCCGTACGCCATAGTAGGAATTCGATTCCAGAAAGACTACTTAAAATTCCTGGTAGGTGGAAATCTGATTCTGCCAAGGATATGTATGTTGAAGAAAGCCTTGAAAACAGGTTGCATGTAACTAAGTATTTAGGTTTGTAACGTATTATCGAGCGTAGATTAGTTTCTGCATACAGTAGTATCTAAGAGTTGTAAAAAAAAAAAAAAAAAAAAAAAAGAGCAATATCAATTTCTTTTTGTAATTTCTATCTTATAATAAACTGTTTTGGATACGCTTGCGCATCCTACCATATTTCTCGTGGTATTTGTTTGTATTACGGGAATTTAAGGGTAAAATGTTTTACGTTCGTTTGAGCGAAGCGAATTAGAACGTAAATTAAGTATACACGGATTGAGTAAAACACATTATTAAATTCTCAACCTCGGATAAAGCATTTCGCGTGCTCTGATTGGTTCACTCAATCTCGGTTATCAGCTCTTATAATCCATCAAATTTTTTCGCTCGCGCGCGATTGGTCTAAACGCGTCACGGGGGCGAATATTCCCCAGCTAAAACTGGGGAATATCCGAGGATATTCCCCAATGATATTCCCCAATTTTTAAAACCGACTTAACGGATTCAAGTCTCACATTAAAATTAATGTTAGGATGGCAGAACGGTTTGATTTCGTAACAGAAGAAGAGATAAACCTGCTGGTCGATAGAGCGGTACAAGAAAAAACCAAAAAATCCACTTCATACGCTGTTAACGTTTTTGACGGTAAGCTGTTTGTGAATCGTTTCCGCCACTTGTATCCACACAATTAAAAAAGTATGTTTTCCTTTTACTGAAATGTTGTACTTTTTCCCCAAGCGTATTATTTTAACTGAAGCGAAGTCTGTTCGAAATTCTGGAAATGAATATTGAATGACGCGGTTTTGGAAGCCAATTGACAAACCTTGACGTGTTGACATATGACGGACTGCAAAAACAAATTATTTGAGCGAGACGCTCAAATTTACCTTTACCGAAAACTTAAAGTAATTGTTTACCAACCTTAGAAAGCGACTCACGCGTGTCAACTAACAAAGCGTGCACCTCGGAACAGTGCATCAGAGCCTTCAGCCGCACGACATTCCACTTAGCATTGAAGTGGGTATTTCAGTTGAATAATACACATTTATCACGATGTTTGCGTCAGATTTTTGTTCTTTTAGAATTAAAATCGGTCTTCACTAGATTTGTGATGCTCTTTGGCAGGGCCTGGTTGTGCAAAATCTTTTAACCCTTATCCTAGATTAAAAATTAACCTACTCCCAAATGTTATTCAATGATGATATTCGGCA
>NC_090891.1:22433818-22451318 GCF_036669925.1 Montipora capricornis | reverse complement strand
TCTAATGCCCAGTCGGTCTATTGAGTGTAGCGCGCTTGCGTTTGTTGGTTGTCCCAACAGATATCCTGTGAAGTATCTGCCAAATTTACCACCTCACCCGAGAACAGATGGTCTTTTCCAAGACAAGTTCCACAGCCCTTCTTTGCTGGCCTTAAGGTACCTGATTACAAACTACAAAAAGTAATAGACTTACATTGCACATGCCCCTGTCCGAAAAAATTTATTCCACTAGCGCTTCATTTCGTGGAAAAACGATTCGGTATGTGCTGCAGTAATTCATCATCGTCATCATCTCGGCATGATCATAGTTGATTGCGGTTATAAAAAAAAATGGAAAACTGATAGAAAACTGTTTGTTCAATGTTTTAAATGAAATACGTGCGGTCTAGGCTAATTAACAATTATTCCATGAAGGCGCGTTGGATATGAGAGGATAAATAGCCAAACAGGCGCGTAGCTAGTTGGCTATAATCAAAACGGCTTCAAGATATTAAATTCTTCCGTACTTTATTTGTAAGAAGAAACCGGATGCTACCATGTACAGATAATTTGTAAAAACAATAGGGCAACCATAACACGTCACAATTATTCAAGATGGCGGCGCCCGCAGAATTTAAAAACAAAAATAGGCGATTTTCTAATACTCATTTCTTTCGGATACCAACGCTTCTTTTGAAAATATTTTAGATTGACTTTACTGTAACAGTTTTTTCTTGTGAATTAAAGCTATTTTTTTGTTTAAGTGGAGATTCCCTTTAAATTAACACAGATATTAAAATGTCAAAACAAAGCTTTCAAATTGCTACCTTGAAATAATTTCATGCCATTCTTTATGTTTAATCTTTGTGCTCTCTGGTGTTGCGTTTTGTAACAGTTCAAGGACTTCTTTTTCATTTAACTCCGTTGCGAAGCGATTTTCGCCAGCCGCCATTGTTTCGCTTTAGTGCTGACGGATTCCTTGACCATATTAGGTACAGCAGGTATATGCAGTGATAGGCTGTGTCCGGCGAGCCAATGAAAATGCTGGAAATCTGATATCTGTAGTTCACTTTTTAAAAATTTGAATTATCAAAAAAAAAAAAAAAAAAGAAAAAACGAGTTTACTTGCTTGCTCATTTCACTTCATTTTATACTCTTACTCCTTTTATTACCAATTTTGGAGAGGAAACGATACAATAATATCGGTAGTTTTTGTTAATGTATAAAAATATACCGACACACAAACTAATTTGGGTATTTCAACTCAGTTAATCAAATTGAAACTCTCATTCACTTAATTGAAAGACGTCTAGATCTCCTTATGCCAGTTGTGAACAAACAATGGTTAATAAGGACTTCGTACTTAAAGACTGATTGAACTGATTTTATTGTGTTCTTAGGTGTATCCTACTGCACTAAATTTAGAGGCTTGTGACACAAAGAATCACATAATCACTATTACGCCAACAATACCTGTCCGCAAAACCAACCGCGGTCTTCCTGAGTTAAGTTTCAGAACACCAAAGGAGGTCAACATTTTGGAAGGCTGTAATCTCAAGCTTCAAGAAGGAATTAATGAAGTCAAGATAAAAATAAAGGCTGTTTGTGGGCAACAAGGGCAAGAAGTGTCTGAGGGGCTTAAACCTATCATTCCATATATTATGAAACAAAACAGCCTTTTCTGGCGCAAAAATGTTGGTCTTCCGACAATCTGGGTAATGACTCTCGTTTTTCTTTTTGTTTTCTAGGTTCTATCACGTAATGGGATTCGCCTTTAGTGGTCGGGAAATTCACCTCTTAACACGCTTTAATTTGAACACAGAAATTAACTGGCTTCTTCCTCTCACTTAAGAATTGTAACCAAGTCATGCCTCATTCGAAACTTGTCATAAGGTTATTAAGGTGAAGTGTCTGTGAAGTGCCAAGCTTGATAGCTAAGCGCACTACAACTATAAAATAACGAAGCATTTGCTTCAACATTTGAGGATATTACTAAAAGCAGCAAAAGAAATTCTAAGTATGCCCCACATATCATGGACAAAGACATCTCTTCATTATCTTTTCGTTAATAATTAAGTTTATCTACCCCTTTTCTTCAAAAGTAGTGTGCTTCCTTTGTGTGGGTCTCTCTTCCTGTTTCTCTTTGCTGGTAACATAATATTGTATGTATAAGAAAAGCAAAAGTTGGTCAACGATTTCCAGACAAGTGCCAGGTAATCTCGATGATATTATTCCCAGGCTCCCTGAAGATGTAAGCTGCAAATAGAAGCGAATGCTTTAATTATGACCCAGTACATTCCTATCGCCTAATTAATGTAAATTGATCATGATTTATAGTGATTTCATGGAGACTAATTATTTACCATTAAAATTCTCAGGTAAACATTAGACAAAAAACAAAAATACAACAGTGCTCATCACAGGGAGATCCACATTATTCAACATTTCAAGATAATACCTTTGGAAGGTTGGTAATTTATATCGATTTTGATTTATTTTCATGCCAATATTTCATCGCTTAAATCCTCTAGGAAAAGGGGACTATCATCGTGAATGGCACGCTGTTTGTTTTCCAAACGTAATTGAAAGCGAGGAGGTGCCTCTGCATGTTGTGGTTTAATTTTTTTTTTGGTTTGAAAAGTTCTTTTTTTTTTTCAAACCAGTTTAAATTTTTGAAACGGGTTTAAATTTTTCAGAACACTGCCCATTTTAACATATTTGGATATCTTTCAGTAATTACTTTTATGTGTGTATGTATAAAATAAACTAGGGAAATCATTTTAAATAATTAAGATTATTATGATGGAATCTTGTCTCTGATGACATCAAAGACAATAAAATTATTATTTATTGCATGTGAACAATAATTTTTGGTGAACAATAATTTTTAGTGTTAGCTTGTTAGTTAGCTTGCATGTTAGGTTAAGGACACTGCCTGCATTTTAGTAATTTAGAGTTGAGCTCTCAATTAGGTATACGCAATTATTTAAACCGGCTAGCATTTCAGGAAGTGTATGACAACTGGATACCGCCTACAAATAGCGCTGATAAACAGTATTGAAGTCTCCAAGGCACTCATTTCAAATAGCGCTGAGAAGAAGTATTTGCGTCTAAGCACCCATCTTAAAACGGTTAGCTTTTACTGCGAGTTAGGGTTAGTCTGGCGTCCGCGAGTGTCAGACACTGCATTCCAGATAAGGGATTGGCACTCATTGTAGTGATTGGAGAAATCAGTTATTTGCAGTGTTTAGTCTAAAACAACCGTTGTCTTGGTTTTTGGGTTGAGAATATCGGTTCATGCTTGGTGGAAGTAAAGCATTCTTTCACATGTAGGATAAAAGGGATTAGTTTGTAAAGAAGCTGGGGTGCTGTGTCAGTGGGGAAGTGAAATAAAAAAAGAGTTTATGAACTGAGTTGATATAGTAAATTGATCACCGTAAAGAAATTTGAAAGCTTCGAGTGTTAGCGCTTCGTCAGAGCTAACCCCTTTTCTGTCTTTCACGAGTAGGACTACTTTTCATAATGAAAAACAGTGATATATTCTTTGCTCATTCCTTTGGCAATATAACTTGTATAATACAAGATTTATAAATTAAGATTTGTCTCTCAGTAAGTAACTACATTACCATTAAACGTAACAATGGTATTATTGGTACAGTGACTGTTACAATATTAATAAACTACAATTTATCTTGAAAGGAAATTACTCATTTTGCAGAATGGCACTGTTTACAAGCTGAATGTAAAGGAAATTTCTTTGAAATAATCGGAAGTAAGAATAGCACTACTGCACAGGTTTAATGTCGTAGGAGAAATAAGTCATTGGACTTCTCAAAACTTGGTCACCACTCCAGCATAATGATTTTCGATCTCAGTTATTTGTCCTAAAAGCATGTTGGGGTACAAGGGTGGTATTTTACATCAAGTCCTCTCCATCAAAGAGGGGAATGTGGAGCTTCCATTGGTTGTTGGGCATTTTCTGTGCATGGACGGATGTGTTAACAACTTTCTGGCTGATTTCTGCATAATTTCTTGAAGCCACTTTCCGTAATTTGCTGTTCGTTGTGAGAAATTCGACTGTGTGCTTGGGAAAGACTTGAAATAGTTCCCGTTTTGGAACTACTTTCTTGTTGTTTCCTGTGAAGAGTTTGCCGATGCTTTAAACCCATTTTCTTTGAGTTATCATCTATTGTTCCCTTTTGTCAATTGTTTCGACTTAGATCGATCTTTATGTCCTGAAAAGGGACGTTGCTTCTCTGTTCTTTCTTTCAAGAAATGTCTGGTCTTGTTGTAAAAATCATCTTCTAAATAATCTTTTTTTTCTGTGAGTCGTTTGTCTTTAGGTGGCCTTTTAATTTCTCTATATCTCTGTAGAAATCAACTTCATTTGGAAAAAGCGTTGGCGTGACTCTGCCATATGTCTTTGGTGTCGTATTGCACATTTGTGTATAAATTAAACGTGGTCAAGTGGATCAAGGAGTAGGCAGCAGATCCAGAGGTAGGGAGTTCAAGATCAAGTTCTGGTGAGTATACAGAAAGGTCTTGAGGAATAGGAAATGTCTTTGAGTAGTGTTGTGTAGAGGGGGTGGGCATAAGGGGGGATAGATGTGTGAAAGAAGGGTGGGGTAGGAGGATCAAGGAGGGGTAGATGAGTAAAAGGGAGATGTCTAATTCTTTTTTAGACCCCCTAAAAACACAAGCCCCCGTTTTTTAACTACACCCTAAAAAAAGGAAAAAAATTAAACTGGTTTGAAAAAAAAAAAATGAACCGGTTCAAACCAAGAACAAAATTCAACCACAACACATCCACCATTTTTTCTGGTCTCTATAGATATTACGATTTTATGGGGCGTGGCGATTTCATCTTGTACAAGAACTCGGAAAGGTACTTTGAGGTGAGACAAATGATTACCGATCATACCCGTTATGGTGATGATTAACTGTTTGAAAGTGCCAACGTGCTTTTTGTTTTTATGGTCCGACAAAGCTTCTTATCATGTTCTATTCGTTCGTGAGCTGCTCGTTCGGAAATATGTTAATGGAGCCTCGAGGTCATTCTAGAACTTTCTTTAACTTATATTACTGGTTCAAAGAGATACAAGCTATGATCCCTAATAAACTCAGCTTGAGAATACGTCACATACATGTCTGGCGTATGTATCGCACATTCATTTCCGTTGTTTCCAGTTCTCATGAAAAACGTTCTGCCAATGAGTTTGTGTTAGGCCTTCCTTTCTTGTTTCCTTTTTCCTCACCTTCCCTCTCAATCCACCTACGGAATGATGCTGATGTTTCATAGTTATCCAGGATGGACCGAAAATGGAGTGGAAAAAAAATGGCCATTCCAAGTGCGGTAGAAATTTACGTTCATTTTGCGAGCCGTATCTCCTAAATTATTACATCCAAATGGAATATAGATCACTTCTTGACTAATGTTAGTGCAAGACTAAACTGAGACCTTTTTTACGCCTTGAAATATATGCATGATTAGCTAGCTAAAAAATTTCCTATAGTTTAGTCAGTGTACTACCTGTAATTGGAGGGACGTTAAGTTTATTCCCAAGCTGGCAGTGTAGCACTCAGGCTCATACTTCAGAGATATCGATTAGAGTGTAATTTTAAAAACTATCTTTATTCCCATGGAATTATTCTGAACATTAGTCCTTGTAATGGAAATGGCCAACACAGGGGGAGCGAAAAATTCTGGGCCTTGTCAGAGTCATTATATTAAAGCGAAAGCTCAAATAATTCATGATCACATTAGAATAACGAAAACACTTAGAAGTATCCTCTAGTTCTACTTCTCGTGATTTCTTTGTTGTTTTGTATTGGTCGAGCATATTCCTTTAAGAATCACTTTTTATTGAAAAAAGGTTCAAACAAGGCAATGGAGGTGTGGAGGATCTGTAACCTGCAACTGCGGAGCAGTGGTGAGGGATCATAACGATGTCATAGAGTTCAACGGCTGCAACGATCGCATGGAAAGGGCTTCAACAACGCCGATGTTTGTCAAAATAAGAAGTAAAAAATGTTTGTCCCCAGGAATCTTCATTACGAAGTTGCAGCAAGGTGTACAGAATGCCAAATACGAGGTACGCGGTTTGACCATTTTTTACAAGCGATGCAGAACAGAATGTAAAACAATGCAAGCACTTAGTTTCCAATCTTCTTAACGAATTACAGTCAAGGCCGCAGAATAGTCCTATACTTTCAACGAATCATTCATACAAGGGCAGAAACTGATTGACTTTTGATAAAAAGACCTGCCGTTCTAGACTTTCAGGGAATAACAGGGGTAGTGCTACTTTGTCGTTACTGCAATCCAATCCTGTCGCCATTTCTTTTATTCTATTTCTGCCATTCTGAACACTATCATACTTATTATATCTTCCCTCAGGTGTTATTACCTTCAGGGGCGAAGGTCGTAGTACAAAGGTATAGTTGGGGAATGAACGTTTATGTCTATACACCAAGAGCTAAAGATGCAACTAAGGAATCTGGCCTGTGTCTACACCCTAAAGGACAAGACCCTGTTACTTACGGCAAAAATCTTAGGTATTGCGTCTATTTGGTGAAAACTAATGTAAGGATTGAGTCTGCAGGTAGCTTCTTCTCTGCTGTATGCTTTGACTAATTTAATTCTCCATATTGGAAACCTTGTCCAACATTCCTACGGGATCTGGAAGGGGTTTCGCTTGATCCATGAATTGACCCGAAAACAGAGCGTGAATCGGGAAAACTGAGGGAATACAGCCGTGTTTCGCACTACAACATTAAAGGATCAAGCGTTACGGTTAATATATTAGGGAGCTTAAGCATATGCGAGGTGAAACTGGGTCGAGACCGGCGTCTGTGACTTGACTTGTTTGCATTAAGCATGTCGCGTCATTGATTTTACGGTCAAATTTGTAGTGCGCGAATCGAGATTTCCGACGTTATAATGTCGTGAAAATCAGACAGCCCTACACGAATACCTGTTTCTGCTCCGAGAGGTTTTCTCGGGGTACTCCGGTTTACTCCTCAAAAACTAACCTACGATTTGCTATGAGTTGATTTCATTTGATATCTGCAGTGTCCCCAATCAGTTCCCTAGAGCTAAATGAGTACAGTTGACACTGTAAGTTCGTCAAGAAATATTACCTTTTATTTCAAACAGATTGCCACCTGGTCAAAGCTACTTTGATATTCTTCCACGTCCTGTGGATGACTATGAAGTGAAATATTCCGTAGCGTGTCAGTGTGTGGAAAATGGAAAGAAAGGCCGATGCGAAAATGCCTTTGAGCATGCATTTCCGACGATCAAGAAGAAAAAACTATCACCCATGTTTCTATGCGATCGAGATAAACGAAATATCCACTTCTCTGATGATCTAACAGAAGAAGATATAGAATTATTCAAACAGACCCCTCCCTTACGTGTCCGTCGTAGAAGAGAGCCAGCTAAACAAGTTTTAAAAGAAGATTCAGTCCAGTATTGTGAAGAAAGAATATCAGACGCTAAAATTGGCAAACTTTGTGCCAAGGTTGGAGTAAATGTTCGAGCGTTAGTAAGTGTGTGCTCGGATGATATCGTGGTGAGTAAAAGCTTAATTCTTGTTTCAGATTTTGGTGTGGTTCTGGATAAGAGATTATTCATCGCATAGCTGATCGTAGTTATTCATCTGTCATAACAAAATTTATAAAAATTCATGTTTCCTTACTAGAACCTTAGATGATCAGAATGGCAAAGAACGGGAAACACGTACTTGTAGTTTTCGTAATTTAAAAGGAAAATTCATCTATTAAGAAAATGAAAAAGTTAAAAAACGAACACGTTTCGAAGTTCAACTAAAGTCATCATCAAGTATTGTCGAAATAAGCATTCGGCGATTGGAAAATATTTTGCGAAATACCACAGAGGACATGGCGGCGGTAAGACACGTGTTCGTGCGCTCCGCACACATCTTAGGGATTTATCTGGTTCTTGGGCATTTACTAAATTCTTCATTCGCCTTACGACTAGCTGTTGGCAGAGAGCTAAATTATTTTTCCCCTCCCAAGCTTTCGATGAGAGGGAAAGTTGCCGACAAACGCCATCTTACACGCTAGCGGATTTCTTCTGCCACTTCGCTTCCTGTTATCAAGATTATGACATCTATGCAAATCGCACTATCGATAACTATCGTCCCATTTCTATCCTCCCAGTAATTTCCAAAATCGCCGAGAAAGTGTATATCATCAATTGTTTAGTTAATAAAACGCTAACAATCTCTTGTCGTACTGGCAATCTGGCTTCCGGAAGAATTTCTCCACTGAGGCAGCTGTCACCTTTGACAAAGCTCTCTCCTCGCCCCTGGAAATAGCTTCTGGCATCCCTCAAAGGTCAATTTTGGGGCCCCTGTTCTTTTTGTTACACGTAAACGACAGTCATGCCCTCCTGCATCTGCTTCTCACAAGTTTTGCCTTATGCAGACGAATACAGTGTTGTTTTTTGCCGCTAAAACTGCTATTGAGTTAGAAGCAAGCCTTAACAATGATATCAACCGTATTTCTTCTTGGATGCAAGAAAATAAGCTTTTTCTGAGTATCAGCAAGACTGATCATGAGTATGTAATTTATGGCTCACACCAACGGCTTAAGCGGGAGGATAGTATAAGCTTATCCTGCAATATATGGATCTTCTTTGACAAAATATGAGTCTTTCAAATATCGTGGTGCAATTTTTTCCTTCCTAAAGAAGCGATGCCATTTGGATGAGAACAAATACTTAATATAGGACTAGATTAGCAGCGTATGTCACTTAGAATTAAAAAAAAAATTGAGAAAAAACCTTCGAAAAAATTAGAAAAAAAATCGAAAAACTTCACCAAACGTTATCGAACTCGGCTCCATGGATACAGAGCATATGCCCTGAATCTTTACTCCACCGAAACAAGTATTTAAATAAAGCTAACCTTAATAATTTATTGAAAGCTAACCGAATAAAAATGCTTGGTTAATAAGAATGGCATCAATCGTCAAAAATGGCATCGCTAGTTTACGAAAGGGAAATTAGCAACGAGCAAGTGTCGTGATTGATCAACACTTGAGTTTTAACAACCATATTGAGAACGTGGTCAATAAGGTCTAGAGGAAATTAGGTGTTTTTAGGAGTTTGAAAATTTCTATTCCCATGGCTGCTGCTGAATGCTTTTACAAAGCGATGATTTTACCTAATTTTGACTACTGTGATGTGGCCTGGCACGGGTGCGGTAAAGTTAACTCTAATGTACTCGAGAGTTTACAGCATAGAGCTGCAAAGTTACTTTTTCCAAATTCTGGTATCGACATAGGCGGCCCAGGCTTGGAAGGTCAACATTATAAGGATTTGTACGGGAATCCCGATAACAAGCACTCAAAAAACGTTCTCAACACGCAAAAGTTCTCAATGCAAAAGCCGTACTTTATTGTTCTGGTGACGTTCTCGCTTTCTGGCTGTTATTTGCCTGATTTAAGGTGATTTAAGCGACTTCTCAGCTTCCCGGGTTGCCACTCGTACATACGGTAAATAAAGGAAAGGCTGGAAAGTAATTTCTAGCTTACCTCATATCTCGCCGATAAAATCATACTTATCCGGCATGAGTCACGCTCAAACTCTGGAGATACCCGCACGGATAAATTTACTTCTCTTTGACCAACGTTTAAGTTCCAGCGAGTATCCATTTTTGAGAAACAGCGATGAATATTCAAATATTCAAAACCTTCAAGGCTCGCTTACAACGAATTTGGACACGGCTGGTCAACCGTTCACTTGAGCCTCGATAAAGTGAGAGCAAATCAGTGAACGGTTAACCAGCCATGTCCAAATTCGTTGTAAGCGAGGCTCGAAGGATTTTAAATATTTGAATATTTTTTTCGCTTTTCCTCACAGGCAGCCCAAGCTCGGTGTACGATTTATAGACTCTGTATGTGTAAATTTACTTTGAGCTTATAAATGCTAAAATAAGCTGTAAATGTAGAAATAAACTTCACTTACGTCTACGTACAGTTGCCCTCGTATTTTCTGTGCAATTGGAGGGCAAACTGTGTCCGTTTTAGACGGGTTTGTGGCTTACGAATTTTTACGATGTCGTTAGTTGTCATTTCCCCTCATAAAGAGAAGAAAGGCTGGTGACTCGCAGCGATCTCGTCTCACAATTTGCTCTCGCATCACAAAGCGACGTTCCGAATCGACGTAAAAATACCACAGCCTTAAGGCGAGATAAATTTTCTGGCGGATAAATTCCAAATACATGTACTGTTTGCCTTTCTATAATCTTCCCATGCGCTCGGCTAGATGTGTGGCTACGGCCGTTATAGCTTGATGGCGATCATATTACATTCTGCACTCTCATTGGCCAAGTGTTTCAAATTGGCTCAAAGTTAATTTTCCCATTCAAAGTCTATAAATTGTACACTGAGCTTGGGCTGCCTGTGTTTTTCTCAGCAATAAATATTCGCTGGGCCTTGAAACTTGCTCATATCGAAGTAAATTTTCCATGTGGCCATCGCCGGAGTTTGAGCGTGACTGATGCCGGATAAGTGTGATTTTATCGGCGGGATGTGAAGTAAGCTAGAAATTGCTTTCCAGCCTGTCCTTCATTTATGTACGAGTGACAATCCGGGAAGTTGAGAAGTCGTTTAAAGGGAAAGTGCGGCCTAGAAAAAGTTTCTCTGAATCGAAAGTTCTTTACATGCATTATCATACTTGACCACTCATTTTGGCTTAATGTGTTTAAATAGCCAACAGTAATGTTTCAAAATAGGCAATTTTAAATAGGCCATTTTACAGTTGTTTGCGCAGCGACCTAGCCTATGGCTGCGAGGCTTCCGGTGACCTTGCATTGATACAGCCCCCACTGCTTTTATCATGTAAATTGTGTTGTTGTAATGCTAACATTACAAAAGCATGAAGGCTTGTATCAAAACAGGGTCACCAGCAGCCTCGCTTTCATTCTTAGGCCAGGTAACTTAGGTACAACTTTAAAATGGTCTATTGAAATCCGCCATCTTTGTTTTTGTGTATGCAAACGAGGCTATGACGTAGCAATAGTTAAGGATTTCTTCGGATGACTAGATGTTCTAGATGTAAACATAGAAAACACGGGCTAGGAGAGCGATACTTCGTAGACTTGAATCTTAATCAAGAGGGTAAATTGTATTGATATTGGTTCCACCATCAGAACAGATGTACCTCGAGGTCGTTAAACAGTGTTTACATGTGAGTTGTCTGCTGGAGTTTTACAAAGCTAAAGAGAGTTTTCAGTGCTATCCCGCCCTCATTGCTCAATGTTGTACCCAATTCAAATCTCCCGAGATTAAGATTATTTGTGCATTGTATTTGCATGATAATGTAGCATTCATATTTAAATAATATGGAAATACCTGAAACAAAACGTTCTATTCCCAAAGGGTTTGAATTGGGTACAACATTGAGTTAGCCGATTAGGTCTATTAAGTTTAATCCGTGTTCCGTGGCTTTCTACGAGACCCGTGCGAAAACTTCAAAAACAAACGATCGATTTTTATATTTCAATTGAATGGTGAGAGTAAATTGTTTCAGTAGTTTTTTAAAGCTAACAAAATTTAACTACATTTCAAGTAAAGTTTATATTTCTGCCTGGAGGAGCGCATTCTTCATCATGTAACAGTGAAAGTCGTCTATATGGTGCACGTGCTTGATTCAGTTTTCTCGCTCTAATATAATGATATTCGGAACTGGTTGACTGAAATTTCAGTATGAAGCTAATGTCACTAAGACCAAGATTCATATATACCCAAAGATCCCGTTTGAAGTCCTCCTTGGTAAAATCGACAGATCCGAACAGACAACATATCAGTCAGGTTTTCAGGTTTGAGAAATCCATCCACGTTTATTTCGCTGGCCAACTTTTCTTAAAATTTTCATTGTCCGGTGGAAGCTTCGGATTTTTCTCAAGTCTAGACATGTGTCTAGTTTCGAAAGCGTACTTGAGTGGATCAAAACACAACCCAACAGCGGTAGTTGGTACTGTGAAAAAGCCTTGCTATTTGTGCTGAGCAACATCTGAAGGTTTCGTCGTCTTATTCTAAACGCTTCCTCGTGTGAAACCGAACAAATACGTTTGCTGAAGCATCAAAGACGGTTGTCGCACAAGTAAGAAAGTGAAAAAGAAAAGAAGGTACGCTAGTCGAATATTCCTGTGTCGCATGTTCAAGGTTTTTGTCTTGTAGCTGATTTTTGCCTCCCAGTTTGATTGATCAGAGGATCTGCAAGTATTTAGTGACTTGAGTTTCTGTCATATTTATGCCCTACTTGGCCCACTACCTATTGAACCACAAGACTGTTTACTAAAGTTCATCTTACATTTGAATTTTTTGGAGCAGAAAGGTCACACAACATTGAGAAAGTGATCGGGGAACGAAGAACTTGCTGGACGCCTGGTGACGAGTATAATGAGTTCTGGAGGGAGGGGAGTCCCAAATTGCTAAAAACAAAACTCACTGAGCAATCTGGGACTCCCCTCCCTCCAGGGGGACATATATTCCCCTCGTCACCAGGCGTCCCGAGTTCAGTGCCATTTTGAATTGGACACTTCGCGAGGACAACGCTTTCTGGCCGCCATTTTAGCAGGTTAACTTACTAGTTTTACGGAGTCTGGTGACTTCGCGTTGCTACCTGGAGATGCTTCAGTGGATTCATGGTTTAGAGAAATTCATGTTCCACGAGCCTGGCGTGTTCATTTAGCGACTGGATTCGATTTTCACGAAAAATATCGTGCCTGTTTTGGGTCGATCGGTGTCCCGACGCTGGCTTCAGTCTCCTACCTTGTCACTATACTATGAAGGAAGGTGAACGGGGACCATTTTTCCCGAAACTTCGTGTTCGTAATAAGACAACAACAGCCCACCACATGGTAAGTTTCATCGATTTTTATTTCCATTTTCTTGCAAATTTCTAGACCTAAACTTCGCCTCATATGTTCTCTATATTTACCTATATGGCACACAAAGTGAGCCTGGGTTATCTGTGGTCGAACACGTTTGTTGAGTATTGCTACGTCATAACACGTCATATCCAAGATGGCGCTCTCCAAGTCACTCGAGGCAATTTATTTTTCCGAGGAAAAGTTTTAGTCATTTAGAGAAACTTTTTCTAGACCGTACTTTCCCTTCAAATCACCTTAAATCAGGCATATAACAGCGCAGAAAGCGAGAAAGTCACCAGGACAATAAAGTACGGCTTTTGTATTGAGAACGTTTCCGTGTAAATATCTTTTTGAGTGTTTGTTATCGGGATTCCCATACAAATCCTTATAATTTTTTTACCCGCAGAGCCTGTCTCGATACTAAAGAGCTGATGCTACTTTGGGTCTAGTACCCTTGTTTAATAGACGAAAACTTCATATTGTCTTTCTAACTAGAAAATGCCTTGATGGTTCAGTTCCACCTTATCCGAATAATTATTTTAATTTAAATACTTCTGTACACACATTTACGACTGGACGCTGTAATAACATTTATTTTCCGAAAGTCAACCTTGAGGTCGCCAAGAGATCTTTTTAATTTACAGGCGCGATGGAATTTAACGGTCTTCCTCGTCATATTAAATCAAAGGAATCTTTCATTGAATTCTCAAGGGACACTAAAAACTTTTTCCGCAATTAGATGATTTCACATAGATGTACTTCTCCTTTTATTGATATGGGCCATGTAACAGTTTTCTTAGTGTTTTTCACCTTTTAGACTTTCTGTATTTTTACTTAAGTATTTTAATAACAGGTCCCCCTTTGGTACTAGTGCTTATTACCCTGAAGGGGTTATCCTGTATATTTATTATTATTATTATTATTATTATTATTATTATTATTATTATTATTATTGTTATTATTATTATTATTATTAGTATTATTATTATAAGCCCATAAGGACATAGGTTTCCTCAAAGAGAGCCAATTCCATATTCTACCAAAATGCCAAAAAAGTTTGACTGCCTTTTGTATGAGATGCTCTTCATAAAAGCGCGGAATCCAAGCTTAAACACCCAGTCTGATTGCATCCGTGCAAAACTCGTTGTTAAAGGAACATTCTTAACACTTTAATCCGTTTGTAATCAACTATTGTTTTTATCTAGTATTGAACATTCTTACCAACTCTCATATGACGTTAGTTGAACGTCTAAACGTCCTGTTTTTTTTTACTTTATAAACTTTCTCAATATCAGCGTTATTAATAAATATTTTATCGCCGTTTTTTACCGGCAAATGTCTTAAAAAGTCGCTCCTTATTCGTAAAACCCATCTAACAAAAGAAAAAAAAAACAACAACAGCTCCACAAACACAACCCAAAACCATTGACTCAGGAGCTGCATTAGCAACAAACGAGTGATTGACTGGTTTGACTGAACGACGGACTGGAAGTTTCTTTGATTTATGGGCCAATGTGAAAATTTGGCTGCTTTAAATGCCTTTTTTTCTGTTATTAGTACACGGGAGACTACTCCTATGCAAGTGGAGGTGTCACTGCATTAATAGACCAATGTGAAAACTTGGCGGCTTTAAATCTGTCAAGAGCCATAAATTCGAGTAGTGATCACGCGGATGCAGTCGATTCAGCTGGATCTACTTTGGTGGAGGAAATTGTGGAATCAATTTGCCCCAATGACTGCTCATTTAAAGGAAAATGTGTAAACGGCTCTTGTTTGTGCGATAATGAATTCACGGCAGACGATTGTTCGGCGTACATTTACGAAATACCGACGATTTTGAGGTAACAGTAGCTAGAAAATGCTGTGAAACCGGCGATTTATTGTTCCCCCAGTAGCTATGCGCTAGGGCTGAGTTCTTCATCAAAGCGGCCGAGTCAAAACTGAAGTGGGATTACACAGTGGATTTAAAATGTCGTGATCCTTTGCCTTCTCGCAGTGCTATTGATTGCACTCACGTGATAAGACGGCCATGTTGGTGGCAAAACTATAGAACGGTGGTGACATCACGATTTGCATACTAATAGAGTCAAATTCCCAAAGTGCTTTTCCACCATGCAACATGGCCGCCGTGACATCAGGGGCAACCAAAGAAGGAGTTTAATGTTTTCGTCCTCACAAGGGTCGGTATTCTTGTGTTGCAAACCATGTAATGGTTTTCTCCTTGAAGAAAAGGAACTCCTGACACAAAGTAAACATTATTTTGTTTGAACTCAGTATTTAAAAAAATGTATTATTATTCTGATGCAAGTCAAAGTGAACCTGAATGGAAATGTATCAATGAATCAATGTTAATATGTCCATCATTTACTTCTCCAATAGCCTGCAAGGAAGTGGTTTATGTGATCGGCAAACCCGACCGTGCAGAAAGGTTAAAGTCCTAGGTACTGGTTTCATAACTTCTGAAAACATGACATGCCACGTGAGAGAATTTAAGGTAAAATATATTTAACAATTGTTCCATTATAGCTAAAGAGGCGCGTAGCGCCGAGTTGGCTATAACCTATCTCATATCTAACAAGCACGAATGGAATGATAATGCTTTAATTTTCATTAAATTATGAACGCTGGGTCACTAGGAAATTAAGGTCAATCAGTTTCCAGCTTGGCAAACCCGATGCAATCAGTTTCCAAATTAGGGAATACAGTATACGAGCTGATAACCAAGATTGAATGAACCAATCAGAAAGTTACAAACGCAATATCCACGGACGAGAATTTAATAATTAATATTATAATGGGTTGCGGACCTTTTAATTGGGCATTTGCTGGTCTATGATAAATTCAGTTGAGAATAATGGTTTGTGGCTGTACGAATAATTGCTTTATCAGAAGCCCTTCATGAGCATCAAATGAACGCATGCGCAATGATTTCTATTGCATGTTAACTTTGAAAAGAAGATATCTAGTTTTTGACGATGACTTTTGGACACTCTGCAACCTCGTGCCCAGGGCACTACACTATGCACTTAATGTGTTATATACCTTTTTAAAGCATGCCGTAGAAAATACAGCCAATCAGAATGCAGGAAAGCCGTTGTATTTTCCTCAGTATTTCACCGAAGCTTCCCATCGATCAGTGCAACTTAATGGTATCACACCCAACCTTCCCATCGTGCCTTGCTGACCACTGTATTTTCTATGGCATGGTATAAAATAGTTATGCAACCCTTTCTCGTGGTATACCGTCAAATATCCCACGAGTCACTTGTTTTTTTTTTCTTGGGGGGAGGGGGGTGGGCGTATACATACTCACCCAAAGGCTTGTGTGTATACCAAGAAAATACAAGTGACTCGTGGGATATTCCACGGTATACCACTCGAAAGTATATATACCGCTACAATTAGCTCTTATTAGCCAAGAAGGAGGTCTGTATGGGAGAATCTTGACCGAGGGCGTCTGTACACACTATACACACTGGTTTGCACTAACTGACATTTTGCTTGCGAACGGCGATCAGAGTGGGGATGAACTGAACTTAATTCGGCCAAAGTTTGCTTGTCCTCCTTACCTTTTTTCTTATCATGCTCTTTGGCACTTCCATAAATAAATATTGGTAGAAGAAAAAAAAAAAAAAAAAAAACAAAAAAAAATTATATATATATATATATATATATTTTTCTGAAGCATCTCCTAAATCCTTGAATCTGATTGGCTAATCGCGCGCTCGTAGCCGGTCCAGCTTTTTACGATACGGACCACTGTCCGAAATCTGTCCCGTACTGAAACTGTTGCGGGCTAATCACAGGCGCCCCAAGCTTACAACGCGATTTTGCAATGCATAACTAATATGAAGCAAGAGATTTTTTAATGGTGAAAAGAGTTAAAAATTAAGTTAAGTGGAAAACTGAACGTCTTTCTCTCGCAATAAACTTTCGCTACCTCAAATATTTTGTTTACTTTTGTTTTGTGTCGATTCATTAGTACTCGTTTGAGAGTCAGTATGAACTTCGCTTGAGAGTGTATAAACGATGATTGATTTCACTCTTTCAGCAATGGCTAATGAATCGACATAAAACAAAAGTGAAGAACAAATTTGATGTAGGGAAAGCTTATTGCGAGAGAAAGACGTTCTGTTTTTCAACTTAAGTTAATTTTTAACTCTTTTCACCTTTAAACTCTCTTACTACATAATAGATATGCATTGCAAAATCGCGTTGTGAGCCTGGGGGGCCTGTGGGTTAATTGAAAGTGTTTTCACTACGGCGCGACGAAACTTTAGATTTTACCTCTTAAAATGCAAATTTTCGCTTACTAACCGTTGCAAAGAGAAGGAAAACATCAGCAATGGAATAAAAGGCCTGGTTATTCTTTAAAAAGGCGAGTATTCACATGATTTTGCAGACACCGCTTTGCTGGTTTGCTGTTTTCGAGTTGTTGGTTTTCAGTCTTGAACTGTTAACATGTCGTTAAACTTAAAACAACTTACACTGCAGAGCAGTTTTCTAAACTTGGTTTTTCGGTTGACATCCGTAATTTTCTTTGGAATTCTATTTTCTAATCTCGTTTTATATTGCTTCATTTAAGAATATGCGGATTCAAACGGGTCGCGACGCTG
>NC_090891.1:22421318-22428818 GCF_036669925.1 Montipora capricornis | reverse complement strand
GTCAAGGAATTTAACTAAGTTATGAGAGACTTCATGAGTGAATTTAATGGATGCTAAGATATTCGATGAATGTGGTAAGAGAATCAATGTGTCCATTCCAGATTAAAAATAGGTCGTCGGTGAAACGTACCCAGTCAATGATATCGTCGAACCAGTCCGTCTGGTAGACAAATGTTTCCTTTAGCCGGCTCATATCAGGGGCACCCAACGAGAGTATAGTTCAAAACCACTTAAACATAGCATTGTTAAACGTATTTTAGTATTTAAACGGTAGATATAGGCATATTTTTATTCCCTAAACATTTTTCATCTGTTCGGATTTCCTAGCTGAACGTCTAGTGATCCGAAAATTATAGCGATCAAACTTACCTTTTCGAAAAAAAATCCGTTAAAAATGGGCAATTATGCCATTTTTCAGATGTTCGAAAATCCTAGGAGAGGCAGGTTAGGAAAAAATTTTACAACAAATGTTCCCAAAATTCTAGATCTCAAATCGTCCTGCGAACAGATATTTTCCGAAAATTGACGTTGGTTGCCCCTGTCATATATACGTTTGCGAAGTTTGGAGCCGCGTACCATTAATTTGTTTAAAGTTTTTTTGATAAAAAGTAAAGTTATTTAGTTAATAAGGACTTTTCCGAGGATACAAGTAAGGCTTTTTGCCGAAGGCTGCATGATTGACTATGATTCTGGCCCGCTTTTTCAAGTTCCTCCAACTATGGTGAGTCCCTCATCCGTATTCTTTATTCCAGTTTGCATACAATTCAATTTTCGGGTACTATTCCCAGCCTGTGCAATCTCTTAATTAATTAAGTCCGTACTGTCCCTTATGGGGAAAGGTAGCCTCTCTGCTAAGGGTCTTCGAAATTCGTCCACCTAGGCTGATAATTTCTCCGTGTGACTGTTAACGGAAGAAACGACTGGCTTTCCTGGATTATGGGCTTGTGGATCTTAGAGAGCATGTAGAAACTAGGAGTTCTTGAGTCTGAGACTTCAATTATAGTTGGCCAATGCCTTTCTCTAAGTCACAATGTCAATCATATTGTTAATGCATTGATTAATCAGCTGTTCGTGTTCAGAGGTGGGATCCTTTTCTACATTTTTATAATATTCCTCATTACTTAGCTGACGCATTGCTTCTATTGTGTAGTCACTTGTGTTCAGAATTACGGTGGCTCCTCCCTTGTCGGCAGGTTTTATAATTATATCCTTATTATTACTAAGCCTGTTCAAAGCTGCTCTCTTGCGTTTGCTTACATATTGATGTGTTGTGTCATCCCTGACGTCTTGTCTCAATTTCTCAACGTAAGAATTTAGTACGGTTCTCTTGATGGTCTAATGTGCCATCGGTTCTTTCCTGTTTAAATCCTCGAATGTCGAGGGTTCGTACAAATTAAGGCTGTTGTTCTATTTTGCAAACTTCGTCAGGAGTATGATACTCCTTTATTAAGGTTTACAGCTATAAAGTGCGCAAAAGTTATTGAAATAAAGCTATGATAATTACTGTAACAACGGTTTAGGAGTAGATTATTTGTTCAAAGACATCGATCACTACTCAGAGTTCCATGCTTCCTGCAAAGCAATCATCAGGCGACTGTTTGAAAATAACGAACTCAGTTGGAGATATTTTTGAAATGAGGATGAGTGCCTGCAGCCTGAAAGCAGTTCATTTCTCTTGATTGTTGACATTTCCGGTCTACATAGAATGAAATACTTTCCTCATAGGCACAAATTGCACTTTTTGGACACTATTTGAATATGATTTTGCTTGTTTCTTCGCCAACTGATGTTGAATTAGATGCCCTGATCCTTGATGAGGTTCCATATGTGCTAGCTTAAATCAGTGACATTCCTGTGGCGTTAGTTCCTGAACGAGGATGTGTGATTTCTATATCGTACTTTGAAAGCAGTGTCACAAATTCCAATATAAGTTTCTTTAGAATATGCTGTGGTAACCTCGCCTTGGTATAAAATAATATTTCTGTCTTTGCTACAGAAACAAGGAGGAAAAAAAATACAACTGTAGAAAATCAAACACATGCCCTATAAATAGGAATGGACTGCAAATTTATGCAGTCGTTTACTCTACAAAGCAAACAGCCTTTGGTATATTCTTGTACGATAACAATTAACTTCTGGTTAAATCTCAGTTTATAAATTACATTGTTAGTAAGTAAACGTAGTATGTACTTCGTTCTCACCCGTTTACCGGACAATTTTGTACCCTACAAGCGAGCCATCGTTTTAAAATTGCCATTGTAGGATATTCTGGTGGTTCTGGAAGCTCAGCTCCTGGTATATCGCTTTCTTGCAACTTGAGTTCTTTCCCCGCGCACGCAATGATAAAAAGGCGTCTCCTAACACAGTCCCACCATGCAATTCAACAAGACTCTTGACTTTGTCTCCCGCGCAACCTCAAAGTTGCCAATATGAAATGAATCATATATTGAGCTGCGGATATGAAATCGAGTGAAGCTATGCTCCGCGCAGTTATGAATGCAATTTCACCAATCGCGTACAGAAGCCTATAAAAATTCAGGGCTTTATCGGCCAGGTTTGAACCTGTGGCGTCGGGATGCCGATGTGACGCTTTAACCACGGAGCTATGAAGCCACTGGTGCTGGGAGCTGGTCATTTACGGTAAAGGTAAAGCCACTTTATTTAACGTCGGTAGTTCCTTCAGTTACGAAACTGGTATCAATGGAAACCGACGGTGCGCCCTTTACCCCTCCCTCCCCTCTCCTCCCTCCCCTCCCCCCTCCCTCCCTCCCTCCTCTCCATCCCCTCCCTCCCTCCCCTCCCTCCCCTTATCTGATAAGATGATGAACCAATCAAACTTCTTGTATTGCACTGTACTTAGGTTGTAAATGGTAGCTGGGCACCTAACAGTACAGGACACAAGTTACCTGGGGTGATGACGGATTTGGTTCTTGCGGACTGCAACTTACCCGAATCGCCTGTGACCCCAGGCCACTTCCACGAAATCACTCAAGGAACCCCAGCGGCTGGACTTGTGATATCAGTGTCCAACGATGGAGAACATAAAAGCAAGGAAAACCTTACATTCATATCTTACGATTCAGCATGCATGAAATGCAATTCATCCTCAGGTTGCTCCTTGAAGGTAAGTTACAGTAACTTTTATCCGTTTAAAAAAATCAGTTCATTTGAATTTGATTAAAAGTCAAATTAAAATGCAAGGGAAACGTTGGATTGGCGAAGTGGTGACAGTGCTCTCGTTCCACCGAGCAGATGTCTCCCGTGTTCGATTCCAAATCTCGCTGTCAATTTTGGGTTGAATTCCGATTCCTTCTCGACCCTTCTCCAAGAAATGTTGTTTTTGTTGCCTTTTTTCTAGGGCGCGCCGGTTTTCCGCTGTCATGAATATAAATGAATAATTGAATGAATAAGCAAGTAAATTTTAGAGACCAAATGACTCGAATCGTGATCCGGTCTAACTCATCAAGGAAGCAAGCCAAACTAAGAACGCAGAACATATAAGTGGTTCTCACATTACGTCATCCCTACCAAGTTAGTGATCATCTCATTCGCTCTTCTTGTCACATGTGTTTCTATAGAAATTGGTTTACAAAGAATCTATGGAGAAACGATTCAAAAAGAAAACTTCTTCAAGCACAGTCGGGATTTAGGGACAGTAAGATCTACTGCGGCGACGTCGACGAAAACGTCACCATCTCGTTCGCGTCGAACAATGTGGGCGAAGTATTCTCAAAATAAATTGTTATATACGAGCGGTTTCAGAGTAAGAATACAGAATGATAGATTGACATTTGTGCGCTCGCGTTGTCGTCAAAACCTCAAATTTGGTGATTTCACGTGGTTGTTGTGCAGAGTACCGGACGAATTTGTGCTAAAATGCGTGCGAACGGGCAGCACGATTATTTTTCCTCATTTAACCAATCGTATTGTTGTTTCGTGGCGTTCTCGTTGACGACCGCGTCGTAGATCGTCAAGGCCCTAATGAAACACGTACACAACACGTACAAAACAACTTGCAAATGAGGGCAGTTGCACTTCTCAAATAAACTGTGCCAAAGGTCCGTAAAGTTGACATAAAAAAAAACAACAACAATAAATAAATAAATAAACCAATCAATCAGTTAATTGATTGCTTAGTATTTTCAGCCTCCCTAAATATAGGGCACTTTTCTTTGGTGCTCGTTGTAATTAAATAACTTTGATTGGGCCGGTCATTTTTCGTTATTTTTACATGTTATTTGGGGTCCTATTCCTAAAAAGGCTACCTTTCCGAGACCTGATACTGAAATTAATTTAGAACGCTATCGTTCTATTTGAGGGTTATCAGCATTCTGTATTGTGTCTTGGAAGCAAGATTGTCAGCAACAACACAAGAAATTTTCAATGGCCTAGGATCTCGTTTCTTCGTTTTAATTCACAAAAATTTGGTTTTATCAACGGAGTTGATAATATAAATTGACCACCGTACAGGGATTCTAAAAGCTGACGTTTCGAGCGTTAGCCCTTCGTCCCGTTGGAATGAAATTAGTGGAGGTTGCGAAAAGATTCTACCGGTCTCGGGATCATTTTGGAGTAATTTAAAGTTATTGAGAGTGATACTTTTGACTGCGTGATTATGAGGATGGAAAGTGAGGGTGAATGGAATTCGGTCATTCTTATCCTTTAGTGATGTTTGTATTGCTGACTGTCGATCAAATTGTTGGGAGCGATGATGGCCCGCTTTGACCACGTTTGATAGCCACGTTTTTTGAAGAACTGGCACATCTCCTCTGATTTTCTGGAAAACTGAGAATACGGAATGGAGTTCTTGACATGTGACGATGATAATACGATGAGGGCTCCCATATGAAACAGGCGGGGATGCTCGTCGTCTCGCTTAGGGGTGTAAATTTTGGATTTTGGTCTCGCCTAGGGTGTTCCGAGAAAAGCGCCAATATTTTTAGCCGCCAGGCTCTCGTTTAGGGTTCCGCGGAGAAACACAGAATTACGCAAAGAGAAACAGAAGTCAAATGTTCTTTTTAACTTGTTTTTAGGGGTCAAGATTTGCTTAAGCCAGATTGGTCTCCTTTAGGGGTCACAAAAAGCTTGAGACACGCCCAGGTTCCATATGGGAGTCCCCCCTCCCCCGGGGGTTTGTAATACACACTGGTACATAAACCGTTGCCACTGATACAAACTTTGATATCTTGGAAAGCCAATGAAGTTTCCGAAATCTCCCAGGTATATTTAAGAGCCGGATGAAATGAATTAACGGAGGTTATAAATTGATCGAGTTCTTCTCTGCTGGATGAAATAGCGCCGATGCAGTCGTCAATGTAGTGGCCGTAGAGTTCAGGTTTATTGCCGTTGTACTGAATCAGATTTTAAAAATTGGTGTTGAACGTACCCTACAACGTACCCTACAAAAAGAATGACCGAATTCCATTCACCCTCAATTCCATCCTCATAATCACGCAGTCAAAAATATCATTCTCATTAACTTTAAATTACTCCAAAATGATCCCGAGACTGGTAGAATCTTTCCGCAACCTCCACTAATTTCACTCTTAACACTAGCAAAATATCGGGACCTAAGCGATCTGTTAAGATCACCGATCGTTTCACATGTACTTCCGCAAATGTCATTCATTGCATAACCTCCCGTTATGCAATAGATTATACATTAGCGAAACAGGTAGACGACTAGGCGACCGATTCCGCGAACACCTTCTCGATGTTGAGAAGAATAATGACAAGGATGCATGTAAGCCAGTCACTCGTCATTTTAATCTAACTAACCACTCCAAACTACACATGGCTATCTGCGGCCTTTCCCTACATCAAGATACGACGGAAAGCCGCAAGAATCTGGAACAAAAATTCATCTCCCAAATCGACACCCTTAATCCCCACGGTATTAACGAACCCTTTTCATTTGACTAATGTATTCCTATAAATAATTTTTCACGCTGCCATGTTTCCTAATCCACTATAAAAACTACACACAACCCATAATTGGTCGATTCCATCTGACGAAGGACTAACGCTCGAAACGTCAGCCCCTTTGATAAAACCAAATTTTTGTTTGTTACTTCCCCACCGACGCAGCACGACAGTTTCTTTAGAAACTACTCCCTTTATTCTTCGTTTTAGTTGTCTTTATAGATACATGCTCATTTAATTCAAAATCGTATTCTGAAAATTAGGTTTGAAACCATACTCCGTGTTTTTAAACTGCAAAACTTCAAAGAGATGACGTTTCCAATTTCTTTTTTAAGGAAAGTTCTTGTTTCATCAATGGCTATTGTTTTGCCCCGGGCGACAGCAATCCGACTAATTTGTGTTATCAGTGTCTTCCTGCTGTTAGCACAAGAACATGGACAAATCGTCAAGGTACTTTTATTTAATTAAGAATATTGTTGTTGATATATTTGGGATAAACATTTCACATTCGCCTGACCCTCTTCATGTCCGGAATGCTATTTTAAGGTGGTAGCGTGGTCGAATGGTTAGGAAAGGTCGAAGCTTGATATCGGGAGGTCCTGGATACAAAGGCCACCTCGATCGCACATTTAATATATATATAAATGAATGAATAATCAGGACACGATCATACTTTTGCCTCTGGTTTTCATACAGGTCTGTTTCGTACAGGACGTTTAGTTTGTCCTGCACTCATCAGTGTGTAACCAATAGTGATTTTATTCGTTGAAGATTACCGCTTTTTAGTCATACATGGCCGTTCGTGTTGCACGCTCCTATTTACCTAACGTTCTTCAATAGGTATTTCTCATTGTGTCTACATTTACTAATCAACTCGTTGCGCTTATTGAGTGTTGCTGTTTCCGGCTGGCATATGATGTAATATTTTTCAGCTATGCATAAATTACAACGTTTTGTCGCGTTTGTATAATGCGAGGCGTGACAAAGAATTTTCCACGAAATTGTATAGTCGGCGTTGCTGTCCTTTAATTGCCAAATGTATTTGCTCAGTTCAGTTGAGTTGCTCTTCGCTCTTGCTTTAAACGATGCTTTATGGTTTGCGTACCTTGCTTTGAAATCAGTTGCTGTGAGTCCTACGTACTTTTCTTCCTTTTCGCTGGTCTTCACCGTTGCCTGATACACGATGTCTCTTGAGAGGCATTTTCCTTGTAATGGGCACGTGGTATTCCTCGGACAATTGCATTCCTTCTGGACATTATCTTTGCTGCGTTTTGCCAGTTTTCTTTTGTTATTTCCTTCGATGATTGTTCTTACGTTTGGCATACAACTGTAGGATAGTTTTATTGTGTTCTTGTTGAAGATCTTGTGTAATTTATTGCTTTTCGGAAATCATTTACGGATAATGTTCAGGAACTCTCTCCCCACATTGGTTTTCACGTTTTCGTTGTAGGGTGGGTTGAACCAGATGATTTTACGCTTCCTTTGCCGTCTCCCTGTCTTTGGAGCCGTTGGTCTAACATAATTGAGTTTGTAAACATATCCACTGTCGCTCAGCGCCTTTTGATATACGGGGGCTGC
>NC_090891.1:22348818-22411318 GCF_036669925.1 Montipora capricornis | reverse complement strand
AACGGGGTCGGAAGTGCCACAGGTGTTGATGCGGGGGCGACCCTTGGTCTTCCCATGGTGGATCTTTCTGGGCTTCAGCCTGATCTTGCTTGCAAAGAGCGAGTGGTCCTTGTCACAGTCAGCGCTGTGATAGCTTCTTATGTGGAGGACACTGCTGAGGTCCGCTCTCCTAGTGATGACGAGGTCTAGCTGGTGCCAGTGGCAGGACCGAGAGTGTCTCCAAGACACTTTGTGCAGCTCCTTACACTTAAAGTAGCTGTTGGTGATTCTGAGGCCGTGGTGCCAGCAGAGTTCGAGTAACCTCTGCTCGTTCTCATTCATCCTGTCGACGCTGAAGTGGACGAGGCAGGTAGGCCATGCTTGCTAGTGGGTCCCAACGCAAGCGTTGAAGTCGCCTAGGAAATATATGCCCTCGAAACTTGGGATTCCGGATAGTGTTTCCTGCAGAGCCTCGTAGAATTGATCCTTGGCTTCTGGGGTGGAGGTCAGAGTCGGAGCATAGGCGGATATGATGTTCACAAAGCCCGCCGACGTTTTCATGCAAAGGGCAAGAATTCTCGCACATGGTGTGAATGTTCCAGATTGCGATTTGAAGAGCCCGAGTCGTCGTAGTTTTCCGCTTTTGACTGCTTGGTGCAAGTACTTGCTTGCTTGTCGGGAGGGTCCCCTAAGCTCTACGCACCCAGCAGAGCAGGTAAGCAATGACGGGGCGGCACCTTACTGGCTGGGGGCTGCCCAGCTTGAGGCGGGCGGTAGCTACCCAATGAAGCTGCGAAGGCTTCTGCCACCGTCGGACTAGACCCCTGGCGCTCCTTCTTAAGCCAATCAGTCGGAGCTTAGAACCAGTAAACTGCGTCGTCACGTGTTGTGCCGGAGTCTTGCGACACCGCTGGTGTGCCCTTATGCCTGGGCGGGAAGATAAGGAGACGCTGGGCTGCCCATACGACAGTGTTCCCCGCTAAGTGTAACTGGCTGGGTCCAAGGGAAAAGGGAGAACCAATACAACTTGGGGCCTAGTTCCACTGCAAAAGCTGCCGGAAGGAAGTTCTGAGCACCTGCCATCCGCCATAGGGGCTCCACTCCAGATTTTCCCTCGAGGTTTACTCCTGAAGCCTTCCTGAGATCAGGTATAGCTGCAAGGCAGCGGAGGTTTGAAATCAGGGTTTATCTTCCCCTAGATGGACTGCCTTCACAGGCTAAGAGCCCCATCTACCCTGGGCAACTGGTTTTAAGGCGCCAGTGGCTTCGCCTTCGCCCCTTCACCTGTCAGTGGTGCCAGTTCCGCCACGCGGAGGCCAGAAGTTGGACTTAGCTGACAGAGGCTCTTAGAGTCGCACGCCCTTCGGAGCATTTCCAGAGGTTGTGGAAGTCCAGCCTCACAACCAACTCCCCGGCTATAACAGCCTTACGGATATGTATAAATTGGTTTACCCAACGATGAACTCCCAGTAAGAGGATCCACAGGATACAGTGTCTCGACGTAAATTTATAAATCAGTGTAAGACGCGACGAGAAGACCAACTCTTGACTGTTCTTTGTAGGTTTAATACAACGTTTCGGCCGTTCGGCCTTCCTCAAGACTAAGAAGTAACAAGCTATATCACAGTAGTGGTAGGTTACAAGAACATCGACTTATATACAAAGAAAAGATATGAAAATTAAAATTACATAATTCGGCAAAGGTGAAAATAACTAAACATTGAAAGGTTAACACACATAACGTGTTGATGTGAATACAGACAAGTAACAAAGATCCGAAAGAAATGAAACCTAATTAGTAGTATAAATCAAAAACGATGATGAAATGCATAATTATGGAAAAAAGGAGAAATCACAATAACTCAATTGTTGTAATTAATGCGGTGTTTTTATCTAAATTATTGCCATTGTTAAGACCATGGGGATTAAGGGTAAATAATTGCTCCGTCCAATAGGCCTCCCTAGCGAGCAATAATTGATCAAGAGGCACCTTCAGATGCAGAAGAAAATTCTTACTTTTCATAACTATGATTCCAGCTAGGATCAAACTCTAACCCCTCCATCCTCAACAACGAAAACTATAGACTTCACTCATGTCTAACGGCTGACTATATTTTACTGGTCCATGCATGGGGGACCCCTTGTACCTCAGGGGTCAAACTAAGTTACCTTCTGACTTGCACTTATTAACTCCTAGATCGTGAAAAGATGGGTTCTGGGTCATTTCAAAGTTGTAGGCATTCGATTTCTGCAAAGCCCTGTCACATAAATACTGTCTGTGAATGACAAAGTCAAATGCCAACTCACTAAAAATTAACCCAGGCTATCCACCCCAGAGTTACGGAGAGACGAATGTTCTATCTTTGATTACCAGTCATTATTGGAACGCTCTGCCCCGCGTGAAGCACTTTTTGTCAATCCCGACAAGCCTGTTTTGTGATTGCCCACTCTTCAGGGGATTTTAAAGACAAGAAAACTCATAACCATCGTTTATATACAATCAAGATGTCGGTAAATTTAAATTTAAATGTTGAATGTTTAGTTGTTACGTAGCAACGCTTTGTTTCTGTGGGGCAAGAAGATACAAGTTCATTAGGTTTAAGGCAGAGATTGCATCGTTATATGTTTATTATAGATGATTAAATTAGCCCTCAACTATAATTATTATTTCTACAGTTAACCTCCCACCAAAGTTTTCTTCAGCCAACCAGTTCTACGCTTTGTATCATGAGAACCTGGAGTTAGCAATTACTGTCTCTGACCCAGAAGGCATGCCTGTCAAAGTTACTCTTAGGGACGAAAGCCCGAGTGATGCCTTTTTACGCGACAATGTTTTGGTTTGGAAAGCCAACAGTAACCAAAATACTCAGTTTATGCTCAAAGCCACGGATGCCTGTAAGGCGGTTTCTACACATATAATCACGGTCTCCTTGGTTGTATGCCAGTGTCAGAATAATGGAACCTGTATTCCAGACCCAGACAGCTCCAGAGGATCTGGTTTATATCGATGCAATTGTGCTCCAGGGTTTACAGGAGACGCCTGCCAAACTGACATTGACGAATGTCAAACTTATCCATGCTTAAGAGGTAATAGCACGCACACGATATCAGATACACTTCTCGGAATGAGACAGTTTTAATAGGGGGGAGGGTGGTAGATGGATGACAAATGATCCATGAGTGGATTACTTGTTGTTTCTTTTCGTTCAGAGGTCTTAAGAAAATAACTTGATGACTCATTGCACTCTTCTTCATTACCTTAGCATTGTAACCCTCGCACTCTTGTCTTTACGCACTGGATATGCCCTTGGGTATTCAACTAGTTAAGAGTTGCCTGGAATGTTTTTTGCCATCTATGGATCTCAACGTTGGCAAGGACAGTTAGGAAAGTTAGAACTCGAATAAAAGCGCGGTCGGTGAGATCAGAGAATTCAGTTGGTTTTGTGGAAGTACTATGTTTATTTGTGTTGCTAATAAATGCCTCCAATACATATGCCATGACGCAATGAACCTAGGAAAATCATAGAAGTAAAAGGTCAGGCTCTTAAAGTCAATTCGATTTTAGGTTTCTAATGAGAATTAGTAAGAGTGAGCATCATTGTAACTCAGAGGCGTTGCTTCGAAATTTTGACATATTTTCTTGGCCCGGGAAAGTGCAATCCGGCATATCTGCGAAAGATTATCTTTAACTGGTATTTTTTCTTAATGGAAGGTCGCTGCATAGATGAACCAAACAATTTCAGCTGCATCTGTGATCCAGGATACGTTGGAAGAACGTGCGACACTGATTACGATGACTGCAGCTCATCCCCTTGTGTTCATGGTTAGTTCCAAACTGATGTGTTGTTGACCACTTTAGAACAAAAGCAAGGACATCAAATCTTCTTACGATGTGTATAAGAAGGTGGCTGAACGTTTTTCCTTTTTTATAGGAAATTGTATCGACTACAGAGATTCTTACGGATGTTCCTGCGTTCCTGGTTACAGTGGAGAAAATTGCACGATAAATATAGATGATTGCGAGCCATCGCCTTGCAGACATGGTTTGTAGAGAAATTTCATACTAATTGTTTTTGATATCTTTACAAAGGTCCTCATAATTGCTGCCTCAAAATGATTTTGTGAAAGAGTGATTATTGTAAAACCTTGGAGGAAGTGTAAGCCAGAAAAGATTCGTTTCTAATTCCTTCGGGACAACAAACATGTCAATTTCAATGGGCTCATATGGCCTGGTAAAGCTCAGTCGTTTCTGTATGAAGACTACAAGCTCCACCTCAAGCTCGAGGAATTTTAATCCAAGTCAGGATTAAGGAAAAGTCTAGTGTTCGTTTGATCTGTTGAACAGTGTGCAGCAGCTAAAGCCCGAAATGAAACAAACCGTCAAAGATTCCTGTCTAAGAAAATCAGTTTTTTTTAACTAATGAATTTTAAGTGGGTAATATCCAATTACACTTAACTGAAAGCGATCATCCTCGATATTTTCAAAGGAACTTGTATTGATCAAGTCAACAACTACATGTGTCAGTGCCATGCTGGCTACACTGGATATAATTGTACTGGTGAGATTAATGAATGCCAGTCGTCTCCTTGTGTTCATGGTATGTTTGGTTTGACTTTTTGATTTTGTTAAAGTACGCGATAGTATAAAACATATGCATAGCCAAGGTGTGTAACTTTGAGCAACAGTCTCAACCCATGTAGACAAATAAAAGCGACGCTCACGCTCCGTTTTGAAGCCTTGATGAATTTGATATTTATTACAAAAATACCAGTGAAATACCAAGTGAGCTTTCGCGCGAAAACATGATATTTTTACACGTGACAACATCGCAGTTGTTATGGTTTCATATGATAATTGCGCCTTTCGATGCCTTTCGTGAAATGATTTAGTGTTTCATTGGTGTTTATATAATAAATAGAATATTACGCGGCCGCTTGGAGATACGAAATTTCTCTACTCGTGTTGAAAAGTATTTCACTCGTTCGCTGCGCTCACTCGTGAAATATTTTTCAACACTTGTAGATAAATTTCGTATCTCCGCGCGGCCATGTAATATCCTCTGTAATACGGTCTCTCCCTATGAACGTTAACTGTAGATACTATTTTTCTCTAAGGATGAAGTCCTGCGGTGTTTCACGAGGTCACAATAGATCACGTCGGAAAATACCATAGTACTCTTTGTTTGTCCCCCTACATTTTGCATAAGCATTGTTTCCAGTTTTTCTTGGGACTTTCCTTGGTTCGAAGAAAAAAACAAAAACAATGCTTATGCAAAATTTGGGGGGGGGGGGGGGCGGTGGGGGCAGACAAAGAGTATTATGGTATTTTCCGAACTGGCCTATTATATTTTGCCGCAAATTATGTCGAAAGGGCAATGAAGTTGCTACGTTCCGTGCTGTGGTTGGAGCGGATGTGTACGGAGCACTTCGCAATTTTCTGGGCTCCCAGCAACCAAAAGATAAGTCATTTGACGAGCTAAAAGAAGATTTGATTGAGCATTGCTCTCCAAAAACCATTTTGGTAGCGGAACTTTTTAAATTTGATCGTCTCAACCAGCTTGAGAGCGAATCAGTTTCTCAGTTTGTGGTTGAGTTAAAGCAACTGGCATTACAGTGTGAATTAATTTGGAGTTTTCCTTGAAGAGGCGTTAAGGGACCGACTTAGTTTCGGACTCAAAAACGTGCAAATCCAAAAGAAGTTGTTAGCGGAGAGAGAATTTACACTCACGAAAGTAGTGGAGACAGCACAATCTGTTATGTTAGGATATTTCGCAGTCGGATACTGCTGATGATGACATGTGTGGTCTTGGGTTGTATTCCTTCGAAAGACAAGCGTGGATCGGTTTATCAAGTCCAGCTGTCGGAGGGCAAAGCAGTCAGGATGGAAGTGGATACTGCGGGATCTGCTGTGTCTTTTGTTTCTGAAACTGTTTAGGCATGTCAAGCAGAAAGCTTCCATTCATGTTCGTTAGGACGCACAACATATCTTTCTGAAGGCACTGCCAGTTATTTTTACCTTCAAGGAAAAAGTGAAGCAAGAATTGCAGAGATTGTAGGAAGAAGGGATCATTTACAAGGTTAGCCAAAGCGATTGGGCTACCCAGGAAGAGTTGGTCCAAAAGCAAAAGGGGACTTTTCGAGTTTGTGGTTTGTCCAAAAGCAAAAGGGGACTTTTCGAGTTTGTGGTGACTATAAAATCCATTACCGAATGCAGAAAGCTTGTTTGAAATGTCTTGGGGGTAAAGAGTTTAGCAAGATCGGTTTATCTCATGCCTATCACGATATTGAGCTGGATGGCCATTCCCAGAAGTACCTGACCTTAAACAATCACATGTACCGCTACAAGAGGGGCACCCAACAAAAATTAATGCATAATGATACCAAAAAAAACTTACAAGAAAAGGCTAATAAGACATTTTTTGAGTTTTTTAATTTTTTAAGAAAAAAAAAGGTGTTTCGCACTCCCAGGATGATTATGAGCCAAATTCCAGCACACAGCTAGATATTGAGGGAAACGCCCATCCAGGCGACGTTGTGTCACTGTTTCCCAGCCAACAAAGAACCTCGTGAATTTAAACTACTCGCCAAACCGGTCAAAACAGGGTTTTTTCCTCAACACGCGATAAGTTGAACCAGCGGTAAGCTTCTCGTGAACGGCTTCTTCTCCAGTCGCCCCCAGTTTCTGTTCTAATCCAGCCAGCACTGATTGAAATACTAAAAAGATTAAATTTTCCGTGAAAGAGTATCAAAAAAATAATAATTTCCAATGCGGAACAAATATTTTGCGGAATACCTTCGTTGGGTGCCCTTGGTGTAAGCTTTTGCCATTTGGACTTTCTAGTGCAGTAGCCATTTTTCAGCGAATTAGTCAGTACGTGAACAAGCTACCTGTTATTGCTTGAGGCAAGGAGAGATCCAGTTTTAGCTCGTGTGAAGATCCCGTTATACAGCCATATTATTTACGCAAGCACAAACTTTCGGTTGATCAAGGCTGTATGTTGTGGGGTTTACGTGTCGTTATCCCTAAAATGTATCGTGTTCTCCTGTTGAATGACTTGTATAAAGAGCATCATGGAATCTGCCGGATGAAGTCTCTTGAAGGGTGTTATTTTTGGTGGCCGGGACTGGGTTCTGCCATCGGAAAGCGTGTTAGTACGTGTTTGTGTGTATGCGGTGATGAGGAATTCTCCCTTCTAGGGCACCTTTTGCGCCCTTGGAAATGGTCTGTTAAGCCATGGGAGCGCATACACGTCTATTTCTTGTTGACGCTTATTCGAAATGGTTGGAGGTCATTCCCATGAGTTCCACCACCAGTTTGAAGATCACTGAAGTTTTGCGTTCATTGTTTGCACGTTATGGCATCCCAAAAGAGCTAGAATCCGACAATCCACGTGCACCGCAGCGCTGAGGAGTTCACCCAATTCATGAGACAGATTGGGGTCAGCTCACACCCGTACCACCGTGTCACCCTAAATCAAATCGGACTACTGAACGTTCTGTACAGACGGGTAAAGTGGCTTTGACCAAAGTGCTTAATGGGAAAGCAGGTTCCCTTAGTCCTAATATCGACTAGCCAATTATTTCATTCTGAAACACTGCACACCGCACCATGTCACTGGACAATCGCTAGCTGAACTTTCTTTGGGACGGCAAATCAAAAACTGTTTCACACTCCTCAAGCCGATTCTGAACAGAGCAGTGGTGGAAAAACAGGTGAAACAGAAAAAGTACCATTATGAAGGACTCGACATGGTCAAGTTTCCGGTGTCCAAATTGAATGAGGCTGACGTAGTTCGTAACTGGAGAAGTGGAATTGAAAAGTGGATTCCTGGATTGATCACCCGAGTGAAAACTTACCGTGTTCATTGTGGGGACCGAATACGTTTTGTCCAGGTGGATCACATAAATAGGAAAAGGTTGCACCTCTTCTTCGAGTTCAGTGGTTGGCAATAGAAAGCAATCTCGTGGGCGAGTCGTTGAAGTCGCAAGCGGAGGAGGATTGTCTGGTCTCTTCCCTGCTACTTTCAAGTGAGTTCAGCGCACCAATTCCTGGAAACAGTGCTGTTACGGGGATCAGAGAGGAACACCTAGTACCCAAGGAGACACAGGAATCAGTATTGGGAGATACTTTGGAGAGAACGAGTACCCCCGGGCTGTTATTTTTACCACAGCCAGTACCAAGGTACCCGCGTCGTAAAAAGGAAAGCACCATCCAGATTGCTGAACGCTGTATATTTATGTGGAATTGTTGAGTTTCATTGTGTAGTGTTGACTTTCCCATTTGTTCGGGAGGAGTGTAATATATTAGGCATCAGGCCTCTTATTTTGTGGCCTGCGTATTGACGCCTGAGTAATAGAAACGAGGAGCTTTTAGTTGTTTACATTTTTTAGCTCCGAAATAGTACAGTAATGGTGACCGGTCGATCTACATGGGTGTGGGGCGGATAGTAATGAAGTAATATGGGTTGGCAGGGAAGTAACACCATAAACTGAAGAGAGAGAGATTACCTTAGAGAGAGATTACCTTAGTTTAATGTCAAATTTACTTGCTGAACGGGAGCGAAGAAGCACACAGACGCCATCCGCCATTAGGGAGTTTAAGCTACCACGTCGGCTAAAGACAATGCCACAAAGCAAGAATATTATCGGTTAAAAGGCAAAAATAATCGCGCTGTATGCGCGGCACGCACTTCGGTGCATTTCTTTGCCGCGCTCCAATAAACAACAACATGAAATCACCAGACCTTTTGATTACAAGGAAAGCGTACAACAATGAAACGTTCATTTTCTATCTTCATTACCCATCCAGTTGCAGGATATTTCGCCCGTATTGCACAACCTGAAAAGAATGAAATAATCGCGAAATACTTACGATAGTGCTAAGTTGCAAGTTAAAGTGACGTTTTCGTTGACTTTGACAGTCGTTGTCTTTACTTAAACTCCCCATTATCGCTCACCGTCAGAATACCTAAAATAATGTCACAAAAATAAAGCGTAATTCTAGAAGATTAAAGCTAGACACAACAGAAGCGACAGTGGCAACAGTCTACAATTGTAGGTATCTGAGTACGATACGATATCAGAACCGGCCTCATTGTTCAAACAGGATTCAAGGATCATTCTGTCATGAGAAAAAAACGTGCGCACGAGCAATTTCAACTCCTGCTCAATGTCCTAAACAATTCAGCGCTCAGCGGTCGTCGAACAAGATGGCTGCAAATTTTGAAGCTCCAAGATAATACCAAGAGAGGAAAGTTAGTTTGAAGCATTTGTACGTGAATCGCTGACAAACGTGAAGTTAAAAACCTGTCAACTATTTTATGATCTTATCGTAGTCCTTATCGTAGATAACAAACCATCAAATCTTACTCTATCCTTTGTATCTGAGCAACATAATTATGCCACTCGAAGCACATCTTTACAGTATCTAAATCCCAGTTCTGTTAGAAAAAATATAAGGCAATTTTTCCCAACGATTGTAGGATGTTTCTATTGGAATTATCACATTCCTCTACTCATACGTAGTATGCCAAATAAACATTTAATTAAAAGATCTCTTTTTCAGAATTATTTTGTTCAGTACTAACTACTGTATTTACTGTTTAGTATCCTCAAACTATGCGTTTCTCGTTTCTTCTGCTTATTGTAATTATTACCTTTTATCTTAAAAAAATGACTGGTTTACCTATATCGTTGCCCTTCTCCATTTAATTCTTATGGTGAGTCTTTCATACCTTTGTATTTCTCTAATATAAATGGAGGAAATAAATGAACTTAACTGAACTGAACAACAATTCCATGTGTTATATAGAGAAGAGAAGATGTGATCATCATACCTTGGTGCCGGGTTTTTTCCTCATACTCATGCTCATTATATCAAACTTTCTTAAAAATTAAGAGTAAACGCTGACCAAATAACACTTTGGAAGTACGCAAATTTGTCTACAACGCCCAGCTATTGCGGGGAGAAAATTCGGAGACGTTACGTAAATGCAATATTTTGTGTAAAAGGCCAATTTATATGATATTTGCACTTGCAATGCCACAAAAACGGCGGGGGATGCGCAAGACTTATGAAATTGCATTGCGCCTAAAGAAAGAAGTGCTTTATCGTTCGAAATGATGTCGTGACATGAGTATCTTAAGAGTCCTACTAGTACTACGCCCAAAATAATCAAGTCTTATTTTTCTTTGAATTAACCTGTGTTAACTAAACACTAATTATAAGTGACCCAAGTTTTAAGCCTTGATTTAAAAAAGACACCTGTTCATCTTAACTGGAATTTTCTATTTAACAGTCCAACATTACTAACTTTAAAGTTTTGAGAGAGCTGGATCGAGGAGAAAATGATGTCAAAGACTCACTAGTTTAAGAAAGCAATGCGCGTGTACGCGGCTGAATTTATATGCAGCACTGGAGTTTTGGGCTTTCAGACTTTTAAACACGCGTGTTGCATTTATATCATAAATAAGCTGAATTTACAGGCTGAAATTTTAAGTTATTGAGTAAATGACGTCAATTTTTCCCTAGATCCAACACTCTGAGGTCCAGTGGGTCAGTTTTGAACGTGAGTAATGGCGGACCGTGAAATCCAAAAGCCAGGTGTTACGCAAAGACACTTAAAAATGTTTGGATCATAGCAGCACTTTAAGTTGAGTGATTATATTTTGCGGATGTTCTGTGTTATTTCATGAACTTTGCAGGTCAATGCATAGACCATGTTAACAACTATACTTGCATCTGTGATCATGGCTTTGAGGGAAGAAACTGTGACAGTGAGATCGACGAATGCGAATCATCTCCGTGTGTCTACGGTAAAGAAGGTGTCTTATCCTCATAACGCACTTAACTCCCATGATAAAAGCCATCTACTTAAAACCTTGTAGATATTTATCCAGAGATACTTATTGCATTAAGCATTACATTACACGAGCTTATTCAAACTAAAAACGTGAATTGTAGTGAGATGCAGGATACGTAGAAAGTTATTAATCAACTCTGAATAAATCTATATGTTTCGGCTATCTTGCTGTGGGTGGTTTTTCAAAATTGATGCTTTCCGGCTTTTGTTGGCCCTTTTCCCTATGCTAAACAGGTTTGACTCAACATACTTTACTGTTGAATAACAAAGCGGGACCTAGTAATTTCAATCTCGGTTCATCTTTTTCAATGTGAACATGGAACTTGCCTATGCATGTCATTGAAATTCCTTGAGGGCCAATCTGTATTCTTTTACGAACATAAATTGCCAGTGACTCGTTCTCTAATCATGAGAACAATTCATGTGCAAGAGATTGTGTCGACGAAGTTTATGGATGCACTTGCAATTGTTTTGCTGGTTACTCTGGACTGAGATGCATGCGATGTTGAAATAGACGAATATATTTCTTATCCTTGTGAACATGGTATAATTAGTAATGGTAAAATGGGACTGAGTGGAGTCCTATTCGGTCTGTAATCATATCAGTGATATCAAAATCGGACGACCGCGCAGGGGGAGTCCGATTTTTTTATCACGAGTATGATTACAGACCGAAAAGACCATTTTCGAATTCTCACGGCTGGAATGGATCTCGCATGAAATGGATGTTAATGCGGGCAAATCTTTTCAAATGCAAATTAATTTGCCCACATTAGCCTCCATTTCATGCTAGATCCAGTTCAACCAACGACACGAAGTATCCTCTTACCAATTAATCATAAAAATTACAATTTCCGAGAAAAGAAGAAGAGCCAAGTTATGAAAGAAAGGCAAAATTTGCATTAAAAGACTGACAAAGGAGGCGTAAATTGTTTAATGTCGCTTTGACATCACACAATCACTTTGAATGTGTTTGGCTTATTGAACTGCCCTATAACAAACTGGCCGATAACAACTTGGCTAGTGAATTAGTGGAAAATAAGAGTTTTTTTTTAACCAATCACAATTGAGGAAAATTATTTTAATGACTAATCTTCACAATGATCACATTTCACTTGAGATCAGTCACATGCTGCTAGTATTGTTCAATGAGTCATTTTATTATCTTTGTTTGGGAGAGTGATTTGGTTTTTCAATCTTCTGCGCTTATCTCAGAGGCTATTTGGGTGACACGGACTCTATGGCTTTGTAAATTTCCACAAAGTGAGGTACAGAGGATTTTTTCCCCCTCAACAATTACCGTTACTCAAGCTTTCTTCTGTTTCATTTTTTGTCGAAATTTCAAAACTCGATGATCAATTCCCCAAACGGAATCAACCTAGGCAGCTCAAAGTACTATGTACAAGGAAGGGTTACGTTTTTGCAAATGTTGGCCGTGTAGCACTTATATTTCAACAGACTTAACTATTAGACGGTAATGTGAAGTGCTAGTTTTCTTCAATTCCCACCCTGGTCAGAGTTTTCTCTGTCCTTGTGTGGGCCCTTTTCCGTTAGTAAGGGTAACGCTCACATGGTTCATATGGGTAGAAAACTAGCACTTCACATTACCCTGTAACAGTTAAGTCCGTCAAAGTACTATGCATGAACTGTAAACATACCAAACCTCTCTCTTACAGGAAGTTGTATCGATCAGTTTAATGCTTACAGATGCGCTATTTTTCCGAGTTTAATTCCCACCCTGGTCAGAGTTTTTCTCTGTCCTTGTGTAGGCCCATTTCCATTAGTAGGGCTAACGCTTACATGGTTCATATGGGTAAAAAAACTAGCACTTCACATTACCCTCTAATAGTTAAGTCTGTCAAAGTACTATGGATGAACTGTAATCATACCAAACCTCTCTCTTACAGGAAGTTGTATCGATCAATTTAATGGTTACAGATGTGTTTGTGAAATGGGCTTTAAAGGAAAGAATTGCGAGATCACCGTCCAGAAATGTGAGATTGACTCCTGTTTCTCCGGTGTAACCTGTACCGAGACTGGGAACACCATATCGTGTGGACCTTGCCCATCTGGTTTTACTGGCGATGGCAAAAATTGTGAAGGTGGATTTGACTTTTTTACTTACTTTTAATCTGGGTTTCACCTTGTATGACGTTGTTCATGGACTGTTGAACAGCGGACCTGGTTATCGTGTGTGCATGAAGTGCCTTTGAATCTTAGTTAAGCGATTATTGTTGATAGCTGTGGGGATCTTAGAATTAATTAATTGATTTTTTTTCTCACTGCAGGCTGAATTCTGCGAATCCTGCAATCTGATTGGCTCTGGGAGCGGGAGGAATTTTTCTATCCTGCCCTCCAATGCAATCCGGGCAGTATCCTAGCCCTGGTTGCGTGAGCATGTGTAATGACCTTAAATTTCCATTTTTTGACACCGAATCCGTTTACATACAGAAATAAGTGTTTCAAAACAGATTTTTAGTAGTCAAGAGGCGTGGAAATATAATTCAAATAAAAATATTTCTCTTTGAAACGTCAGTTTCTAAGTCGCTTACTGCATTTGCTATGAAACGCGGTTCCAGACAACACAAAATGACTTCAGAGAGGAAGAGAGAGAGGAAAAAATAAATAAGTTATTTACCAGCTAAGGGTCGGTCCGCATAGCGAAAAACTGTGTCCTCGGTATTGAAAAAGGCTGCCCTCGCCGGCAATTTGAAGTGCAGGTTAAGGACGAAATGGAAATTTTAGGCAATTGTCTCTTATAGACACTTGAAAAATTCAGGTAGCGTCTACGGAATTTGAACCCATGAAGCCACTCAGTTACGAGTAAGTCAACTACGTGGCTTCCTACAGCTACAGTAGCTCAGCTGGTGGAGAATTGCAGTGGCATCTCAAACGTCATCGGTTCCAATCCCATTGATGTGAACGTGAACTGATTTTTTAGGTGTTTCAAGTTTGCCTATAAAATCGCCCTCTTGTGGCGATCTTTCTTAACATAATATGAGCAATATGTCGTCGGATCCACATATATTACTAACTTCTGTTTATTTATCATCCTATGTTAGACATCATCGACTGCGTGATTGACACTTGTGTTAATGGTGGGTCGTGTGTGGATGGCGTGAACAGTTACACGTGTAATTGCAAAGAAGGATTTACAGGGGATCATTGTGAGATTGGTAATCGAACTGGAACATATTTTTTGTTATCGTCTACTTTGAACTATAAGGAAGCTTGAGCACGCGACGTTTTTGAGAAGCGGGCTGCAACCGGAAGTCAGCTCAGTGTTTTCTCTTTTAACTTGTCTTCACACAACCACATTTTTATGACAAAGTATCTTTTCTTACTTAGAGACGATTAGTTTAAAAAATCAAGGAGGCACTATTGTCGTGTTCACTTTTGGTTGAAGTTCCCCTCTCAAAAACGTCCATTGCTCGACGTTGTAAAAATCAAATGAATCGGCTTTTGACACTTTTCATTGTACACATCGACGATTGTCTGAACCACGAATGAGCCAATGGTGGATTATGTGCAGATGGCATTAACGGTGAGTCATGTATCTCGTTACATTGGGAAAAAATGTCAGACTGGTGAAGCTTGCTTTTTGTTGATTCCGGCAGAAAGTGATCTTTGATCGAAGAATTGGTTAATAAGATGAAACTCAGAATTCTTTCCTATTATTTTAGATATAGACGACTGCCTTTCAAACGCGTGTGCAAATGGAGGATCATGCGTAGATGGTGTCAACAATTACTCATGTATTTGTCCAGTAGGATACACAGGGGATCTTTGTGAGACTGGTAAGGTTCACATGGCAAGGGGTGAGGCTGATGTGGAACAGAATAGTTAAGACTCAGAAAAGCTTAATTAAGGTTGCCGGAAAAAACTAAGAAAGCGTTTCCGTAGCCTTTCGTTTCCAAGCGTTTTCATCTTGTCAAACTCTGCGTTCGAAAGAGAACGCTGCGCTGTACTCAACGGGAGGAGGTACGTCCACCAAAAGACGAGTTTTATTGTGTGCTGTAACATGGGTTAAGTGTGTGAAAAAAAGCCAGTGTCCTCAGCAGTTTGTAATCAGGGGACTGGAAATATGTAAGACATGGATAAGACTACCGTCTTTTCCTTCCCCACCTTAACCACATTGGGTAAGGTATGCCATGTTCATTCCCTCTGCCTTTTTTGGCAGATATCGACGAGTGTTCTACCAAATCCCCCAGCTGTGATGTCAATGCTGTTTGTACTAATACTAAAGGATCATTCATGTGCACATGCGTACGCGGCTTTTCGGGCGATGGAAAAACATGTTCAGGTAAATCAAACAGAGTCAAACTCGCATAAAACGTGGAAACTGCAAAATTTTGTTCCCAGAAGCACGAAACGGGCATGAGACAATGTGAACACTAAAAAGGGAAACTCAACGGTGAGAAAAGTGGAGGTGTCATATGAAAGTAAGTCACGTATGCCATGCGTTATCAAGTTTGGTGAAGGAATCGGTGTTTGCTTGAAATTAGAAGCCAAAAATCGAGGAATATAGAAACCACTTGTAACAGTTCTTTGGAAGAGCAATTGCTCGTTTACCAGTGTTAATGTTACTCATGGACTGTTAATTGTCTCCCTGCTTAAATTGTCTGTTTGATGATAATTAATTACGTCATTGCAAAAGCTTTAATACTAAAAACGAAATTTATAAAAATATAAAGACGAAGAGAAACGAAGTCGATACTGAAACAATTACGAACACTTACAACAAAAAAATGATATTAGATTGAATTGGCACAGAAAATATAGTTGGTCTCTTTTTTTTCTGAGTACAGTACCTACGAAGGTTAACATCACTTTTTTTAGGTCCATTTGCAATCGAGGGATTAGAAATATGGATGACCCCTGTAAAACTGCTTTTAAACATTGCATGCATACCATCTTCGTTAAGCAACCATGGTTTCCTTGGTGCATTCTTTCTGCCATTTTGTATAGATATCGACGAATGTTCTACCAACCCTTACAGCTGCGATGTCAATGCTGTTTGCACTAATACTAAAGGATCATACAGGTGCTCTTGCAAAAGCGGCTATTCAGGAGACGGTAAAACATGTTCGGGTAAGTTAAATTCACTTACAACTTGAAACTTGCACCAAAGCTCGTAGGTCATGAGAAAATGTTCACATAAAATAAAATAAAAATAACCTTAGGAAAAACGTTATGTTTACTTAACATCTGATAAGATTATAAAGCTGGCATCTACAATGTCAAAAACTTAAAGCAACAACAACAACAACAACAACAACAAAAACTTAAATGAATGACCGTGATTAAAATTTCAACTGCTCATATGAAGTGATTTTGAAGTTAAATCCCTGAGCGGGATTTGAACACACATCGCTCCCGTTACTAGTAGGGTTTGATAACCACTAAACCATCAGGGTAACCATACTGGAAACACAGCAGTCGAAGAGGTGGTTTACGTGATTAGAGCGTGGACCTCCTGGGAAGGTAGGGGAGCCTGTAACTCCACTTGAAACCCAACTAAGGATCAAGTGAATGATACACGACCCTAGTCAACTTAGCGGATGACAAGGAAGGATCCACAAGGGTACAGGCTTATTTTGTTTGTGAACAAAAAATACATGGGAGAAACCCTGACCATGTACACCCAAGATAATCATATTTTTAACTGAGTATAGTTTTAAAAGAAATTTCGCCCTGCGCGAGATTTGAACATACGACCATACGTTGAATTTGATTCTGGTAGTCCCTGGTTCAACCTTCCTGCTGCACTTGTAAATAGCCAACTAGTTTGCTTCTGGCCAGTCGGGATTCTTTACAGTTGATGTTGTTCTGTTCCGTCGTTTCGTTATGTTTCATTAGTCCTGAAAAGCCCCTATGGAAATTCAAACGGTCAATTAAGTATGTAATGCATTGTAATGTTTCTTCGGATTCACATGTATTAATAAGTTCATTTGTTATCTTAGACATCATCGACTGCGTGATTGACGCTTGTGTTAATGGTGGGTCTTGTGTGGATGGCGTGAACAGTTACACGTGTAATTGCAAAGACGGATTCACTGGAGATCGCTGTGAGCTTGGTAATCGGCCTGGAACACATTTTTTTTCTCATCGTCCAGTTTAAAGTATACGGGAGCTTGAGCACGCGACGTTTTTGAGAGGCGGACCATAACCGGAAGTGAGCTGTTTTTCCTTTAAACTTGTCTTCACACAACCACATTTTTATTGCTTATCTTTTCTTCATTAGAGACATCTGGGAGACACTATTGTCCTGACATACAAAGAGTTCACTTCTGGTTGTCGGGTTGTCGTCCGTCTCTCAGAAACATCGACTTTTAATTATGCTGGCAGAATTGGATCTGTGGTCGAATAACTGTTTGGTAATATAAACTCAGATATCTCTCAATTTTTTTTAGATATAGACGACTGTCTTCTAAACGCGTGTTCTAATGGCGGATCGTGCGTAGATGGTGTCAACGATTACTCATGTTTTTGTCCAGTAGGATACTCAGGGGATTTTTGTGAGACTGGTAAGGTTCACATGCCATCTTAGATGTTGGTTTGTTTGGCTAATATGTTCATTTCCCTCTGCCTTTTTCGGTAGATATCGACGAGTGTTCTACCAACTCTCACAGCTGTGATGTCAATGCTGTTTGTACTGATACTAAAGGATCATACATTTGCACATGCATAAGCGGGTTTTCGGGCGACGGAAAAACATGTTTGGGTAGGTCAAACTCACATAAACTTGGAACTTGCGAAATTTTCTCCCCAGAAGCACTGAAGGGGCATGAGACAATCACACTCAAAAGGGAAATGCAACAGCGGGAAAAGTGAAGGTGGCATACGGTAAATCAGTTTTGCGCGCATGATCTAGCTTGGCGAAGAAAACAGACAGATTTACTGGAGACAGGCACTCATGGGTTCAAGCTGGAGATCATTGTGAGATTAATAATCGATCTGAAAAAGGTTTTTTCTCGTCATCCACCTTGAACTAATATGTAGATTTAGCCAAGCCTAGAAGCGGAGCTCCCGTTTCTAACCCCAGAAAGAAATATAGGGTGTATGGAAATATTTATGCTTCTGTACAAAATTAATCGTCATTGTTGTATACAGTTTACAGTGATCAAACATCTCTGAGCTGATAGCACTAAACAAACAAGCCTTGCAATCAATAACTAAAACTGCTAAAACTTTAATTACATCTACAATAATCTCTTTCACAACATTTTCCGTTTGACTGATAATCTTTACACCCACTCTCTTCAGTTTAGAACAACAGCACAAATCTTGCTAATTAAAAAGTCAAGCTATGAGTAGTAAATTCGCTTACTCGACAGCAATTACATAGATAAACAAAGTAGCTCACGACTGGACATCCATTTCACACAAAAAGCCTATAAATGTGATTCTTGAAGGATGCCAGAATCTGTCAACACGGTATTGCAAACGTTTCAGGCCTTCTTCCCTTTTTTTATCGAGTTTTACAAAATATGTGAGGCGCGCGAGGCATGCATCAAAAAAGAAAACATTTACCGGAAAGCTAACAGTTGTAAATTAATGTTTTGTCTCTCGCGCTATATATTTCTCTTAGCTTTACGGTGTTCTTGATTGATTTTTTTTCTTCTTCTCCTTCCTCGGCTTCTCTCGAGGTTTTCTTCGCTTAAATTACTCAAATTTTGTTGCCTCTTCTCTCGTGCTCTTTCCTGCTCTTTTATATCCCGTTGCTCTTTACTAATATGATTTCCCGCCAGAAACACGCAGGTTGCCAAATGCAACTCTGCCATGCTATTTTCCGCCAAGGAAAATTGCCCGAACACTCCCGTCCCCCTCCACCCTGACAGTCGAACGGACGGGGGTACGCTGACGTCATAACCAAAATTTCTTGCATGGATAGATTTCCTAAAAAATCTTACCCATGGTGCTCCGCTGGCGCGCTTTGCGCGCCTGTGCTCCGCTATTGGGGACTTTAAGCAAGCACGACGACGACGACAACGGTTACGAGAACGTTGCTAAAAGTATTATTTCCCGTTACTGTAATAACTTTGCAATTTTTCCGAGTCGCTCGGCTTGGAAAGTGCGAGAACACATTTCAAGAATAAAATTGAGGAGAACGGTGTGGATATTTAGAGAGAAAATTGAAAATTCTTCGTCATTTGCTTTCGTCCCCCACATGACCTCAAAATGATCATTTTCATATCATTGTCAAGACCAGAACTGCAAAGAAGTGTATCAAAATGTAAAATGCACGTGCAGGGCGTGCTGAACTATCGATTTTGCTAAATAAACCTATTGTTTTGTACCGTTCTTATAGCCGTCGTCGTCATTGCTTAAGTTCCTCTTAGGAAGCTTGGGCCCGCGACCTTTTTTTAGACGCGGACCGCAACCGGAAGTCTTCTTTTTTCCCTCTTAATCTTATATTACTAAATATGTTTTCTTCATTAGAGAAGATTAGTTTAAAAATCTGGGAGACACTATGGTCCTGGAATGTGAAGTCAAGCTTTCACTTATGATTGCCGTCCCCGTCTCAAAAACGTCTATTGCATAAGCTCTCTAATTGTTTTAGTCTCGACGTTGGAAACATGAAGTGAATTGGCTTTGACCCTTTTCATTGTACACATCGACCATTGTCTTCACCACGAATCTGCTAATGGTGGATAATGTGCAGATGGCATTAACGATTTGTCCTGTATGTGTAGAGAAGGATACAATGGGAAAATGTCAGACTGGTAGAGCTTGCATTTTGGTGATTCCCGTATAACTTGATGTGATCTGTGATCGAAGAATTGGTTTATAACATGAACTCAGACTTCCCTCCTATTGTTTTAGATATAGACGAATGTCTTCCGAACCCGTGTAGTAATGGCGGATCATGCGTAGATGGTGTCAACAATTACTCATGTATTTGTCGAGTAGGATACACAGGGTATCTTTGTGAGACAGGTAAGGTTCACATGGCAAGGGGTGGGGCTGACGAGAAATAAAATAGTTAAGAAAAACTTGAGGTTGAACGAACTAAACAAGCGTTTCCGTAGCGTTTCGTTTCCCGGCGTTTTCATCTCGTTCAAGAGAGAACGCTGCACTCAACGGGACCAAGTACGTCCACCAAAAGACGAGCTTTAATGTGTGCTGTATCAAGGGGTTACGTGTGTAAAAAAAGCCGATGTCCCGGCTCAGCAGTGTGCCATCAGGGGACTGGCAATATGGAAGACTTGGGTAAGACTACTGTCTTTTCTTTCCCCACCACAACCATATTAGGTAAGGTATGCCATCTTAGATGCTAACACGTTCATTCCCTCTGCCTTTCTCGGTAGATATCGACGAGTGTTCTATTAACTCTCACAGCTGTGATGTCAATGCTGTTTGTACTAATACTAAAGGATCATACAAGTGCACATGCATAAGCGGCTTTTCGGGCGATGGAAACACATGTTCAGGTAAGTCAACTTACGGAGAACTTGGAACCTGCAAACGTTTCTCCCTAGAAGCACTGAAGAGGCATGCGACAATGCTCACACTCAAAAGGGAAATACAACGACAGGAAATATGGAGGTGTCATTTAAATCACTTATGCCGTGCATTATCAAGCTTGACGAAGAAATCAGATGGATTTACTGGAAATCATTGTGAGATTGGTAATCGAGCTTTGACACACTTTTTGTCCTCGTCTACTTTTTGTCCTGTAAGGGAGCTTGGGCACTTGACCTTTTGTAGCCGAGGACCGCAACCGGAAGCGAGCTTTTTCCTTTTTATTTTGTCTTCACAAAACCACATTTAGATTACTAAGTATCTTTTCCTCATTAGATACGATTAGTTTAAAAATATGGGAGAAACTATTATCCTGGCATACGTAGTCAAGTGTTCACTTCTGCTTGCCGTTTCAAACGTTTATTGCAAAAGCTCTTTAACTGTTTTCGTCTCGACGTTGGAGAAGCGAAATTAATTGGCTTTGACACTTTTTTAATGTACACATCGACGATTGTCTAAACCACCAGCGTGCTAATGGTGGATTATGTGCAGATGTTATTAACGATTAATCATGTATCTGCAGAGAACGCTACACTGGGAAAAAATGTCAGACTGGTAAAGCTTACGTTTTGGTGATTCCGGTAGAACTTGCTGTTATCTGTGATCGAATAATTGGTTTATAACATCAACTGAGAATTCTGTCCTGTTGTTTTAGATATAGACGAATGTGTTCCAAACCCGTGTGCTAATGGTGGATCATGCGTAGATGGTGTCAACAATTACTCATGTATTTGTCGAGTAGGATACACAGGGGATCTTTGTGAGACTGGTAAGGTATACATGGCAAGGGGTGGGGCTGACGTGAAATAATTTAAAACTAGACGTTGCATAAGCGTAAACTGGTTTGCCGGTGGTACGTGTTACACAAAAACAGAAGGCACTGAGTTGGGTGTTATTGAACTGTAGCGTTCCAGTAATTTTTTTTTTTTTAGAGTAGAGGGGAGAGGGGTGATGTAGACCATTCCAGGGGTCACCCAGACGTCATGCCAGCAATGGTCCTTTGGCTCACACGTTCACACGTTGAATTATCTTGTAACCTCGTGTCCCGTTTTGAGGTCTTTTACCTGTTTATGCTTTGGTAGTTAAATTCAGTTGAAAGATAACAAAACACGTTCTTGACTGAACCTCACTCGTTTCTTCATTAAAGGGGCTATGTCACTTGAAATGATATAATTTCAGAATTCTCTCCTATTATTTTAGATATAGACGACTGTCTTCCAAACCTGTGTGCTAATGGCGGATCATGCGTAGATGGCGTCAACAATTACTCATGTACTTGTCCAGTGGGATACACAGGGGATCTTTGTGAGACTGGTACGGTTCACATGGCAAGGGGTGGGGCTGACGTGAAATAAAATAGTTAAGGAAAACTTGAGCTTGAACGAACTAAACAAGCGTTTCCGTAGCGTTGCGTTTCCAAGATTTTTCATCTCGTCTCACGCTGCGTTCGAAAGAGAACATTATACTCAACGGGACCAGGTACGTCCACCAAAAGATGAGTTTTCATGTGTGCTGTAACATAGGTTAAGTGTAAAGAAACAAGCAAGTGTCCTCAGCAGTTTGCCATCAGGGGACTGCAAATATCTAATACATAACCACATTAGGTGAAGTCTGCCTTCTTCAATGTTGGTTTCTTTGGGTAACACGTTGAATGCCCTCTGCCTTTTTTGGTAGATATAGATGAGTGTTCTACCAACTCTCACAGCTTTGATGTCAATGCTGTTTGTACCAATACTAAAGGATCATTCATGATAAATTTGAACGGCTCATATGAAGTTATTCTGAAGTTAAAATAATACCATCTCATTTATAGATATGTATGTATAGTGGTGAGTGTACAAATAGCGAAAGCGAACTACTAACTGATCGATTTTGAATGAAAAACATATTATGCCGTGAGTGGGAATGGAACCCGCGTTCCTCTGGTTACTAGTCGGGTGTGCTAACCACTGCACCATCACGACAACCCTGCTGGCAACAGAACTATCAGTGAAGATACTGGTTAGCCACGGGGTTCCCCGGCAATGTTTAACATTCAGGAAAAAGACTACATCGGATCACCCGAAGGTGATTCACAGGCTACCAGCTAATTAATTAAACTTTTGTGTGTATGAAGAAGGCCGGAAATACAACGATGTAGTCACTAGCCAGTTGCAGTGAACTACCACTAACTGATCCTTTTTGAATGAAAAACATATCACTATTCGAGTGTGATGACCACTACACTATCAGGAATCCATGCTGACAACATGGCTGATTGATCACTTAGTGTGTGGCATTTACGTGGGACTCCCTAAAGGGCCAGTTTGTCTATGTGATAACGCTCGATCAACATGCGATTCACAGGCGGACAAGGGTAATTAATGTAAAGTGTCAGTTAAGTAGATCTCGCGAGCCAACACGTAGTAGTGAGTATACAAATAGCGACACCGAACTACTAACTGATCCTCTTTGAATGAAAAACATTTATATGCGGTGAGTGGGAATCGAACCTGCGTCTCCCTGGTTGCTGTTTGTATACTTACTACTTAACATTTTCATAGCAAAGCGTTGTGTATTCTTCGGATCCTACTAGCTAGTGACTTCATCGTTGGATTTCCAGTCTCTTTGATTCAAAAATATAATTTGTTATTAGCTGGTAGCCTGTGAATCATCCTCGGATGATCCGATATATGCTGTTCCTGAATATTAAAGCGCCGGGGAACCCCGTGGCTAACTGGCAACTTCACTGATTGCTCTGTTGCCTGCAGGGTTGTCGTGATGGTGCAGTGATTAGCACACCAGACTAGCAACCAGGAGGATGCGGGTTCAATTCCCATTCAAGGCATTTATATGTTTTTCATTCAAAAGGATCAGTTAGTAGTTCGCTGTACATTTTGCCATTTGTATATCTGACCTACTAATCACCCTTTCTCGCAGTGGGAGCCTGACTCACTAAGGGCGCAGCCTAACGAGGTCGGACCGAAGGAGCTGTGCTGCCGGGTAGGCGCTCTGCCCCTGAACAAGACCAATGTATGACCTCGATGTATATCCTGTTCCTGAATGTTAAAGCGCAGGGGAATCCCGTGGCTAACTGGTAACCTCACCTATTGCTCTGTTGCCAGCACGGTTGTCGTGATGGTGCAGTGGTTAGCACACCCGACTAGCAACAAGGGAGACGCGGGTTCGATTCCCACTTACGGTATATATATGTTTTTCATTCAAAAGGATCAGTTAGTAGTATATCTAAATCTTTATCTGACCTGCTAATCGCCCTTTCTCGAAGTTGGAGACTGAATTACTAAAGGCGCAGCTCAACGAGGTCGGACCGAAGGATCTGTGCTGCCGGCTAGGCGCTCGGCCACTGAGCATTTTGCGTGACCTAAGGAAAATTAATGCAAACAGGTCGCCTCGAATTGCTCACATAGCTAATTTTGCTGTAAAGTTAAACAATGACAGGCATGAGGTGCACTTGCGCACCTGCAACTGAAAACTGGCAACATAGCAATCGAAGAGGTGATTTTACGTGATTAGGGCGTGGGCCTCTCGGGAATTTTCCTTCAGGGGTGACGAGATAGGGGAGCCTATAACTCCGCTTGAAACCCAACTAAGGATCAAGCTAATTACTATTCTCCTGCCATGCGAAGTGTTCACTTCAGGATGTCGTCCGATGAACTTAGAATTCTCTCAATTTTTTTAGATGTAGACGACTGTCTTCTAAACACGTGTGCTAATGGCGGATCCTGCGTAGATTATGTCAACAATTACTCATGTATTTGTACAGTAGGATACACAGGCGATCTTTGTGAGACTGGTAAGGTTCACATGCCATCTTAGAAGCTAGTTTGTTTGGCAAATATGATCATTCCCTCTTCCTTTTTCGGTAGATATCGACGAGTGTTCTACCATCTCTCACAGCTGTGATGTCAATGCTGTTTGTACTAATACTAAAGGATCATTCATGTGCACATGCATACGCGGCTTTTCGGGCGATGGAAAAACATGTTTGGGTAGGTCAAACTCACATAAACTTGTAACTTGCGAAATTTTCTCCCCCGAAGCACCGAAGGGACCTGAGACAATGTTCACACTCAAAAGGGAAATAAAACGAAGGGAAAAGTGAAGGTGTGATACGGTAAATCATTTTTGCGTGCATGATCTAGCTTGGCGAAGAAAACAGACGGATTTACTGGAGACAGGAACCCATGGGTTCCTGCTGGCGATCACTGTGAGATTAATAATGGATCTGATTTTTCGTCCTGGTCCACTTTGAGCTAATATAGACTTTTAGCCAAGCCTAAAAGCGGAGCTCCCGTTTCTAACGCCTGAAAGCAATATAGGGTATATGGAAATATTTATGCTTTTGCATAAAGTACAAAATTAATCGTCATTTTTTGTATACAGTTTACAGTGATAAAACACCTCTGAGCTGGTAGCAATGAACAAACAAGCCTTGGAATCAATAGCTAAAAATGAAATTACATGTACAGTAATAATGATTTAATAATTTATTACTTATATAGCGCAAAATACATGTGGATATGATCTAATCTCTTTCACAACATTTTATGTTTGACTGATAATCTTTACCTTCTCTCTCTTCAGGTTTGAACAACAGCAAAAATTTTACGTATTAAAAAGTCAAGCTAACACAAGCAACTCGGAATTGCAAACGTTTCAGGCCTTCTTCTATTCGTTTTTTTAGCGTGTGAAGCAGCGAGGCATGCATCAAAAAATAAAACATTTACCTTAAAGCCAACCGTAAATTAGTGTTTTGTCTCTCGCTCTATTTCTCTCAGCTTTACGGTGTTCTTCATAGAAATTTTCTCCTGTTCTCCTTCCTCGCCTTCTCGCGAGGTTTTCTTTGCTTAAATTCCTCAAATCTCGTTGCCTCTTCTCTCGTGCTCTTTCGTGCTCTTTAACCCGTTGCTCTTTACTATTATGATTTCCCGCCAGAAAAAAAGAGGGTTTCCAAATGCAACGCTGTCATGCGATTTCCCGTCAAGGAAAATTGCCCGAACAATCCCGTTCCCCTCCACCCCGACAGTCTGTACGGGCGGACGGACTGGCGTACGCTGACTTCATGACCAAAATTTCTTGCATGGATAGATTTCCCAAAAAATCTTACCCATGGTGCTCCGCTGGCGCGCCTGTGCTCCGCTATTAGGGACATTAAGCAAGGACGACGACAACGACGGTTACGAGAACGTTCTTAAAGTATAATTTTGCGATTATTCTAAGTCGCTCGGCTTGGAAAGTTGGAGACCACATTCCAAGAATAAACTCGGGGAGAACGGTGTGGATATTTGGGGAGAAAATTGAAAATTCCTCGTCAGTTGCTCTCGTCCTTCACACGCACTCAAAATTGATCACTTCATATCGTTGTCAATACGGAACGGCAAAGAAATGTATCAAAATGTAAAAGCACGTGCACAGCGTGCAGAACTATTGTTTTTTTCTAATTTAACCTATTGTTTTGTATCGTTTTTCGTCATTGCTTAAGCTCCCTTTTTAGAAGCTTTCCCGCACGACCTTCTTAGAAGCGGACCGCAACCGGAAGTGCACTTTTTTTCCTTTCAATTTGTCTTCGCACAACCACATTTACATCACTAAGTATGTTTTCTTCATTAGAGACGATTTGTTTAAAAATCTGAGAGACACTATGGTCCTGGCATGTGAAGTCAAGTGTTCACTTATGATTGCCCTCAGCGTCTCAAAAACGTCTATTGCATAAGTTCTCTAATAGTGACAGTTTGTGCATAAGTTCTCTTATAGTGGCAATTTGACACTTTTTATTGTGCAAATCGACGATTGTCTTATCCACGAATCTGCTACTGGTGGATTATGTGCAGATGGCATCAACGATTTGTCATGTATGTGTAGAGAAGGATACAATAGAAAAATGTCAGACTGGTAAAGCTTGCTTTTTGGGGATTCCCGTAGAACTTGATGTGATCTGTGATTGAATAATTGGTTTATAAGATGAACTCACACTTCTCTCCTATTATTTTAGATATAGACGAATGTCTTCCAAACCCGTGTACTAATGGCGGATCATGCGTAGATGGTATCAACAATTACTCATGCATTTGTCCAGTGGGATACAAAGGGGATAATTGTGAAACTGGTAAGCTTCACGTGGCAAGGGGCGGGGCTGACGGGAAATAAAATAGTTAGGAAGTAAAATAGTTAGGAATCAGACCTATTTCCTTATTTGTTCGGCTATTATTACTACATACTATATATAATCAATTTTTGTTCACTTTCTATTCTTAGTTAGCAACACTATCAGTTTTTTTTTTAATTTTTTATCACTTATACAAGTTTTATATCAATTGTAAATAACAGTATCATTAGTTAGCCTTCAGCTTTACCAATTTGTAAAGCGCGTTAGATCATATATTAATGAATTTTGCGCTATAGAAATAATAAAAATATTATTATAACTATTATTATTATTATTAGAAAAGCTTAAGGTTGAAAGAACTAAACAAGTGCAAGTGCGTGTTGTCCTAAGTAGTGTATTCTTGGATTTCACATGACGTCACGGCCGCCATGTTGGTGTCCCCAAACAATGAAATGGGGGCCATGTTGGTGTCCCGATCCAATCCTCCGGGAATTGAAAGCTATTATTATGCTAAGGTCTTCTTTTGTGTTTGTCGAAAAACATGGCTGTTGATCACGTGAGTAAAACCCAAGAATATATGTATATATGGAAAGAACTCAAGTGAGGTCATCGCTACTGTGTGCATGGTGATGGATGAAGAACCTTCGCTGATCCACAGCATCAGGAACGTCTTATGCAACACGCAAGGACAGAGAAAAATCTCTGACCCGGATGGGAATCGAACCCACGACCTCCGGATTAGATCCATGTTGCTCTACCGACTGAGCTACAAGGCCAGACTGGAGGTTATTCGTCCATCACATGCACACAGTAGCGATGACCTCACTTGAGTTCTTTCCATATATAACTAAACAAGAGTTTCGTTTTCAAGCGTTTTTATCTCGTTCGAAAGAGAACGCTGCACTCAACGGGACCAGGTACGTCCACCAGAAGACGAATTTTAATGCATGCTGTAACATAGGTTAAGTGTCTAAAAAAAGCTAATGTCCTCAGCAGTTTTCCATCAAAAGACTGGAAATATGGAAGACATTGATTAGACTACTGTCTTTTCCTTCCTAACGTTAACCATATTAGGTAAGGTATTTCATCTTAGATGCTAACACGTTCATTCCCTCTGCCTTTCTCGGCAGACATCGACGAGTGTTCTACCAACTCTCACAGCTGTGATGTCAATGCTGTTTGTACTAATACTAAAGGATCATACAAGTGCACATGCATAAGTGGATTTTTGGGCGATGGAAACACATGTTCGGGTAAGTCAAACTTACGTAGAACTTGGAACTTGCAAAAGTTTCTCCCTAGAAGCACCGAAGCTAAGAGGCATGAGACAATGTTCACACATAAAAGGGAAACACAACGGCGAGAAATATGGAGGTGTCATGAAAGTAAATCACTTATGCCGTGCGTTATCTAGCTTGGCGAAGAAATCAGACGGACTTACTGGAAATCATTGTGAGACTGCACTGACCGCAACCGGATTTGAGCTTTGTCCCCTTTAATTTGTCTTCACGAAACCACATTATATTATATTACTAAGTGTCTTTTCCTCATTAGAGACGATTAGTTTAAAATCTGGGAGAAACTATTATCCTGGCATACGAAGTCAAGCGTTCACTTCTGATTGCCGTTTAAGAAACGTCTATTGCAAAAGCTCTGTAATTGTTTTCATCTCAACGTTGGAGAAACGAAATAAATCGACTTTGACACTTTTTTATAGTAGAAATCGACGATTGTCTTAACCACGAGCGTGCTAATGGTTGATTATGCGCAGATGTCATTAACGATTAATCATGTATCTGCATAGAAGGGTACACGCGAAAAAATTTCAGACTGGCGAAGATTACTTTTTGGTGATACCGGTAGCACTTGATGTGATCTGTGATCGAAGAATTGGTTTATTAGATTAACTGAGAATTCTCACCTGTTGTTTTAGATATAAACGAATGTGTTCCAAACCCATGTGCTAATGGTGGATCATGCGTAGATGGTGTCAACAATTACTCATGTATTTGTCCAGTGGGATACACTGGGGATCTTTGTGAGACTGGTAAGTTTCACATGGCAAGGGTGGGGCTGACGTGAAATACTTTTAAAATAGTTAAGACTCAGGAAAGCTTAACATTCAAAGAACTAACCAAACGCTTCCGTGGCGTTTCGTTTCCGTGCGAACTCATATCGTCTAACTCTGCGTTCGCAAGAGAGCGCTGCACTCAACGGGACCTAGGTACGTCCACCAAAAAACGAGTTCCTGGAGTTTTGATGTGTGCTGTAGTATGGTTTAGGTGTGTAAAAAATAACCAGTGTCCTCAGTAGTTTGCCATCAGGGCACTGAAAATATGTAAGACAACGGTAAGGCTACTGTTTTTTCCTTCCCCACCTTAATCATCTTAGGTGAGATATGCCATCTTAGATGTTGGTTTATTTCGCTAACACGTTAATTCCCTCTACCTTTTTCGGTAGATATCGACGAGTGTCCTATGAATTCTTACAGCTGTGGTGTCAAAGTTGTTTTTACCAATACTAAAGGATCATACATGTGCACATGCATAAGCGGCTTTTCGGGCGATGGAAAAACATGTTCGGTTAAGTCAAACTCACGTAGAACTTGGAACTTGCAAAAGGTTCCTCCTAAATGCACTGCATGAGGAGGCATGATTCACACTGAGAATTAAGGGAAATACAAAGGTTGGAAATGTGGAGGTGTCATGAAGGTAAATCACTTATATCGTGCATTATCTAGCTTGGCGAAGAAATCAGACGGATTTACTGGAAGTCATTTTGAGATTGGTAATTGATCTTTGTGCTCCTCCACTTTGAAATGTAAGGGAGCTTGGGCACTCGACCTTTTGTAGACGCGGACCGCAGCCGGAAGTGAGCTTTGTTCCTTTTATTTTGTCTTCATAAAACCACATTTATATAACTAGGTATATTTTCTTCATCAGAGACGATTAGTTTAAACATCTATGAGAAACTATTGTCCTGGCATAGGAATTCAAGTGTTCACTTCTGATTGCTCTCTAATTGTTTTAGTCTCTACGTTGGAGAAGCGAAATAAATCGGCTTTGACACTTTTTTATTGTACACATCGACGATTGCCTTAACCACGAGCGTGCTAATGATCAATTATGTGCAGATGTCATTAACTATTAATCATGTATCTGCAGAGAACGGTACACTGGGAAAAAATGTCAGACTGGTAAAGCTCACGTTTTGGTGATTCCGGTAGAACTTGCTGTTATCTGTGGTCGAATAATTGGTTTATAAGATCAACTGAGAATTCTGTCCTGTTGTTTTAGATATAGACGAATGTGTTCCAAACCCGTGTGCTAATGGTGGATCATGCGTAGATGGTGTCTACAATTACTCATGTATTTGTCAAGTAGGATACACAGGGGATCTTTGTGAGACTGGTAAGGTTTACATGGCAAGGGGTGGAGCTGACGTGAAATATTTAAAACTAGACGTTGCATGAGCGTAAACTGGTTTGCCGGTGGCACGTGTTACACAAAAACAAAAGGCACTGAGTTGGGTGTTATTGAACTGTAGCGTTCCAGTAATTATTTATTTATTTATTTATTTATTTATTTATTTTAAGAAGAGGGGAGAGGGGTGATGTAGACCATTCGAGGGGTCACCCAGACGTCATGCCAGCAATGGTTCCTTGGCTCACACGTTCACACGTTGAATTATCTTGTAATCTCGTGTCCCGTTTTGAGGTCTTTACCTTTTTATGCTTTGGTAGTTAAATTCAGTTCAAAGATAACAAAACACGTTCTTCAGTGAAACTCACTCGTTTCTCCTTTAAAGGGGCTATGTCACTTGAAACGATATAACTTCATGATTTGGGGTGCAGGGATGGCGCAGTAATGAGAACACTCGCCTTCCATCAATGTGGCTCGTGTTCGATTCCCAGATTCGGCGTCATATGTGAGTTGTGTTTGTTGGTTCCTTACTCTGCACCGAGAGGTTTTTCTCCGAGTCAGTACTCTGGTTTCTACCTCTCCTGAACGTTTGCCTTGATTTGCGTTAATTGTTAATTTCAGTTTACAGTGTCCCCAATTAGTGCTCCAGCGCTAGAACGACTAGACACTTGATAAGTAGCTTTCTTTTTATATTCCCAAAATGCCCAAAAACTAACGCACATTATGACTGGATTGCCTATGGCGACCCAGTAAATTATTAACATTCATAAAAAAGCTAAAGGTTGAAAGAACTGAGCAAGCGTTTTCGTAGCGTTTCGTTTCCATGCGTTTTCATATCGTCTAACTCTGCGTTCGAAACAGAACGTTGCACTCAACTGGACCAGGTACGTCCACCAAAAGACGAGTTTTAATGTGTGCTGTAACATGGGTTAAGTGTGCAAAGAAAAGCCAGTGTCCTCAGCAGTTTGTCATCAGGGAACTAAAAATATGTAAGACATGAGGAAAACTAGTGTCTTTTCCCTCCCTACCTTAACCATATTAGGTAAGGTATGCCATCTTAGATGTCGGTCTGTTTGCTAACTCGTTCATTCCCTCTACCTTTTTGGGTAGATATCGACGAGTGCTCCACCAACTCTCACAACTGCGATATCAATGCTGTTTGTTCGAATACTAAAGGATCATACGTGTGCACATGCAAAAGCGGCTATTCAGGAGACGGAAAAGCATGTTCGGGTAAGTCAAATTAACATACAACTTGAAAATTGCAACAAAGCTTCTAAGACAAGAGAAAAGGTTCACATTAAAAAATAATAATAATAATTTTAAAGAAAACTTAGGATAAAACGTTTTGCTAACTTAATATCTGATTTGATTGAAAAGGTGCCATCTACAATGCGTCAGAAGGTAAAGGTAAAAGGTAAAATCACTTTATTTAACGTCGGTACTTCCTTCAGCTACGAGGCTGGTATCAATGGAAGCCGACGGTGCGCCCTTTACCCCATTCCCTCTGTCAGTGCTCCGTTTTAAGGGGATTTAAAGCTATAGCTACACGGATCAGAGGAAAGTCGAAACAGACGTTGAACTCACCGAGGATCGAACGGGGGACTTCTCGCTCCGAAAGCCGCGCACTAGCCATCTGAGCCACGACTGCTCCCTGAAGCAACAACAACTTAAATGGATGATCTTGATTAGAATTTGAACCACTCGTATGAAGTGATTTTGAAGTTAATGTTATCATCCTAGTTAATCGATTATTGCTTATAACTGTGACGATCTTGGGATAAAATAAATGTATATATTTGACGTGAGGGTTATAAACAAAAGGGAGAAGTGATCCTCTCACTTATCTGGACAATTTAAGCAACTGGCTTTTATAGACACTTGAAACATTCGGGAGCTTCTACGAGATTCGAACCCATGAAGGCACTCAGTTGGGAGTAGGTCAACTAAGTGGCTTCCTAGCTCAGCTGGAAAAGCATTCCAACGGCATCGCAGATGTCTTCGGGTCAGGTGGCAATGTGCAACATAATCGTGCCTATAAATTCTCCGTTTTGTGACGAGGACATAATTTATGCAATGTTTCTTCGGATTCATATACATTACTGATTTCTGTCTATTTATCATGTTATGTTAGACACCATCGACTGCGTGATTAACGCTTGTGTTACTGGTGCACGTGGGTCTTGTGTGGATGGCGTGAACAGTTACACGTGTAATTGCGAAGACGGATCGATCTGGAACACATTGTTTGTCATTGTCTAATTTGAACTATAAGGGAGCTTGAGCACGCGACTTTTTGAGACGCGGACGGCAACCGGAAGAGGGATGTTTTTTTCTTTCAACTTGGCTTGACACAAGCACATTTAAATGACCTATTTGCTTAGTTTTTTTTTTTCCATTAGAGACGTTAGTTTAAGAATCTGGGAGACACTATTGTCCTGGCATATACGAAGTGATCAATTCTGGTTGCCATCCGAGCCTCGGAAACTTCGATTGTTTTAGCCTCTGTACGGGCCCAGTTACACGACAAACACTAAGCCGAATTCAGTCCACATAGCCTTTTTTTCGGTAGTATTACATCGAAACTTTTTGTTCGACTCTACAAGCAACAGAAATCACACACGCAACAAAAAAATCACAACCATACCCAATCGCATATAATTTAAATGTCCTACAGTCTCTTGGACGTCTGATTGCACGCCCATAACCTGCCCTGTGTTTGTCGGTTTCTGCAACCTCCGCGACGTTGGAAAAATGAAATGAATCGGCTTTTGACACTTTTCATTTACGATTGTGTAATCCAAGAATTTGTGCGTGATAATGGTGGATTATGTGCAGATGGCATTAACGGTTAGTCACGTAAATGCATGAGAAGGAAACACTGGGAAACAATGTAAACCTGGTAAAAGGTGTTTGCAAACGTTGACCGTGTAGCACTTACATTTCAACAGTATTAACTGATTAGAGTAATATGGAGTGCTTGTTTTCTGTCCCATATGAACCATTTGAGCGATAGCCCTACTAATGGAAATGGGCCCACACAAGGACAGAGAAAAACTCTGACCAGGGTGGGAATTTAATCCACGACCTTCAGGTTAGACCACCGCTGCTCTACCGACTGATTTACAAGGTCAGACGAGAGCAAGCCGTCGGAACTGAAGATGTTAAAGTCACGGCAATGAACATGTACAAGTATTACAAGGAAGGACTACGTTTTTGTAAACGTTGTCCGTGTAGCGCTTATATTTCAACAGAACTAACTGATTAGAGTGTAATGTGAAGTGCTAGTTTTCTACCCCGCTGCATATGAACCATGTGAGCGTTAGCCCTACTAATGGAAATGAGCCCACACAAGGACTGACAAAAACTCTGACCAGGGTGGAAATTTAACCCACGACCTTGTAGCTCAGTCGGTAGAGCAGCGGTGATCTAACCCGAAGGTCGTGGGTTCAATTCCCATCCAGGTCAGAGTTTTTCTTTGTTCTTGTGTGGGCCCATTGCCATTAGTAAGGCTAACGTTCACATGGTTCACATGGGGTAGAAAACTAGCACTTCACATTACACTCTAATCAGTTAATTCTGTTAAACCTGATAAAGCTTGCTTTTTGGTGATTCCGGCAGAATGTGACCTGTGATGGAAGAATTGTTCAATAAGATTAACTCAGAATTCTCTCCTATTATTTTAAACATAGACGACTGTCTTCTAAACGCCTGTGCTAATGGCGGATCATGCGTAGATGGTGTCAACAGTTACTCATGTATCTGTCCAGTAGGATACACAGGGGATCTTTGTGAGACTGGTAAGGTTCACATAGCAACGGGTTGGGCTGAGTTGTAATAAAATAGTTAAGAAAAGCTGGAGGTTGAACTAACCAAACAAGCCTTTCCATCGCGTCTAACTCTGCTTTCGAAACGGAACGCTGCATTCAACGAGGTACGTCCACCAAAAGACGAGGTTAAATGCTGTAAAATGGGGTAAAGTGTATAAAAAACCCAGTCCTTTTTAAGTAGTTTGCCATCAGGCTTGAAAATATGTAACACTACTCTCTTTTCTTTTCCCACCGTAACCATATTATATAAGGAATGGCATCTTCAATTTTGGTTTGTTTGGCTCATTCCCTCTACCGTTTTTGCTAGATATCGACGAGTGTTCAACCAACTCTCAAAGCTGTGATGTCAATGCCGTTTGTTCGAATACTAAAGGATCATATTTGTGCACATGCAAAAGCGGCTATTCAGGAGATGGAAAAGCATGTTCGGGTAAGTTAAACTCATATACAACTTGAAACTTGCCATTTATGCGCAAGAAACTTAAGAAAAAGCAACAAGAAACCCTTTGTATCGCATATTAACCGTGACATTATCTCTGCAGAGATCGATGAGTGTAATGGAAGGACTTGCATCCATTCTGCATCAGGTATTATTTGGCTCTTTGCTTGTATTACTTAGTCGAAAGAGTAGGAAAACAACGGCCTTTCCTTTTTTTCCCGGTCGTTCAAAGCACCAACTGCCCCTTGCTCTTTTAACAAAGTTCGTGAAGATGATTTTAGACAGAAAATTCACGTGTGCACGTATATATGAGTTCGATAGAATGGTATTTTTGGAGAGAACACCTACCCACTGTTGCCTTTATGCGGGTTCGCAATGATTCCTTTATGTTTTTGTTCATTTGTTTGCGGATTAAACTTAAAGATTATAGACAGTTAAAGTAATAGCATATTTCCTTCAAAGAAAAAGACCCTGTTCATTTCAATAACCAAGAGACAAGTTAACACTACATTAAAGGCGTTTATGTTATGGGAACAAATATTCTGCTGTTTATTTCAGTGAAATACATCAAAATGTAACGGATCTCGTTTTCAGATATAAAGTGGAATAAAAAACATCAGTAAAACTTTTTTTTTTTTACCTTGAACTGACAAAAGTTTTCTGACGGTTTCTAATTTTAGCGTGATTCCTATTCACTGGCTATTGACTGAAATGGCTTTTTTCCTTTGTCATTCGCTCGCTGAGGGTGTGCTTGTTTTCTTTTAAAACTCATGCGGTTCAAGAAAAATTCATTGCCAAACTGGTGAATTCCAAAGTAATTTTCACTCAAAAAAACCGATATGATATCGCACTCAACGCTTCGTGATTCATGCGATATCGCTTTTTCGCGTGAAATTTACCGTGGAATTCACTAGTTAGGCAATGAATTTTTCTATAGAGAAAGCAAAGAAAATGATTTAATTAAGAAGCAAACGGAATAAATAACCAGGGAGCTCCGCTTTTAGGCTTGGTTAAATCTACGTATTATTTTGTCATGTGAATCCCCTCTCTAAATAGCACCTTTTCAAAACGGTCCTGCAAAAGGAAATATTTTTCGTTTTGAAGTACGCCCGGTATGATTTCTCTTCCTCTCCGTTAGGCATTCGCTTGTGAATTTTGAGCTATCAAGAGCTTGTTTTGCATAGCTCTTCGTGAGTTGTAAAGTAAATCGCATGCTCAGTTGTTAATCCAAATCAAATATTTTCTCTTATGTCGCAAACAAAAAGTGAAATAATTGTGATATACAGAAACCGACCAGAGAAATTGTTTAATTTAGTCTATTCGTGACCACCGTGCATGACTTATAATTTTCTGTTTCTCTCTCAGAATGCCGGAATTACAGCTCTTTGAGCAGTGTGGACAGAAATATAAATTCTTACAGCATCCGCAAGTGTGACTATGGAATTGGCCCGGGGTGGTTTCGATTTCAAGGTGCAGCAGGAACACGAATGCCGACTTCATGTCCCCCAGCACGCGCATGTAGTACTAGCGCACCAGGATGGCTAAATGGAGAGCATCCCAGTGTTGCTGACGGTCAAGTAAGCAGGACAGTATGCTTCCACTATTTTGCTAAGTGCTGCGTGTTGTCGACTACCATTAAAGTCAGAAACTGCGGTTCTTTCTACGTTTATTATCTTGATGGTGTACCAATCTGTAGCCTTCGCTATTGCGGAACTGTCTAGGACTTGACGTGTGACATTCATAAAATCCAAAAAAAAAAAAAAAACGTATCGGTAACTAGACAACCATCTTCTCTGTAAACAAAGGCTTAGATTTTGCCAAGTCTGTAGGTGTCACTATCACACTTAATTTGGAAAATGTAACAATGACTCAGTTGGCAATAGTATTTTATACCATATCACTTCAATTTCAAACAATTTTAAGTTTCGCAGGAAAAAAAGAAAGGTGCTTGGGAAAACAAATTTGCTATATGAAGATAACTTTGCGACTATATCGATTATCCCTAATAGTCTTTTCTGAACTCGCACATCAAAACCGCAACTAGCTGTTACAATATAACATGTATAACATCGACGTTTAGTTAAGAGTAGGTCGCTAGCACATATGAATAAAGAAAACGTTATGTGACAAGTGATTTACTTTGCTCTAGAGATAAAAGCAAAATTTTCTTTCATGCCTGTGTAGCAATGTGGTGCAAATGTTTGGTGTTTATTAAAAGAAATACTGAGGCAGACAAATTTTGGGATGTGGGGGCCAGGGTGGGGGGTCAGTGATATGTGACAACATATTTTATGCCACTCTGTCCAAGACCTTTTTTTAACAACTGTATTTCCTGAACTTTGATGGCACATGAAATCCACACCTAGCTCTTGGTACGTTTTTTTAAAGGGAAAGTACGGCCTAGAAAAAGTTTCTAAATTACGAATTTTTTCCCAAGGAATTCTAAAATAATTGCCGTTTTGTCCAGTTCTCTGTTAAAATGTGACAAAAGCACTTTGTAGTTGCCTCTTTCGTGACTTGGAGAGCGCCATCTTAGATAAGACGTGTTATGACGTAGCAATAGTCAGCAAACTTGTTCGGCCTTACTAAGTTCTTCGTTCCGCGATCACTTTCTCAATGTTGTATGACCTCTCTGGTTCGAGAAATTCAAATGTAAGATGAACTATGGTAAACGGTCTTGTGGTTCAATAGGTAGTAGGCCATGTGGGCCATAAGTGCCACGGAAACTCAAGTCACTTAATACTTATAGATTTTGTAGTCAATCAAATTAGGCGGCAAAAATCAGCCAGACCAAATGTAAACGAGACAAAAACCTTGAACATGCAACAAAGAAATATTCCACAAGCGTACCGTTTTCAATTTCTTCATTCAGCGACAGCCGTCTGCGATGCTTCAGCAAACGCATTTGTTTGCTTTCGCACCGGAAAGCGTTTAATTTAGAAGTTTAATTGAGAAGTTAATTAAGAAAGTTGCCTCTGGTGTTGGCGCTCTTAAACGAATCCGCTCTTTTGTCCCTTTTGAAACTCTGAAGATTATTTTCAATGTCTTAGTGAGGCCCCACTTTGACTATTGCAGTGTTGTGTGGGGAAACTGCAACTTAACGCTTTCAAATAAATTGCTGCAGAAGCTACAAAATCGTGTTGCCCGAATTTTAACTTTTTCCAGTTATGACACTGATCTTGAAGATTTATTTAGTAAACTTGGGTGGAGAAAATGAAGTTATCAGCGTGAAATACAGAAAGCTATTATGGTATTTAAATCCTTAAATGGTCTTACACCTGAGTATCTAAGTGAGCTGTTTGTTAACCGTTCTGATGTAACTGAATATCTATTGAGGGACTCAGTAAACAAACTTGCTGTTCCATTGCACCGCACCAACTTTTTGAAAAACAGCTTTAGTTAAGTAAAAAAAAAAAACGAAGCTTACACCGGAAAATTAAAATTTCAAGAAACGTTGGCCTGCGAAGATAAAACGTGTATGGATTGCTCAAACGTGAAAACCTGACTGCTGTATTGTCTGTTCGGGTCTGTCAGTTTACCAAGGACGACATCAAGCGGCCTCGGGGACCTTCAGGTATATGAATGTTGGTCTTGGTGACATTCGCTTCATACGAAATCTCAGTCAACTAGTCCAAAATATCATTATAGTGGAGCGAGAAAACTGAATCAAGCCATATATAGACGACTTTCACTGTTATGCGCTAATGTACGTAACTTGAAATGTGGTTAAATTCTGTTAGCAGTATAGAAAATACTGAAACGATTTACTCTTACCCTTTGATGGAAATATATAAATCGACTGTTTGTTTTGAAGTTGTAAGAGGGATCTCCTAGAAAGCCACGGTAGACAGATTTAACTTGATTTCCAGGCATTTATTTCACAGCAATTATAATGAGCACGGGATAGCACTGCAAGCTCTCTTTCGCTTTGTAAAACTCCTGCATAAAACTCACATATAAAACCCTGTTTCACGACCACGAGGTAAATCTGTTCAGAGGTGGAGCCAACATCAATACAATGCAGCCTCTGGATTAAGATTCAAGTCTACAAAGTATTGCTCTCCTCACCTGTGTTTTTCTTCTTTACCTCAAGTACATTTAGTCATCCGGAGAATCCTTGACTTTGCTACGTCATAGCCTCGTTTGCATACACAAAAACAAAGATGGCAGATTTAAATTTAAATTTGCCTATTTTTGAAGCGTTATTGTTGGCTATTTAACACATTTAGTTCAAATGAGTGGTCAAGTATGACAATACAGGTAAAGAACTTTCGATTCAGAGAAATTTTTCTTTGGACCGTACTTTCCCTTTAATCGTACTTCTCGGTACGATAAACAAGTGAAAAACCCGACAATTGTAAAAGCCCGTGGAAACGGCTTGAACATTTGCTTAAACATCCGTTCGATTTTGTTCAATGATGTAGAACGATGTTTAAACGATGTTAATTGCTGGGGTGGGAAAACGGTTTCAACACATCATCAACATTTGGTTCAACAAAGCTTCAAGAGAGGCCTTGTATTCTGTCCCTGGCTGCAGTCGCAATTGTGACTTTGGATACGAACATGGATACGTCATTGAGAGAACGATTAGTGCGCAAGCGCATACCCAACCATGTTGAAAGAGGGGGCAAACAGCTTCAACTTCATTCGACATTTGCGAAAACAGAAATGTTGAATGGTTGTTGAAGCAAAATTTAACCCTTTTAAATTCATTCAACATCGATTCAACGTGTTTCTACGCGGTTGAAAGGTGAGAGCAAACGGTTTCAACCTCGCTGTTCAACAAAATCGAACGGTTGTTGAAATAAATGTTGAAGCCGTCTGCCTGAGCCTTAATTAAGCGTTAATTGTTACCCCGGATAATTAAATGAAAATGAAATCGCGTGCTGGTGCTTTAGCAACAACAACGGCGACGGCAACGAGAACGTCACAATTTTGCATATTAAGGACGTTCGCGCCCATTGCTACTGCGCATCTTTTTGCACATGTCACGCACACGTCATGCATCGTAGACCACGCAAGTAAACACGATGCTAAAGGCGCAAAAATTTTCCACAAGAATGGAACATGAAAGTATGTGGCATCATGGGATAGCTGTGGACCCAGGTCTTCTCGGAAATGTCACGCAATGGCGTGACAGTGCGACTAGACAATCGCTTTGAGAACTTCGCAGCGATTTTACTCTCTTGAATGCTCGGTGACCCCCATTTTTCTTTCCGTAGATCACTTCCTTTCTTGATTTTGTCCATTTTAACAAAAAACAAAAAAAATCTGTACGTGAGAAGTTACAAATATTTGCCCTTTTATGCTCTCGTGCGACCGAAGTTTTCTTTCTTAGACTAATATGTATCGTTTTTCAAGGTCTATTTCATCTCAGAAAAAGACATCAGCTGCAAAGGTTAATTTAGTTATATTAGTTATGTTGAACTGAGTACGTTTACCTGATCTAAATTTCACTCATGTAGCTTTTTTATTGCTGACAGTTGTAAGCTAAGATCGTCTTAAAGTAAAGCAATCTTCTAAACATGCACCTCATGATCTCGAAAACGAGCACGGTGACCCCCCATTTTTTTTGCCTTTTTGGCAAAAGTAGATCATTACCTTTCTGCGTGGCAAGTTTAAAAAAAATCTGTACGTGGGAACGTTTTGGGCGCGAACGTCCTTAAGAGAGCAAAAGCAATAGCTTTGCACGCTCTGCACGTGCATCTTTATTTTTGTCTATTTCGTGGCCGTCGTCAGAAAAACAACAACGTAAAATGACCAAATTTAAGGTTTTAAGGAGAACGTCAATGCTTGAGGACAAATTTTCATTTTCTCCCCTAAATGGAACGCCGTTCATACTAGTCTCTTTCTTGATGGTTTGCCACACCTTTGTCACATTAAAATGCTTGCCTGGAATAGCCGCGAAGTGATAACAAAAACGCGAATTCACATTTAACGACGACGTTCTCGTTGCCGCTGCCGTTGTCAATGCTAAAGCTCCCTAATGAGTCAACATCACTTGCATGCTTTTTTTCCAAATTCTAAAAAAAATTCGTTCACCTTAAGGTTCCGACAAAAAGCGCGTGCGAATTCTTAGACTAACCTAATTCGCTGCCTCTCTGTTAGTGCAAATCGTCAACATATGTGAATACGGAATATGTTGCAGGGGGTCTTGCGGCAAGTGTCACGCGCGGTTGCTAAGAGATTCTTTGGGCACCAACAAGAGGCTTTATCATCGAGCCAGCGTTCGACTCCTGGGGTTTCTCGGCTTCATGTTAAATGCGTCCTGTTATAAAGGAGGTGTTGCTAACAGACAGTATTGCTTGACATTTTTGTGGGTTCTTCACGTGGACCTCAACCGGCTCTGCAATGATTCCCGGCCTGCTTCGTAAGACAATATATTCCTCTGATACTTTCGAATTCCTCCTTGGACAGCACAAGTGTATATGGATATACGTCTCCCCAAGAAAAGGCGTTAACGCGAGTTTTCTTCAAAATCTTTTCTTTTTCTGGGCGCCCGACCACTTAAAAGAATCATTTATGGCTTTGTTTTTCATGTTCGTTTTGTAAAGGATGATCACTGTTCATGGTCTTGGTCGTAGACGACCAGCAGAAGTGAGAACACCGGCTTCCTTTTACTTAGACCAAAAAGAACAAGAGATTTCCTCTCCCCTTCACCTATCACACAAAAACTCACAGTCCAAAAAAAATTCGTTCTAAAAATTTCAAATTTCTCCGCTATGATCCCAACAACAGAGAAATATTTTCTCTACCATAGTTCTCGCAAACGTATCATTTAATTAAACGGTACAAAAGTGCGCTATGGATATCCTCAAGTTAGAAGCGCTCTAAAACCTGATATCGGCCAACCAACCAAGGAACTTTCAAGTGCGGGTGCCCAAGATGTAAGAATTGTCCTCCCATTATTCAAAACGTAATCAGAATCTCAGGACCAGAAAGATTCGTCAAATTCACCGAAGTTTTTACGTGCATCTTTACAAAGTCATCTAACGTAGAAACACTTGCCTACGTGAACAGGGAAAAAACTAGCAGACGATTTTCATGGATGTCTTTGCCAGTAAAGTTAAGCCCTGTTTGCCGGGGTTTCTAGTCTATTGTGTAATCGTAGAGAATTCCTCTTGATCCTTACTTGTACATCTTGCTCTGAAACAGGTTATCGGACACAATTTATGGCTCCACAATATAACAACTCTTTCAGTCTCCACATTTCCCTGCGAAATGGCCATAAGGCCGACTAAAGGTTACGTTAATCCTTCGTGGGTGTCCTGCAGACAATTAGAATCGTTCACCGCGAGCTGTTTTTCAGGAACCCCCACAATCTATATACCATTTGGAAAGGTACTGAAATAGAGAATTCGTGAACAAATATTTTCAAGTTTGCTACGCTGTTCATAAGGCGACATAAGCTGGTGAACTTCTAAATGACCGAATGACATCTCTTTAAATTACCTGAGTATCAAATACGCTGGTAGATGCAAAATAACCACAGAGCATTAATCTCTAAAAGAGTGAAAGCATTTTCCTGTATTCTTATTGGTTATCTTCTTACGTCAAGTTCCAGTACCCTTATCAAACAATAGACCATATTCGTATTCCCAGTATTGGACTGGAACTAGCTTGCAATGAAGGCTAATGCGGGGGAATATATTAAAAAGTATTTCCATTTGAAAAGATTTCCCCGCATTAGCCTCCATTGCAAGCTAGTTCCAGTCCAATACTGAGAATACGAATATGGTCTATTGCCAAAGCCTAATGCGTCGGAAATTATTCAAAATTAAAGAACTAGCTGACTTTTGTTCCCCGGTAAGGAGAGCATGTTCTGGCTAAATTCCACGGAAATGAGGGATAAACATTTCTAAAGACTAGATTTGTAAACATTTTACGCCTCTTTAGAGAGAGATGTCAACACTAAAAGCCGCCAGCCAATTAACTAAGGGAACCCGTGGCGTTCATGGTAAGCAAACAGGAACTTCTCGGGAGAGCGTTACAGTCACGTACTCTCAGGCCGTGGGAACTGAAGATGTTAAAGTCACGGCAATGAACATGTACAAGTACAAGAAAGGGTTACGTTTTTAATAATGGTAGTAGGGCTAACGCTCACATGGTTCATATGGGGTACAAAACTAGCACTTCCAATTACACTGTAATCAGTTAATTCAAGAGAAAATGAGGGGACAGAGAGGGAGGCTCAAGGCGTTGGCCGGGATATGTTATGTCCACGAAAGTTATTTTTAGACGAGCGGAAGTCTTTGTTCTAGGGGAAGTCTGTCTTCCGAGACGTCCGCATGCAGTCTTGCTTCGCTCTCAGGTTCTTAGTGAAAAGAGAAAATGATGGCGCACGTGGAAGGCTGATGAATATATATTTTGTTTCAAACATCGGACCGAGGTTGGCCTGCATGCGGACGTCTCGGAAGACTTCCGCTCGTCTAAAAATAACTTTCGTGGACATGACATATCCCAAGAGCTGGACCGGGAGCCTCCTTCTCTGTCCCCTCATTTTCTCTTGGTTAATTCTGTTGAAATATAAAGTGCTACACGGCCAACCTTTGTAAAAACGTAACCCTTTCTTGTACATGTTCATGGCCGTGACTTTAACATCTTCAGTTCCCACTGCCTGCTCCCGTCTGATCTTGTAGCTCAGTCGGTAGAGCAGCGGTGATCTAACCCGACGGTCGTGGGTTCAATTCCCACCCTGGTAGGAGTTTTTTTTGTCACTGTGTGCATATGATGGAAGAAGAACCTTCGCTGATCCACATCACCAGGAACTTCTTATGCAACACCCAAGGACAAGGAAAAATCTCTGACCCGGGTGGGAATCGAACCCTCGACCTCCGGATTAGATCACCGTTGCTCTACCGACTGAGCTAGAAGTTCCTGATGCTGTGGATCAGCGAAGGTTCTTGATCCAACATATGCACACAGTAGCGATGGCCTCAGTTGAGTTCTTTACAGATATACATACACACGCTACTTAGGACAACACGCACTTGCACTTAGTACTTGGCTTGGGCCAAGCCGATTTGTCCTCAAACTCCCACGGGCCTGCTCCCGTCTGGCCTTGTAGCTCAGTCGGTAGAGCAACGGTGATCTAATCCGGAGGTCGTGGGCTCGATTCCCACCCGAATCAGAGATTTTTCTCTGTCCTTGGGTGTTGCATAAGACGTTCCTGGTGCTGTGGATCAGCGAAGGTTCTTCATCCATCATATGCACACAGTAGCGATGGCCTCACTTGAGTTTTTTTCATATATACACTGTAATCTTGAATAACAAATGAGGAAATAGTACTGAATAGAGTGCAGACGCGCAGATGCAAGGAGATACTCGTGAATGAAATGAAATCTTTTGTAAGTTTAAGTTTTGTGTTCAAGAAAACTGAGTAAAACTGTGGGCCTATTTGATTCAAAAATGATAGTAGCATCCTAACCAAGATCTCCTGCTTCTTCGTGAGTTGATGGTACTTCGTTAGCCAGCTATTCTAATTGGTCTCCAGGGGAGCCAAATAATAATAAAGGCCGCGAACTGTGTAACGCGAGATAATGGCGACTGGGACGTCTGCGCCAATGAAGTGGAACGATGTACGATGCGACACCGTGGGTTACACCCCTGTCACAGTTTGTAAGAAGTGTTTGACGAGAGGGTGAATAAAGAAAAACAAACAGCGCAGTGTTCATTATCACAATGACAATATTTAAAAATGCTGAATGCCGAATATAATCAATAGCTTTGAATGGTAATCTTAGGCAACGATTAAGCTCGTTGTGACAACTAGACAGCGACAGTTGAAATCACTGAGTGAAGGGAGATTTCAGAGGGAAGGGACGACTGGTGACGATCTTATCTCACAAGGACAGGGTCTTATGTCGGTTATTCCGAATCACTGGAGTGCATTTACACTGCATTTATTTTGATTATTTCAGATTGCTTTGTTTAGGGAAGAAGCTACATTTACGTATAATAAGCTAACGAAAAGTTGAAGCCATGGGTTATTCTACTTGTTTTAAATAAAACTTGGTGCATTTATTTTGGTTATTTCAGATTGTTGTGCTTTTATGGCAAGTCGCTACACTTACTAGATAACATGTAACAGACATAACAACCTAGCGAAAAGACATGTTTTATGCTACTTGTAAAGTGAAAAAAAAAAAAACTACCTATGAGTTAATATATACAATGAGCATTATGCATAACCAATAAGCTAAGCTACCAAGCAGACTAAGGTGTTGATTAGCGTTCATGGTTCCATGACTACAACTTAATCATGAGTTCCCTGCTCTTGTATTCATCCCGGCTTGGTGTTAATCTGGGGCTTTAGCTCTCTGATGTGAAGGGCTTCAAGTGAAAGTGAAATTTATAGTTAACCTTTCACTGACGAGCCTGTATTTTAAACAACGGTTGTGGAATAAGAAACAAAACAAGAATTGTACTGAATGTTCGATACGATTTCACCGACAAGATAAGCTGCTTGAGATATAAGCCTCACATCTGGCCACACTTATTGGAAGGGTTCACATGGACAGCGCTATATATCCACTGAATAAATTACCATCCACTGGATAACTCAGTACTGTTGCTTTTGATCCCTTTCAACTTAGCGAAACAACAGTGCAAACCACTAGTTTGAACAACCGAGGCGCGATGAATATGTAAATTTTGTCTTGTCACGCGATCGTGGCAATTTCGTAATATTGAGCAGGTGCGTTCGGCATTGTTCATATTAGCTCAAAACCCAATGTGCACGTGACAGTCGCTATCAAAAAATAAAACACAGGCGGCTTACCACACCAGTCATTACAGTCAAAGAAGTAGAGATAACTCTGACGCATAACATTTTATTGGTTCCCTTGACATAAGGCAAAACCCAGTTTACTGCGTCAAATAATCACTGGTTTATCTCTTGTTTTACAACTAACGCCATGCATAAGCTTCTACGATCATGACAATGGCGATATGGGAATGAGAAGTAACGACGATATTTCACATTTCATGCCTTGATCAACATGGCAGGACCTAAGACAACGATCACATTTTCATCCCTTCAAAAGTACACGCGTAAGCGACAATTGTACGCAAAAAATGGTTTCTACCTTTCGATAAACCCAACCGGAGAGGTAGCGGGAACGAGCGACGAAAGCTGTTTATATGGTGAGAACAAATTCCCAGACTTGAATAATTACAATTGATATCACCAAGCTTATTTCTGAGGTGTTTTTAAAGGTAGACATTTTTTCCAGATAGATACTATAGAGGGAATTTATAATCTTGCTGTCGTCGCTTTCTCTGGAAGATGCAACAGCAGGCACTAAAAAAAATATTGTAAAGGTATAAATTGATAAAACAAAATAACATTTAAATAATTTCTACCATTACTTGTTTTCAACTTGGACGTAATAACTTCTACTGAGTGGATAGAAAAGAAAATGAAAATGAAATATTTTTTCGTATTATTATATACAACATAAGTTGTCCAGACACTTAATTCAAGCGGCATTTAATTTGCAAAAAATAAATAAATAAAAATATAGCGAAAGAGGCTGTTAGTCTTTGTTGATTCGATACCGATCGAGAACTACTTTTGAAAAGATTTTCAGTTGCGTCGATTAAACGGCATCCTCCACAGTCGAAACATTTCGAATTCTGATTGTCGTTATTGCACTTGTTGATAACTCATGATACTTTTCCGATTTTGTAGCCTGCGAAAGCATCCGTTTCCCCAGCGGCGGTGAGCGAAGGAGAAACGGATGCTTTCGCAGGCTACCAATTTTGCAGTCGGTTAAATATGAAAACGTCAGTTCGCATTGCAAGAATTCAAATGCACTTTTAAAAGGCGCCAGAATTAAAGTGTAGTGAGCGCTCGATTTGCTTTGTATTGCATTATTAGAGACTGAAGTAGTCAAGAAAATTAAATCAACCTTATTAATATTAATTTTCTTGGAGTAAGTTTTTTGTAATAAATCCACTTTTGACTTGTTTATTGTAAGATATAAAATAATTTAAGTTGGGTTCGCACGAACCCGGTTGCCAAATTCCAGCCAAACAATTTAATGGGAGGCGGTGAGGCCCAGTGGTTAGGGCGCTTCCCTTGAGATCCGGAGATCCCGGGTTCATGATCAAGACCCGCTCTGACCGCTCGTTGAATTTGTTCCTGGTAGTCCGTGGTTCAACTTCCCAGCTGCACTTGTAAATAGCCAACTGGCTAGCCTCCGGCCAGTTGGGATTCTTAACAGTTGTTGTTGATCTGTTTCGTCGTTTCGTTAACCGTTTCATTGGCCCTGATAAGCCCCCATGGGGAGCGGTCAAAGTATGTTATTGCATTGCATTGTATTGTATTGTAATTCCCCCCTCAAAATCCTTGCGTGTCCATGTTGAAGCTTGGACTTTCATTAGCAATGGCTACAGCAAGCAAGATGCTCGTGTAACAAAAATAAAACAGGGCGAAAAGAATCTGGGTGCATGGATGGGCAAACAAGAATGTAAAGGATCGCATTTCGCTAACCCCAAGTTTCAAAACAGTTGAGATAATTCTATCTGCACCATTTCGACAATTTCGATTTAATTAATCCTGGCAGTGTAATGGAGGAAAAATCGTCAGCGAAGTCCTCTAGTTTAATGGCCAAGCTCTAACGAGTCTACAGCTCAGTGGTGGAGCGCCGTAAGTAGCAATCTAAACGTGGGCAGGCTCGACTCCCGCAAAGGATCACTACCTGCTTCTAAAAGTACAGTTTTCCTTTTTCTTGCAGCCGTTTTACAGTTTCTCTCGGTTGGACCAGATCTTGTTGCAATTTGGGGACTGAAAGCTAAGAAATACCTAGCTGTGGACAACAAGGGGAGGATATTTTCCTCGGTAAGTTTACAACAATTTGCTTTGCTTCAGAAGGTTGACGGATCACAGGTGAACAGTAAATGAAGACGCGTAGCAATTGACGCACGCGATTTATGACTTCACGCTTTAAATTAACCAGCGTTGCTTTCGCTAATCAGCTGTCGGCAAGCAGGAGAATAGCAACTAACGTAATTTGTCTAGCTACAATTGTTCCTTCGACTTCTATGTGCTGAATTCAAACTTTTATTTTCTCTTACTTGTTAAAAGGAAGCTGAGAGGAAGGAATGCGTCTTTCGCGAGTTTTTCGGCAAAAACTTCTTTAACATTTTTCGAACATGTCATTCAGACACGGATGGCAAGGGATGGTACTTATCAATTGATGAGTGCGGAAAAGTAAGCGCCGAGAAAGTACCCTATAGCGACGAACCAAGGCTTCATTTTATCGTTAAAACGATAAAAAATTGCAAAGATGACGGTAACAAAACGGGCGATGAATCGAATAATGACGGGAGCTTAGGAAATGATAGAGGAGATAAAAAGACGGCAAAGAATTTTGGACTCTCTTCTTCCGAAGTAGTGTGGATCATGTATCCTTACCAGCAACTCGAGGGAAACTTGTCCGACACGCTTTCAAGCACACCAAGTCCTCCCAGTTCCTCGTGCGGCAACTCGAGAAGTTCGGCCTCCACAGGGGAATGGACCGGATCAGGCGATAATTCAACACCGGTTTAATGCTACTACCAAACGTAATAATATATTTAAATAGCGATTGACGCATGCCCAGAAGCCCAAAGTTGCGATCTCTCTCATTTGGTCTTGGTCTATCAGTTTATCGAAATGTAGAATTCGGGCCCAGCCAAGTCATGGCCCATCAGATTGGGCCCGATGACCATAACGCCTCTAATTGGTCTGCAACTAAGAAGCCGCTCGTGCTTGATGCAAAATCATGGATCGTGCAAGGAACACAATACGGACCAATCTCGACCCCAGAGCTCTTCTCTTGACTGAGGGAGAGAAGAGCTCTGGGGAACCCTGAAACAAAGTGTCTTCTCATTGGTTTTCGTGAAGAACAATCAAAAGCGTCTCTAATTGGTGCATTCATGTTAGCACGAGGAGTGAGCAGGCGCCGTAAGGCTCAAATAGCCAATTTTTGGCTATAAGAGCCCCACGGCGCATGTTCTCCTCAGCCAATTTTTGGCTATAAGAGCCCCACGGCGCATGTTCTCCTCCACAGAGTTTCCCAGAGCCTTGGGTCGACCCAAGGCTCTGGTGACGAGAATGAATACGGACACGTTTTATTCCGCAAAAATCTAGCAGTAGCCGCCCTTAAATAGATGATACCGAAAACCGATGGGTAACTTTCCATCGCAGATGGAGATTTCGGGGTTATGGCTTTCTGGCATGTCTTAATTGATAGCACTCCTCACTGGAGACAATAGATTAACAGCATGCCAAGCAATGAACATTCTCTCTGGCATGAACAATATACTGATTGCTCCAGGGGAAAAACTATTCCTCTTCATGAAGTCGTCCCCTCTAAACAGAGATAATGAGATCTGAACTGACAAAATAACAACCAGAATTCATGACAACAATAATGTGATATAGGCGAAACACTTCTGTTTCTTTACTTGACTTGAGGCAATAATAAAAGAATGGAACTGTTAGAAATAACGGGTAGATTTAGGACATAATCTTTCTCTTCCTCGTCAGGTAAATAATAAAATTTGTTACAAAAATAACTTTACTTTGCAAATGAACTAAATTTTAACAGTATATTAATTAAGCCAAGCTAGCGCACATCTAAGACAGTAAATTCATCATTGCAGCTAAGAATCATTCTTGAATCCTGTGCTGATTTAATTTGTCCTTTTGTCATTAAAACGCATGGTTCGGTCCTGAAATGCAAGCCGCGTTACGCATTGGGACTATCATATATATATTTGCACCTTCCGCAGTAATTAGCCAGTATCAAAAATACAATAATACTCTTTGTTTGTCCCTCCAAAATTTTGCATAAGCATGGTTTTTATTTTCTCTTGGGAAATACAATGATTCCAAGAGAAACTGTAAACAATGCTTATGTAAAATGTTGGGGGGACGAAAAAAGAGTATTATGGTATTCTTGATTCTTGCTAATCAAGAGCCATTATGGCTCTTAGGCTAATATAATATCCGGCCGTACCGTGTATTCCCTCTTAGACAGTCATTGCTTATCTCTTTAACACTTAAAAGGTCTGCCTGATAGGCCAACAATTTGCATAAGTTGATATCTATGCAGTCTTCCATTCCATTGTTCCCACTTAAGACAGACATTCATGCCCATAGGTATGTATTTGCCGAATCCATTTTTCGAGTCCATTTGCCGAATTTCCAGCCTCAGGCTGACTCACTGTCGACTCCAAATTCTTGACATCCGACGTTGGTCATGTCTTTTAGCTCTAAAGAATTTAAAATTGATCGAACAGTTTCAGCGATAATGAGTTTTAGCCCTTGTAATGGAAACAGGCCCCTCACACAAGGAAACACTCTAATCTGGGTAGGAATCGAACCCACTTTTCGGTTACTAGAGTTAACGCTCCGTTGGATTGTACATGGAAATACGTTTGGAAATAGCAAAACCCCATGATCTTGTCAATGATCATATAACTCAGTGGTAGAGCATCCGAACTAGTAGTAATCGGAAGGTCGAAAGTTCGACTCCTGCAAAGAAGCACTCGGACTTTTTCTGAGTAACCATTGGCAATGCATAATTTTTTTTTAAAAATATCTTCAATGATAATGTCGTTTCAAGCATTTGTAAAGGATTCGTTACCTTAAATTTCTGTTCTGGCGCCTTTTCCCTGTACTTCTTGAAACGGCACCTCGAGCACGAAGTTGTTTAATACAAAGGACGATTGCAAAAAGATCAGACCGATCCAACACTTGATCCGTAAGACAATGAGCTGTGTGGTTACCCTGCGCTAGTTTTTACACGATGTTCTTAATTATCTGCTTAACTTCAACTAATCGATAATCCGGTGTCCATCGTTTAATCCAAAGATACTTTAGATTAAAATTTTCAGTAGTGCGGGCAAGTCGTTCTCTATTGTTCAAAAATTTATGAAAGTTTAACATAATTATGCGTTAATGTAGATTTAATTTTTGTTCTATTTAAAATAAAATTATATCATATTTCTTATTGCCCGCGTTTACCTACGTACGTTTACTCACCTTTCAAACAGATGCTAATGGTAGTGATGGACTTTTCCTTTCGGGCAGGGCTCCGTGTTGCACCTAAGGACACACAATACAGCTGTATTAGGTTGGTTATCAACCAGTGCTACTTGCAGACATAGTCATCTCTGACTAGTTGTCTTCTCAGACCTCATTTTTAGTTTCAAATCGTCTTTGCTTTCTTTTTTCATTGTTTGATTTATGCATTTGACGTAAGCGGAGACATTGTCTTGTCCAGGTAATCTCGTACGCATATCTCACTGGAAATGTGACCGTGGGAGATCTGGGTACGAGATAATTTCCCAGGGTCATCTCTCTTCGTCCCTCAAGAATGTACTGGTTGCGGCTGTTCACGTGTCTATGTGTACAAATAAAATCCGCACTGAGAATGTGTCCTCGACTTAATCTTGCCAAGAGTGAAAATTCAGTTCTATCTTGGGAAGGGAGATATCACTTGTTTTTCTTTACCAAGTAGAATTCAAGTTGTGCTTCTTGGGCTGGCTATACATACGTTATTTTGAAAGTAAAATAAGTATTTTTTTCTGGAGCCGACCCTGATAAGAAATGATATACACGGGCAAAGAGGATTTACAGATCTTGTTTGTTTTAGATTAATAGAAATTCCCGCCCCAAGCGATGTTTAATTCCACCTACTGGGTCAGTAGATGAGATCAGTGGAGTCAAAAACGTAACCATCGAACCCTTCCCTTCAATTATTGTTCTGGAATCTGCAAAAATCTAGCAGACACGTGATTAGCCGCAACCAGAGTATTTTCTCGAGGGAGGAAGAGACGATCCTGGGAAGGAGGCTGTCACAAGGCAACATACTTGGCGGGAAAGCTGTTCTAAATATACCTTGTTTGGGAAAAAGAAAACTTCAAGGAAAGACGCGAGTTAGGTTCGGGATCATGAGCTCCTGGTGTTAAGGATTTTCCAAATAAGGGAAGGTCATTCTGCAACTCCCCGCGAGGCATTCTCAAGGCTTCGCAGCCCTTAGTTTGAAGTACACTCAGCTACAAGCAAAGATAAAAGGAAAGACTGAGATACGATTCTGTCACGGAGCTAAGCCCGCGGAGTGAGTGACATTCCGAACAGTATATTGATACCCAGGGAAATTAGAGACCTTTACATACGAGGACGAAAACGAGTAGAGATTGACTGCCCGTTTTTGGCGAAAATATTTAGAACATTTATAACCCAGACGATTAATCTTACTCTTTGTTAGCAGTGTAGATTGCTCAGTTATTCTTATTGCTGGTAACTGAGACTTTTTGCTGATCGAAAAATGCCAAAACTGCTACCGTGTTGTTGACTTCTTTTGAACGAACATTTTGCAAAACTTTGTACTAAAATGACGACAGTATCACGTTTTTCCCGCCAAAATGACGCTGGTTTGCGCGCCCTGCCTGTTTATCTATTAGAAAATCTCGTACTCGTAGTCGCTCTCGTCCTAGAATCTAAAGCTCTGTCTTATCTGTGATGCTCAATGCAAAAATAAACTAGTAACGTAATTAGAGACAGGTCGTTCACCAACCTCATTCCCAGGATTTCTCCTAAGGGAGAGTTCCTGGAGAGAACCTGGGAACGAGATTGGTCGTTCACATGAAACTTAACATAGGAATTTTAAAATTTTTAGTTTTATAGTTGATGGTCTCACTTACTTCCTTTCTGTTATGGGTGCGTTGACGTCCTTACACAACTCCCAGGACGTTGCCACCATGTCCTTTCCAGCACATATTTTTTCCCGTCGTTTAATCCCCCCTCCGCATGTTTTACTGCATTCTCCCCAGTCCCCTAAGTGCCATTTGTATTGAGAAGGACATGGCTGCGTGTTGCAGTCCTTCCAAGCTAACGGTGGATCATCTATAAACAGGAAGAACGAAGTAAATGTAAAAACTCTTATTCTTCGGCCATTTCAACTTGGTAAAAATAACAAACAAACTGCGGTTATAAACATAACGAGACAACGCATGTTGTAAAAATTTTTATGAACGTTTTGTATGCTTCAACATACATCTTCAGAAGTAACGTTTGCCTAAAGTACAATTGAATTTAAACACGAAGACTATTACCAAATAAGGAAAGTAATGACAATGACAAAATAAATGAAAATAAACAAACCTAGTTAAATCTGCTTGAAAAAATATAAATGGCTAGTAGAGAAGAAGTTTCTCACTGCCCAACATTTTCATTAAGCGCTGTTTTTAAATCGCGAATCAACAAGGTTTCCTTAATTTTACAATGTATATCAGACTGTCCAGTGCCTAAAATGTCAAAATGATTCCATTTAATCCTGTGAAAAAACTGTGTTGACTGATTTCGTTTGTAAGCCCTATAATATCACTTCTTTGAATTTCCTGATTTCCCTGGGTCATCGAATTCTACTCCATACGTTTTCTGTCTATTGACGACCCCAGGGCCCAGTTGCTCAAAAGCCGATTAAGATCAATCCGCGATTAAAGGCAAAAGGAGGCTTGAATTTTGCACGTCTCATGCAATAAACGGTTCTAAACTATCATTATAGCATCCATTTTCCCTGCATACATAAACATTATATGCAACCGGCAATGATGTAACAAGATAAATGAAATGTTTATTAATTAAGCATACTAAATCTTGAGGATAGGCTGCTGAATTACCTTTGCAAAAAGAGGCTTCTACTTTATTGTTGTTCTCATCTGCACAATACGTTTCTCTGTTTTTCTGACCGCCTCCACAAGACCGAGAGCACTCCTTCCATCCTTCTGTCCGCCACTTACAATCATCATTGCTGCTTTCCTCTTTGATCTCGCTTCGCTTGTAACCTTTTAGTTCTGTTCAGTGCGAATGTACACGGAATTATGTTACCGGCTTGTCTTTCGACGCTACAAAATGTGTGTCGTTTGATATCCGAAAGGACAGATAACTTATTTCACTGCAAAGTGTACCAACCGTGGAATATGACTGAAACGGAAAAACTAAGAGTACAAGAGTAGATCTACTTGGTGTTGGAATGTATTCGCCAAATATTTATCCTCCCAGCAAATGTCGCTGCACCCAATGAGGCCTTAGACCAGTGAAAGCTCGGCACAGCGGGAAAAATTGTAGAGGTATTCAAAAGATACCACCTAAAGTTAAACAATCTATTGTGGTTAAATAGTGAAATTTGATTTCGGACTTTCAGATTTCCAATAAAAAGAAACTCTAATGTAAATGGAACACGACTCGCCCAATTTCCTATCTTCAATCTTATATAATGATCCCTTCATAAGAACTAGATTTTCGTCCAGTTACTACCGATTAACGAAAGTCGAAACGCGATTGGCTGTACCCTAGTGAAAAGAAAGTGGATATTTGGCCTGGCAAGGTAGAGCGCTAAAATTAATACAATTTACAAAGATTGGGCACTTTTTCCACATGGGTTAAAGAAAAATTCTGATCACTACAGAAGAGGTTCTGCTAACAGTGACATCTTCCTCTCTGATCATTAAATTGACCCTTATAAAGCCATCTGACAAAAACCGCTTGTTCGTGACTAGTGAGAATGCCCTTCATCATGCAGGAGTCCATGACTGGGAGCGAACAATCCCCATGCTAAGCCTATATTACGGCATTTTGGCACACCAAACTATTTTAAGACTCCCCTTTCCGCGAAAAACAAAGGCAGTTCCGGTTCGGTGACGCTACTTAGTTTCTTGTGATTGGTCATTGGTCTTCTGAGAGAGTTTCACTCGCCGGAAAATCCATCTAAAAATAAATCGATCTGTGAAAACGCCGTGACAGCCACAAAAATATCGGGCTGTTCTTCGCTCCTAGTCACGGCCTTTATAACTAAATAAATAAAAATTCGCTGGGAAGTCACCTTTCTTGCAAATATAACTCCTTTTCATATCACATCTTTCTGTCCCCCAACCTTTTTTGTTCACCATTAGGGAACAGTCTAATCCAAATCGAGGCTCTCCCGCATTCCAAGAACTGTAGTCTACAGCCGTGTCATCGGGCCAGAAAAATCCGCCTTTGCTGGAGCTATACTTTGCACCTAAGTGAAGAACTGCGTTAGAAAGAATCACAGTCATTGCTAGTTTATTTTACTTGGCAAAAACTGCATGTGGCGATGATACCGGGTTTTACGAGGGAAATCATTGATTTCAAACGGTATGATCCCTGCCATTTTAGCACGAAGACGCAAAGAAGTGATAGCGGCTTCCTGTTTTTGGCACGGTTCAAACCTGTTTAAGCAGGTACGAAAATCTAATAGTCAGGAAATCGTTCAATAGGTGTACCGTGAATCAGTAGCTGTTCTATTTTTCAGAGACAAAAAGTTTTTATATAAAATAGGGCAACAACAATGCTTCCTAATTATTCAAGATGTTGGCGCGAAGGATTTTTGAAAGTGAAAATTAAAACCAATTTTTTCGGATGCATACATTCCCTTTAGTTTTTTTAAAAAGAAATTCAACTGTAAACATCATTTCTTGTAAGTGTGGAGGGCCGCTTAGGCACCTTGAAGCAGATTTTTTTTTTTCAGATAAATTTCAATAAGTTACCTACCCAGCCAAAAAAACAAATTGAACAGATTAATCTTCTCCAATTCTGCTCTCAAGTACTTTTCTTCTTCCATACTCCTGAGTGTAAGAATTCCTGCTCCCCGATTAAGGCATGCGTCAGTGGCGTCCTGAAAGGTTTTCCTCTGTGTATTCACTTGATAGCAAACGTTGTTGAATACAAACCACCCTGAGGGACAGTATTCTAAAGAATGAAAATATGTAATATGCTGTAAGAAATTTCTCTCTTGAACTTGTTGATGACCTATTCTGGGGGTTTTCTTTGCAACAAATCGCGTGCATTCTTGATGTGTTGCTGGGTTGCTGGTTCTTTTATTGTATACTTTTCATTGATCTCTTTATGTTCTTTTGTATGTCGAAGAAAGGTGTATATTTTTGTTGCATATTGAAATGCTATAATTCACTTTAAAAAAAACGTTGTTAGTGGAATGCTTCAATTTTTGCCAGTAGCTGAAGATTGATGCTTTTATGTCGATGCTTAAAGGATACCGCCCAACCATGGAACGTTTAATGGCTGTTTGTTCAATTGTACTTTTATCAAAAGGTGTTTTGTATTATAATAATTCCTTTCCCCAAATTTCGCATGCATGAAGTAACACCGGTTTAACCAGGGCATTAAGGAGTTTGTTCTTAATCACAATTGTTGCTGTATCTGTGTTAGCGAAGGATCGATTTATTATCGAGAGAACTTTAATGGCTTCTTTGCTTAGAATATCTCTTACATTGGTGTAACGACCAGATGACGTCATTTCTATACCTAAAGATGTTTGTTTCTCAACAATTTGTAAAGTTTCATTCTCATATTTAAAGTTTACGTTGTTCTTGTTTTGTCCGTTACCACTGAATATAATTATGCTTGACTTTTTGGTGTTGAGCTTCCAATCTTGAGCGTGTTTATGAATTACATCAAGAGATTGTTGCAACTCTTCTGGAGAAGGGCTGGTTTGTATAATACTAGCAAATCATCTGCATACATTACGCAGTTTATAGATTGATTTCCTAACACCACACCTAGGCATTTGTTCGGTTTAAATATTGCGGTAAATCATTCACAAATAAGGAAGTAAAACTGGACTTAAACCATCACCTTGCCTTAAAGCCCCTTGTCACATGAAAATAGGTCTGTAAGTGTGTTCTGTTCAATTGCAACGCGACTTTTAATTGAGGAATACATGAGTGAGTAAGTGAGTGAGTGAGTGAGTGAGTGAGTAAACAGTAAACAGTAAATCTTTATTGCGCCTTACTCTCCAAAGGGAGGTATCGGTCTCGTTACAATAAAGGTGATGATATCTACTTGAATAACTAATTAACTAAAAAGATCATACAATTACTTGTAATACAATTGGTATAAAATTATTATTTTAATTATTTTACATTTAGGAAGTCGTTTCTCTTCTGAAACATTAAATATGTGTATTTACCTATTATCTTTGAAGTGCTTTCGTTTTCTAGGGTAAGTAAATACCTAATTTTATCCTCATCATTAAGGCTTTTGAAAACAACATCGTGTGTTGAAAGGAGAGAATGGAGCTCATTTCTAATGTTATCGTACCCTGGGCAATACATCAAGAAGTGCCGCTCATCTTCTATATAGCCTCTATTGCAGACTAAACACGTTCTTCCATCTACTGGGATTGGTGCACCTCTATTTTCGTATTTCCCAGTCTGTATTCGCAAGCTATGAACCCCCAGACGCAATTTTGTCATACTTATTCTATGTGCTGGGTTTCTGATAGTTTTGAGATAGTCTTCCAATTGGTAGTCGAATTTGACTTCTTTGTGTGTAAATTTCTCTCTAGAGCCTTCGGAAGTGTTGTTGCGAGCCTTCAGCCAATTTCGAATGTAGTCCTTTTTAAGCTGATTCTTTATGGAGGAACGAGCATTCTTAATGTGTAGTTGGCTTGATGTATTGCCTATAGAGTGCATTCGTATAGTTTCGTCATTATTTAATACATCAAAAAATTGGCTGTGACTTTTTGCGTGATGAAAGGCTTCCTTTAATAGAGGGTTGACTGTTTTATGCTGTAATCTAAGCGAGTAACTAAATATTGAAGCTTTTATGTCTATACTTAAAGGGTACCGTCCAAGTTCTGCCCTACAGGCAATGTTCTCTGTGTACTATGGGGTATTTAGTGTTTGTTTACAGAACTTGATATGGACTTGTTCGATAGTGCTTTTGTCAAAATGGGCCTTATATAGTGTCTTATATAGTGTCTTATATAGTGTCTTATATAGTCTTCTTATATAGTGTCTTATATAGTGAGTGAGCGAGCGAGAGAGCGAGTGAGTGATGAAAGTTTGACAACAACGAACGATCAAAAGCTGGACTTATAAGAACTGTCTCACTAATTCACCACTTCCCCCAAAGCACAGGGGCACCCAACGAGAATATAGTTCAAAACCACTTAAACATAGCATTGTTAAACGTATTTTCGTATTTAAACGGTAGATATAGGCATATTTTTATCCCCTAAAAATTTTTCATCTGTTCGGATTTCCTAGCTGAAAGTCTAGTGATCCGAAAATTATAGGGATCAAAAGTTACCTTTTCGAAAATTTCAGCCAGAAGAAGGGCTCCCGAAAATTCTAGCTGACCTTTTTAGGGTAAAAATCCGTCAAAATTGGGCAATTATACCATTTTTTTAGATGTTCGAAAATCCTAGGACAGGTAGGCAAGCAAGAAATTTTACAACATATGTTCCGAAAATTCTAGATCTCAAATCGTCTTCCGAACAGATATTTTCCGAAAATTGACGTTGGGTGCCCCTGAAAGCATAATGGCATACGTCTTGGGGTTCTTTACTTAAAAACAATGATATGCTTATTTACAATTTGGACTGTATCATGTTTCACTGAACTGCACATCCATTTTTTTATCGCTTAGTCCAACCTACGGTATTATGATCGATTGATACTGATATAGATAGAAGTCAAATTGACCGAAAGAAATCTAATACTGACTAGCTGGGTGGCTGGCTAATTGGCAGTCGACTGGCTCTCTGTCGGCGGAGTGAATGAATTCAGTAACGTTATCGATTCAAAAGATACGAATGAATCGTCCCCCACTCCATATTGCGTCAAAGAAAAAGAGTTTTACAACATCGCTGTTATTACCAGTATATCATCCTAGGCTAACAGAAACATCATTTTATTGTCTCTTAATATAGTAGCTTCTTACCACATTGCTTTCCATAGCACTTGCGAGAACCAGTTGGTAGCTTTGTATTCCTACACAACTTGGAATCAACTTTTCCTCTACCTTGTTTGGCACAGTACAAATTTCTCGTCTGTTTACCAGAGCCGCATTTCATCGAACAATCACTCCATTTTCTAACTCGCCACATATACGGATAATCTGCATTTACAGAAAAAAATCCATATTCCATGACCATTCTCCAGCCCTCCCCATCTTCTTAGCAATAACATGAAGAAAATAAGATTCTGAAACTGAACACAAATTAGCTAGAAGACCCTCTCCTTTTCAAACGAATACCAAATGATATCTTCATAACTCCATTGAGACTTTGCTAAAAATATGCATCAATTCGCTAAAATCACCGTCACCATAGAAATATTTACCTGGGCATCCATACATGGTATTTATGGAAAGGATATCACTTGGAGTCAAGTATTTCCTCTGACCAATACGGTTTTGATATCTCTGATCCTTGGTCTTGATTGTGGTAAGATAATGTCTTTTCGTAGAGTCAAGCTTTGCGAAGAAGTCTTTGCCATAATGCATAATACTCAGATAGTCATATTTAATTTTTAGCGAGTCAGCTTTTCCGTGACTATATTTCTTAAACTGTTCAGCTTTTCCTGCAAACAAAAGAGAAAAAGTCGTACTCAAACACATACATGGCTGAGAACGATTATTGTGACTGAGCAAGCACAGGAATGTTTGAATAGACTGTAATTAACCGGTAAAACTAACAAAACAGAGAACGTTTGATTAAAGGGTTTTAAGTGCTGAAAGAAACTCGGCTCGATGTAAAATAGCAATGAAAAATTGAAAGCTCTTTATCCGTCTTCTACTCCATTCTTTAAAACCCACTTAGCATATCGGATACTTGAAAACGGCGTACTTAAGACGAATATGCAGTACTCTCATTTTAGATCAACGAAGAGTGTCATTTTTATGCTGTGCCCCACTTTTTGGTTTCTCAGATTCAAGTCAGGCAAAGGAATGTAAAAAACAAAGGGAAAGGGATTCTCTCATTGATTGGCTCCTCAAGGTGTCATCCCTAACAAGGGCGAGATTCAGTAGATAAAATGAGGTGGATTTTACCTGGGACTTTAACCATTTTTTTGTTTATTTTGGTTTTCTGTTTGCTATCGAGTTCACGATGCCGTCGTACGTTGCGGACATGCATGCAGTTTATTGTTAATCATTTTGTCTTTTTAAATTTGTTATTGTCGGTTATGGAGAACAATTATGAGGACTGAGTAGACTCTCCACTTATTCGTTTCTAGGTGACTAGAAAATACAAGCAATATTTACCTGAAATAATATTATCCCACAATATCTGTACATACTTGTCCCGGTCGGGCCTCGACTGAGTGTGCCATAGACCCAGAGCGTGACCCATCTCATGAATAACGCTTCCTGGAGGGCAATGGTCACCTAATTTGATTGGCTGATAACCTCCAATTCGTCCAATCGAAGACGCGCATCTACGTGAATCAAATTTATTGATATCATGTGTATTCTTTACTCACAAGCCTTCACGAAACAAATAACGACATATCACAATTTATTTGTTTTTGCGAGGGCAATGACTTCATAAAGATATGTTGAATAGAGTCATAAATTATACCATATCATTAATCGTATCGTACCGATACTATTGTAACATCTATCAAGGTGTATGGCATGTCATTTCAAGTTATGTCATGTGTTTCTTCTTGGGATAACATTGCATAGCATCGATAGATAGATAAATTGTTCGTTCTCCACTTTATCAATATACTGAAGCTGTAATATAGAGAAGAACCGATAACAAAGAAAAGAAAAGGGAAAAAATTAGTAGAACTAAAAAAACAACTGTAAGATTGTGGAAACAAGGGGAGAAAAAAAAGATACACATTAATACACAATATTGAGGAACTACATAAGTAAATAATACTTATAATAAGACTAGAAGACTATAGTGTCAAGAAAACTCAGGTTTCCGTAACTTTTTTTTGAAGTTTCAGGCGGACAGAAAGAGGTAGATCGTTGCAAAAGTACCGAGCTGTACCGATAATTGTTGGGCAGAATTTCTAGGAATTTGGTTTGTGAAAAAGGGAGGTAGAGTTGGTCAGAAGAGGCATTAATATTACGAGTAATATAACTGTATTGCTCTGATATTATATAGTACAGTGCACACGCGGTAATATGAAGTTGGTGGATTTGGCATCACATAAATCAGACAAAGTATAGCGTTTTACAACACCAGGGAACTTCAAAATATTCAAACAACTGTAATTAGCCATTTTAAGTCCCAGGAGAAAATAAAAGCAATGCTTTTGAAGGACAGACAAAGAGTATTATAGTATTTTTTTATATTGGCTAATGGGAGTGACATTTTTTTCGAGATAGGACTCAGCTCTTTATAACCTCTAATTGCACTGGATCCCTTTAGGACGCAGCTCTATTGTTCTTCGGGTTAGGGACCATTGTTGATTGGTTGTTTACAGACTTTACAACATCATACGATCATAATAATTATTTCCCCATAATATAGAATCATATGTTAAATAAGGATAGATCAAGGAAAAGTACAAAAACACCTTTTCCTGTTACCGCGTCGATGTCCCGGCCAACAAATAACGAAGGAAACCTTAAAACGTCCGAAACTTTAAAAGTATTTTAGCCTACTGAGTACTCAAAACAATCACCAAAAGGTCATCCTTTTGAAACCAGTACCAAGCCCTAAATACTCCAGATCTGTGGCAAAAACCCTAAAAGGTATTTCTTTAGGTATTGAATTTTTATATTCTCATTTCTTTATCTGATACCAAAGACTTTTCTCTCGAGTAATCAGTCCCGTAAAGGTTTAAGATTATATACTATATACGTAAGAAAATGCGGTGTGAGTTTTCTGTAGATGTTATCCAATGCTCCCTCTTCCAAAAAGAACTTTCCTCCAACATGCTCTATATTAAAGTTATGTGTACATGTTGAGGTTAATTAAGCTAACTTAAAGCAGGTAAGCCTATACTTAAAGGAAGCCTGTTTGTGTGCCAGAATCAACTCATCGGGTAGTCAAGACCGTTCCAGTCACTAATGGTGGGTTACAAATACGAATACGAATGATTATTAGTTTTGGAGTCGAGCGACTCCATAGCTCAAGGAGTAAAGAATCCAGGATTCTTTTCCAATGACCTTAGCCGGGATTCAATCAGAAATAATCCCTATTGACAGTTTACAGTTTACAGTGTCCCCAATTAGTGCTCCAGCCCTAGAACGACTAGACACTTAAATAAAATTCCTTTCCTTTCCTTTTATTATAGTATAATTACATAGGTGATTATTGAATATTCTCTGCGCTGATTGGTCTCCGATGATGTGATTATTACGCGATAATCACCTAAGCGGTTTTTCAAAATGGCGGCAAGTCGTTTTGTCGAGATGACAGATAAAGAAATTAAATTTATTCACCTTAGGCTCGGAGAATATCGGTGAATAAAAACCTCGAATTCATCTCGGTTTTTATTCACCGATATTCACCTCGCCTTCAGCGAATAATTGTTAAATAGCATTTTTCCTTTAGGCAAGTAGACTGTGAAAATGGACATTCAATAAAGGGATATTTCCCCTTAGAAATGGCCAGCACGCTTAAGGCAGCGTACTCTTAAGTGATGATTGGACGCATAATAAATCTCGGTGAGAACGCTAAATTCACAGAATTGGGTTAGCTTGGGCTGACTGACTTTTCAGTGCTATAGTCAAGGGGTCGTGGTACATCGCCACTGGAGTTAAAATAAGAATTTTAAAAGCCAAATTTCAAAAGTCTCAGCACACTATATGCAAGAGTTATTAGCGAGACCATCGTAAACGATATATATACTTATTTGCCAGCAACGGGAATGGTGACGACGATCGCAGTAGTCATATAGAAAAACGTTTTGGTTAAAACTCACTGTGTCATCTCTTATTGCACATGGGTATTTCACAGGGACTGCTGGACCAGGCATACGCACGATATCGCAGCATAAAGCCATATAGCCATGATTAATAAGGGTGTTCCAGATCTGTTACGAAACTCCAAGATGTCGTATCTACTTTTCAGGTTTTTTCGCAGACAAGCTGTTAACTTTGCCAGATGAATGATCAAAACGTTGCAAGAAAACAGACAGCGCTGTCCACTGGGGCGTCTGAGACTTGTCTCATGAGACCTGAAGCAACGAAATGAGTGATCGCCATCACTCGTCATAATGTTCGTAATATTGTCTAAAGTCCTCCTACGGTGTCATCATATGTCATGTTATTTGTATTGTTTTTCTTTTGTTACCAAGAGATTTTATAGTAGCTTCGTATTGTGGTTCTAATTAATTGGGGTGTGCACTGTTTTGGTCATTCTACCGGTATATACAGGTGCCCACATTACTTACCGGCGACTCAATGGATCCTTTTCTCTATATAGCTCTATCCAGTCTCTGTGACCAGTCTTAGGAATAAACCTGACACATGTTTGTTCAAACCAGTGTCGCATTCCATGATAGAATTTGTGGTGTAAATTGTGTCCAACTTGAATATAAGGACCAAAAAA
>NC_090891.1:22328818-22341318 GCF_036669925.1 Montipora capricornis | reverse complement strand
GAAATAGCAGCTACTTTATTATTCATCTGCGTCACAAGTTTTCACTGATTTTGGGCCTCATTTTGTTGAAACTCAAGCACGCTTCCAACAGGCCTGTGAACCCTTCCTGCTTACAGAGCAATACTAAAAAACCTCTCCCATATCACATTTGAACCTTAAGCTCGAAAATTCAATACACAACATGATATTATAATTCACAAAGGCAGAAAATACCACAGAATCCTTTTCCAGCGAAAATTTTATTGAAACAAACAACATATTTGCTCTTAGAGGCGAAAACCTCTTCCTATTTGATTGCGTGCGTGAAGACAAGAAACTCAATTGTGTCAAATTACCATGTACTTCAGGTAAATACTGCTCACTTTGATTTCGTCTCGACGGGCGATAGATTGTTCTCGAAGTCCAGTGCTCGTCGCTTTTGAGATTCCTGCCTATTTTATCCAACTGACTTTCTATTATTGAGCTCCATAAGGGTATATTTTGTTTAAGGATCTACTAAAACGCCATTCGCGTTACATGACTTTCGACGCCATTGCAGGCTAAGTTAATGATTCTACTGTGTCCACCAGAGAAATCTACGCATTTCCACTACCCTCTCGATCCTAAGAAAATACTCGCAGAGGGCTCTATCCACAAAGACACCACTTACCAGGGGAGTGACAGGCAAGACTTTTACCGACACGGAAAAAAAAAAAAAAAAAACTAAAAAAAAAAAAAAAGAAAACAAACAAACTAAACGCAGACCTTGACTGGGTTTGCCCATAGGCAACCCAGTAAAAAGGTAAAGCAATTAGTTAAAGATCAATATTTATCAGAAGGAAACAACCACAGTTAAACAGGAATGGCGGACGATCTTCAGCGTTGTATCACCATTTGTCACATGATCCGAAAGGATAAGGGTGTTAAAAGAAGAAACCTTCTTTCACAAATTTACATCTTATTACTGATAAAGCTTCTGAGATAGAAGCAAAAGTTCCGGTGTTTGTTTTTATTTGCTTGTTCTCTGAAGAAAAGGATTACATTCTCTGGATTGCTCGAGGGAAAAGAATAAATTTCGCTGGTGATTTTTCTCGTAGTTTAATTAATGATGTACCTGTTATTGTATATACATTTACGGCCTCATGACCTCCTTTCCCTTGAGAGCAATCTTCTGATTTTCCATGATTTTTGAATTTTTTGTGAAGATAAGAGCCTGCCAAGCATTCACCACCATTACGGATTGCAAAGAAGAGGAATCCATGATCCTTTGCGACTTCTGCACATTTTGAGACAGGAGACACTCTGCGGAACAGTAACACGCAGAATTGAGAATTCAAAGCGAAACCTCATCGCATCCAGGCTTGAACGAAGGCTTGGATTTTTTTTCAAGCTTCCTCAGAAACGCTTAAATTGTTCTATGAACTGCTGTGATATTTGGCTCAGAATATCGCTGCATATCTGCAGTTCCTATTTGTGACTCTCGTATGCCTTCCATCGAAGAGCAATCTTCTTAATTTAAAGGGGCTGTGTCAAGAAATGTAGAAAATTTCAGGGACTGGTGACAGGCAACCAAATCAAGCGAAACTTAAAAGATCGAAAGTGGTTCAGCGTTGTCTGTACTCTTATCGACAGCGATATTCGTCATCACAGTGGTCAAAATTGTGTGGACTCACGAGGCGCAGCCGAGTGTGTCCACATCAAATTTTGACCACTGTGATGACGAATATCGTTGTCTATTAAAATAGCTTCTAAAAAACACTGGAGGGAGGTTTGAATTAAATTAAACAGCAAATACAACAGGAGGCAGGGATGACAGGGATGGACAAAATTGAAGATGATTAAAATTGATTTTAAAAAACTGTTCAGCCTAACACTTATTCAAAGTCTTATCTCTGTTGTTTGTAACTTAAATTATGTGTGCTCGAGAGATGATTAAATTATTATTTTTTTTGTAAGGGAAGATTGATTTGTATCGTTTTAAAGTAATTATCCCTGAGTTAACGGTAAGCTGCATAGCGAGTAGGAGTGAGTTATTGGTAAAACTACACAAAATGAACTGCACTGCCGTGACATTTTAAACAGAAGGGAAACAAAAACAAACAACAAATAAAAACAAATGTGGTTTCCGTGTTTTGTGACTCTGATATTTATGATCAATACAGGGAACGAAGACTTAATTTCTTTAATTGCATTAATGTCAGGTCGCATAATGGGATAAGTTGACTCAAAGTTCTCTCTTAGGTCTAGATGTCAACTACTTAGGTTCAACAACATGATTAGGGTTACAGTTCACAATTATTCACCGGGCTCGAGGTAAATATTCACCACTTTCACCGAAACTGAGCTGAATAATTGTTTTAGTATATACCACACAAGCTAAATAAAAGGCGAACCAAACAAGCACTTTATTTTTGTAAAATGTCGTCGATAATTTCAAATCTCGCGCGCCGGAGATGAAAAGTACATGGCTAATCACGTCCGAGTTAGCCAATTAGCGCTCGCGGAGAGCACTATTCACTTGTACATGTGTGGTATATATTAATTAGGTTTATACAGTTAGGGCCGTTACCGACAACCAGCTGTTCAGTTGGTTGTGCGTCGGACTTTCGTGCGGGAGATCAAGACCCCTCTTGTTGGTGGTCTTCTTTCAGAGAATTGTCAATCGCCATGAGAGTCATGTAATATGTGCGGTATAGAAGTCCATTACCATTACCAATTATGTGGAGTTAGGGTTGCTCTTTTGACCACTCAAAAAGACTTTTGTGAGGTTTCTCATGATATAGATAGAGTGTCCACGTTTCACTAATATCTATAGATATCTGACGAATGGAATCCTAGTGCACGTTCATATTTTGTCATTAGCTAAGTTTAGCTTTAAAACTCAGGTTATTTAAACGAGTTCATTACACTTGGGCAAAATTTCCATTGGTTCTTGCCAACCAAATTCAGCTGCCGGATTTTACCTTTTTGACCAGTCACTTTATCGAAAATTATCTGCTCTGATTACTAGTCATGGCAAAGTTCTAAATCAGCATTGGGTCATTACAATAATTTAAGTCACCTGTCCCAGTATAATCCCTCCAAACCGGTTTGTGATCCCTCAAGGCTTTCAGCTACGGCTGTATCGTTCCTTGGGAGGCGCCAGCAGCCCAGGCCAACGTAACCTTAAAATAGTACTATTTTCAATTAATTTTTGTCGTATGTTACGTCAGTGAACTTTCCCTTCGGATCGTTCGCGTTCTTTCCGTCAGCAATGTTGTTCAGTAATCTATGGTAATGTTTTTTTGTTGGAAAGTTGTGCTTTAAGCAAAGAGTGGATTGAATCTACTATTACCTGCATTCATTTGTTGCCTCGTTCTTTGCCGAGTTCCTTAAAAGCGCATTATTTGTCATATCAATTTTATTCTGGTTCCAAACTAGTCGGATATCAACGGGAGTTGCATGAACGAAATCTCAATGAAATTGCCTCGTTCGCGAACTTTTAATTAATGGGAGGCTACAGTTTATAATAACCTAAGACAACCAGCAATGTTGTTATTTATCATGTTTTAAGGCACTTACGGGTAGCGAGAGCTCAATGCTACAAAATACATTCTTCGACGCATTCGTAAGTTGTACGATGTCAATTAGTGTTGGACAAAATTAAGAACCTCTTAACATGGTTGTTTGCAGTTTTAGAATTCAAATTGTATAGCTGACCGCTGGGATGTTGATGCTCTTAAAATGGATGAAGCAAGACAGCAGAAAGGGTTGGTGATTATTATGAAGGTACTTACCCTCTCTTTTAACTGTGTTACCAGCAACCACTAGGAAAACATGCAGGAAAATTGAATACTGCACAAATTTCATAGCATTTAGACCTGGTTATCCACCGATCACAGGCTTTATTGGATAGCCTTAAACACCAAAGTGAATTGGTTCTCCACGCGCTGGTTGTGCTCTTGAGTGAATCAGTCACCCGTTTGTATCTCTTAAAATTATAAATTAGTAATATTTATTGGCTTAAAAAACAAAAGATTTATCATGAACGGCTATATATGAGTATAGACACTCGAATGCCAACTCGGTTGATTTGAGAACGAAACGAGACAAAATTGTCATCCCTAACGGGCATAAAAGGACTCTCCGTAGCAAAGTCAGTTTCAGATTGGCTTTCTCTTGCCAATGATTAACTATCGAATAGAGACATCATAAGCTCTGCAACGCGTGCGGCGCAAGCATCACCTAAATGTGAAATAGCATGTTACCCAAGTATGGTACTTGGAGTTGACAGTGCTTCTTATAGCTTTGGGACACATGCGTCGCGCCCCTGGTCTTTTTTTTTCCGTGTAACATTTCGGTGCTGATTTCACTAGCTGACTCGCAGCGACGACCACGGAACCAATTTTTTTTTTTTTTTATGAATTTCCTACCGCCGCGATCTATTTAACAAATTTTCCACGAGCGCGCGTTAGATATGAGATGGTAGATAGCCAACGAGGTGCGTAACGCCGATCAGCCTCATATCCAACAAGCGCAAGTGGAATAATTATCTTATTAAAAACTCCCACAAATTATGGATAAATCTTCCCTGATCTATTTTGTAAAATCAACAAAACTGATGCTTACTGTTTCTGATATTTGTAGAGTATAGTACTTGAATTGGTAAGTAAACCCCTTCTGGCGGCTGGTATGTCAACTGATAATGTCCGCGGCTGAAAGATTGTCCGAAAAATGAATATTTGGCCGAGAAGCAAAGCTTCGAAAGCAAATATGAAATTTTGAGGACAATCTCTCAACCAAGGACATTATCAGCTAACATACCAGCAAGCCAGAAAGGGGTCCATTTATTTTAAAACCCTTCCATTAATTTTCATATCGCGCAACTGTTACAAAATCGCTCGTAAAAAGCCAGTGTTGATCTGATGGCCGTTCTTTGCATTTCTTCGATGCACTCTTCATGCAAAATGTGACTAGAAAGAAAGAATGTAAGTCTCACGAAAAGAAATCAAATCATTTAACTGTCACTGCGAGTTGAAAACTCGAAAACAAGGCGCTTTTTTGCTTACTGAATGAGAAATTTCAACCATTAAAGACAAAATGTGTGCAAAGTCTGGATGACAGTGTTTTCAAATGCGGCTGAAATTTTTCTCTCCTTCGAACGGTCGGTTTCTTATATAGTTACAGTGTAGTGAACACAGTGTATTCAATTCTCAACTCTATAAAAGGACTCAGCTAAGTTCGCGTAGGATCGAATTTCATAACTTTCTTCACCTTCAAAGTCGACGTGACAGAATATTTTGTTGCTTTTATTTCCACTTTCTGGAACAGCATTTGTGTACACGCAAACGGGGGTGATTGGTGATTACACGACGTGACCTAAATTAGCCAAAAAAATCGCCCGAAAATAAATGGATGGGTTATAATGGCTCATGTACCATGATGGCTAAGCCAATCAAAACTCTAGAGTTGCATTGTTTAATGATCTAGTCAAGGATTGGTTCATGCTCTTGCGTATATCGAGTTATGGATGCACGCGAGAGGTTGGTAAGCACGAGAGAAGCGTAAGAGTCGCACGAGGATACAGCCGAGTGCGACTTTAGCTTCTCTAGTGTTCAGCAAACTCTCAAGCTAGTGCATGCATATTTCAATATATGCACTGCTAAAAGCATGATCCAATTCCTTTACAACATAGCGACAACAACTTTGGCGATAAAACATGTTTTATTTGAGATTGACTACAAAGGTCTCACAACGCACGATGAGGGAAAACAAACGATCCTCTTGGCTGGTTAAAATCACGACACAAGAACGATTCATCTGATTAAATGAAAAAAATTCCACCGTAAGAAGTTATCTTTTTTAGAATTTCCTTTCCTCGAGCCATCGAATTCCGGTAGTGGTTGCAACGGATAGCGCTTACGAAAGCGCTCGTCGAGGATGAACACCACTGTTTACGACTTCCCTAGCGGCATGCAATTACCTAAAAATCCCACTCCTAAAAACCTATACACGGAAACCCTTACTTTAACAGTTTATTCAGAAGAGAAAAGCAACTGTGAAATAATTATTTCATAGTTTTTATTGCTATATATATAGAGAGAGAGTCAAATGTCTATGTCTGAATGCCACTAGAGCTATCAAATGCTGGGCTGGAATAACAGCAACCATAATAAATAATCAGCAGAATTTCGGAGATGAACAAAGAGTTTCCAGCAATCTGATTGGTTGAGTGGTTTCCTATAGAAATAGTAATGTGATTTTATATTCACCACAAGTGGGGCGACCGCAGTCGAAGGCAAACCGAAGGCTCCTTTTTCAATGCTTCTACCATGATTTGCGGCATCTACCGCAACTCGTGGCAGGGGTGGGCGCAACTCCTATCCCGTTGTATAGACAACTTGTCCCCAGTAGTACTGGTACTCATTTTACCCACCACGAATGGATGGAAAGCTGATATTCACCACACTAGCTGGTGAATATAAAGAAAAACAAATTGGCAGAGCTCCCGCAGGCACTTGTGACCTTTATGACAGAAATAAGCCGTGTCGATTATCAATTCTCTGTTGTTCAGCTCTGAAGTTGTACTCACACAATTATTCGTCTCAGATGTACACTCACTTTGCTTTTGGCAAATTAGCGTTAAATATAACTAAAGTTACAGTGTAGTGCAAGTCTTTTTTTTTTTCTGATAGCTACAAAACTTATTTATTTATTTATCTATTTATTCTATAAAGGAAGTCAAACTATTTAAGCTCAAACTATTTCACAAATGAGAGCAAATAATTATTTTTTTTATCTTAGTAAACTTATTTGCAAGATTCCTGCAGCTTGCGCTGTCAATTTTTGTACGAAAGTTTGGTAAATTTTACTCCATTCCAATGGCATCAAACAATGGTTGATCCTTTTCGGGAACCTAACCAATAAATGTTCTTCTCTTTCTTCAGTTAGGCAGAACACTCCAATGTAACGTAACGAGTACCGTATGCCAACGTCTTTCTTTTTCTTAGTCATTGTTGACACTTTATCGACAGGCTCTTCCTCTGTACGTGATCAAGACCAATCTATTGTCCGCCATTTTGATTCTCCGACCTTAGTGTCCATGTCTCTTTGTGTAGACTCGCGTGAGCTTGAGTCACGTCACATGACCATAACATTCTCACTTAGCCTTTCCTCCGGTGGTAAATGCCAAACCCAATGCTAAAAATTACATGATGATGATACATTTCTACTCGATCGATCAGCACAATGAGGTTTTAAAGGAAGAATATTGTGAGCTTTTGTGGTACGGTTGCCATTTTTATTGCTGCATCAGACATGAAATTAAAATTGTACACGCACCACGTACATATGTAACACTTGCCTTACACGTGAATTTATGCAGATGTCTGGTTTACTTGCCTGGCACATAAATTTAAGAGAATTTCTTCGAGCTTTGGCTATGAGTTCATCTATCAAGTTACGCCATGAGAAAATGAGGGGACAGAGAGGGAGGCTCAAGGCGTTGGCCGGGATATGTTATGTCCACGAAAGTTATTTTTAGACGAGCGGAAGTCTTTGTTCTAGGGAAAGTCTGTCTTCCGAGGCGTCCGCATGCAGTCTTGCTTCGCTCTCAGGTTCTTAGTGAAAAGAGAAAATGATGGCGCACGTGGAAGGCTGATGAATATATATTTTCTTTCAAACATCGGACCGAGGTTGGCCTGCATGCGGACGTCTCGGAAGACTTCCGCTCGTCTAAAAATAACTTTCGTGGACATGACATATCCCAAGGGCTGGACCGGGAGCCTCCTTCTCTGTCCCCTCATTTTCTCTTGGTTACGCATGAACCCTTTACAAAGAGCAAATTAGAGCAGGTTTCTTCGGAGTTGTGGAGTTTAGTGGATGTGCAGTATTATTACTGGGTTGCCAGTATGGCAATCCCAGTCGGAAAATCGGTAATATTTTCCTGTTATTTCACTTTATTTATTTATTTATTTATTTATTTATTTATTTTTCCCTGTCGGTAAAAGTCTTGCCTCTCACTCCCATGTTAAGTGGTGTCTTTGTGCATAGAGTGTTCTGTGCGTGTTTTGTTAGGTTTGAGAGGGTTGCGTAATGCGTAGATTTCTCTGGTGCACACAGGAAAACATTTAATTAACCTGCAATGGCGTCAAAAGTCATTGTAACGCTAGTGACATTTTAGTGGGTCTTTAAACAAAATATGTCCTCATGGAGCTCAAGAATGGAACGTCAACTGGATGAAGAAGACAGGGCATGGGGTGAAAAATAAATATTTGAAATTTTTAATTAAAGCGACGAGTAATGGTCTTCGACAACAATTTCATTTTTCGCCGTTGGATATCATGTGAGCTTTGTCTCTAATATTTTACTAACTTGGCATTATATACAACACTGAAATCAAATGGCATATTTTTATGGATTTAACTAACATTGGAGGAACCGAACGCCTTGAATGCATCACAGTGTTTACTGAAGTCGCATCTAAGTTGTCTGGCAATTTAAATTTATTTTGTACCCAACTCTGCAAAGGTAAAAAAAAAAAATTGAAATGTGACAGTGAAGAATTATTTGAATAAAAGCTTTTTGCCTCTTTTGTGCTTCATTATTTACGGTCAAAGTTTTCCCGAAAAGGGTTTGATGTGAACTGTCAGAAATTTATTTAATTGCACGCACGCAATTGAAGTAGGAAGGGTTTTTTGCCTCTAATAGCAAATATGTTGTTTGTTTCAATAAATGTTTTGCTGGAAAAGGTTTTTGTAAGATTGCAGCCTTTGTGAATTTATCACGTTGTGTAATTTTCGAGTTTAAAGGAGAACGGAAGGCTAGCAGTTGTATTCTATATGGGAGCTTAGAACTACTGAAATAGCTTACATTTGTAGTAAAAAGCAAGAAAAAGTGAATTTTGCCTTTCGAAAGTGACGCAGAAAGTTCAAACCGTAGTCATTGTTCCTTAATTGAACGTCCGCCATTTTGGACATCTTTTCTTCCGGTTACTTCCATAATAGGAATGCCCTTTTTTGCATTTTTTCATATCAACAAAATTTGTACAGAATCTTGTGTCAGGTTGAAACTGAATTTAGCTTCGATTATGCCTGAGATCGGGCCTTATTCTTTTGAACCTATGCGAGACAGTTCGGAGCGCCGTAGAGGAAATACATCGTGGTGTCACCGTGTGCTATAGAGAAGTACAGCGAAGAGTATGGAGAATTGCCCTTGGGCAAAAAACCGAATAAATAATTTGCCAGCCGAGACTTACTTCGAGCGTTTCGTTGAGCTCGGTTAATCCTCCAACATAACATAGATTTAATCGCTGAGAAAGCAATAGATCTTTTTCTCTTTGATGCTCTTTAAGTAGCGTGTGAACTTTGCGTGTCTTTAGATACAGAGGTTGCGACATCAACACAAGCAGCTAACTCAGGACTCAGGTGAATTGCAAACGGCTTCATCCAATATGTGATACACAGTCTACGTTTTTAGAGTAAACGATAAGAAAGTGTTTATTTGTATTATTTTTCAGTTCGTTTCAATTTTGATACAAGCATATCGCATATAGCTGAAAAAATCTCAGACAAATAGCGTTAAATGAATGAGGTCAGAAATTCTGAACCCCTTTCCTTCCCTGCTGAATGGGGTCAGAAATTCTGAACCCCTTTCCTTCACTGTTGAATGGGTCAGAAATTCTGAACCCTTTCCCTTCCCTGCTGGGAATGGGGTCAGAAATTCTGAACCCCTTTCCTTCACTGTTGAATGGGTCAGAAATTCTGAACCCTTTTCCTTTCCTGCTGGATGGGGTCAGAAATTCTGAACCCCTTTCCTTCCCTGCTGAATGGGGTCAGAAATTCTGAACCCCTTTCCTTCACTGTTGAATGGGTCAGAAATTCTGAACCCTTTCCCTTCCCTGCTGGGAATGGGGTCAGAAATTCTGAACCCCTTTCCTTCCCTGCTGAATGGGGTCAGAAATTCTGAACCCCTTTCCTTCACTGTTGAATGGGTCAGAAATTCTGAACCCTTTCCCTTCCCTGCTGGGAATGGGGTCAGAAATTCTGAACCCCTTTCCTTCACTGTTGAATAGGTCAGAAATTCTGAACCCTTTTCCTTTCCTGCTGGATGGGGTCAGAAATTCTGAACCCCTTTCCTTCCCTGCTGAATGGGGTCAGAAATTTTGAACCCCTTTCCTTCCCTGTTGAATGGGTCAGAAATTCTGAACCCTTTCCCTTCCCTGCTGGGAATAGGGTCAGAAATTCTGAACCCCTTTCCTTCCCTGTTGATTGGGGTCAGAATTTCTGAACCCTTTTCCTTCCCTGTTGAATGGGGTCAGAAATTCGATTATGATCATTAATTTCGATCCTTGATGTCTCCTTTGAGACGGAGATTTCCACTTAGAAGACTTGATGATAATCAAGATGCACAAGAAACGATGCCTCGATTGATCAAAAGGTGGATAACGCTATCCACCATGCACCGGTGGCCTAGTTGGTTGAGCTCCGGGCTGTCACGTGGGAGGTGACGTAACTTCAACTCCAGCCGGACCAACATTCAGGGTCTTTAAATAACTGAAGAGAAAGTGCTGTCTTTGCAATGACATATGCAAATGGTTAGACTCTCTAGTCTTCTCAGATAAGGACGCGAAACTGTAGGCCCCGTCTCACATCGCTTCAATGTTCATAATCCTGTGGGACGTAAAAGAACCCAAACACTTGTCGCAAAGAGTAGGACATGTAGTTCCCGATTTTGTGGTATGTCTTCTGTGGTGTATCATGGTTGGGAGGTTATATGCTTAGAGATACTAGCTACATCAAGCTACTCTAAAATCCGAGGGTAAATAAAGTTATATATGATATATGATATTTTATGAAAAAACACCAATGAAATACCAAGTGGCTTTCGCGCAAATACCTGATATATTCACACTTGAAAATAACATTTTATCTTCACACGTGAAAACATCACTGTTACAATGGTTGCATATAAAAATCGCGCCTTCCGATGCGTTGGAAGGTGTTGTAGCTATCACTTTTTATGGATAATTCTGGATTCTGGTTTCCGGTTTCCGGATTCCGGATGGCAACTGCAACCGTGGGTCAAAGGGAATTACGTACTACCCAATTATGGAAGTTTCCAAAATGCAAACAGAGCTAGGTTAAGCACAAAAGTTGTGGTATCGCACGCAGTTTTATGAAGCAAGAGAAGTTGATAGGAAATTAAAACTAAATGATTTTGTGGAAGCTGTACAAAACATAGATCCAACTCTGGGGAGGGTACAAACTTGTGAACTGAACACTAATGAAATATGGTGAGCAACAACTAGCTCCATGACCTAGAACTGAACTGCATCACACAGGTTAGCCTGCGTCACAGACGTAAACAAACCCCGGTTACCGAGGTTTATTTTCGTCTGCGACGCAGGCTACATTGTGGGTATCTTTCTTCCGAAAGATGCATTTGACGCTACTAAAGTGGCCACGGGGAAAAATAATTGTTGTTGACAGACTACGGTCCACTATCCTAGTGGGGCTCCGTTTGTTATCCAACAGTCGAAGCCGTGGCCACTTTAGCGTTAAGTCGTGCGTCTTTCGGAAGCTTTCTTGCGATCGAGTCAGTGAACGGCAACTACCGCCTGAGGTCGCTCGCAAGCTTGCTATTGCGTTGATGGTCGGTTGAAATGCTGAGTGGTGTTGAAATGAAAGTTCAATCTTTGTCAATTGATTCTGGTGCGGAATTGTGACCTTGGGAACGGAGTTTGGTGGGCTTCCCAGGAGGTAGTATCGAAAACGAAGCCCCCGAAAACGAAGACCGAAGACAAAACACCCATTCGCAAACAAAGACCTTGAAAACGAAGACCTTGAACGAAGGATGGGAGCAAATTTCAAAACTAGCCCAGAACACCTCAAATCGACACAAGGATACCAGGTGAAGTAAGAGTGCGTTTATTTTATTTATTTTCCTCGCTGTGAACTAGAATTTTTTCTGACTGAGCATTCAAATTATGTTTGGGTCGCCTGTGATCGCTCACGCGTCCAGCCGTCTCTTCTCGGGGAGGATACCCACAGGTAACCCAAGCTCGATATATGAGCAGCTCTTTATATGATGACCTTTGCATTGTTACATGACTCGAGCGATTTGCATATTTATAAGGATTTGTATGCGGAAAATAACGATTGTTTCTGTGACGTATGAAAATGTAACGATTTAAAGTGTGTTTTTTCCCTCCTGTGTGGTCTTTGAGCCGATTTACGGCCATTCCTGTTAGTTTTGAGGAACCGGTTTGCTCCCTCTATATATACTCATACTAAACAAGGTTGGGTACTCTCACGAAGCAGTCGATCCGATCCGCCGAAGGAAAACGGCCGTAAATTCTCTCCAGCAGCTCCAGTCGCCTCGAAATTCCGGGTAGAGCACGGACGATAGTTAATTGTTCCTTCCGTGGTCTTTGCTTGGCGTCGAATCTTCACAGAGGCCGAATAAAACGTCGGCAATCTCTGAAAATTTTCCCGTTTAAGCCATCAAACTTCGCGTTAACCAACGATCAAAAGTTAGCTTAG
>NC_090891.1:22311318-22321318 GCF_036669925.1 Montipora capricornis | reverse complement strand
TAGATCTTAACATCTGGATTTTCGGATTTCCAATCGAACGCAAAATCTAACAATGGATTTTGTCGCGAATATCACTAATTGAAATCCTTCCTGACATGGATTTCCAATTAGTGAAATCAAGAGAAATAATTTTCTCTTGGTGAAATCTGCGACAAAATCCGTTTTCAGATTTTATGTTCGATTGGAAATCCGAAAATCCATATTTTAAGATCTAAATCCAGATTTCCCAATCGAACGCATCCTAGAAATATTGTATTTTGAGGTGTAAAAACCAAGTCACGCGCGAGAAAGCTAATAGGCCTGGTTTAAACGTCGCGCCGAAGCTTATTTCCCTTTCGTAAACGGTCGTTGCCATTTGAAACGGTCGATGTCATTTTTAGCTCTGAATTACACTCATTAGGTCTAAGAACTCAAAAGGTTGCGGTTACTGGGAGTTGTGTCTCGCTGGTCATATGAGTTAGGGTTCGGGTTAGGGTTCTGTTTAGGGTGAGGGCTAAGAACCGGAGTTTGAGTCTTGTTTCCTTTTTTGTCTTATTTTTTGTTAATATTTTTTCTTAGTTTGTTTCTTTTAATTTTCTTTGAAGTGAAGTGTGCAGCCATTCGTGTAAACGGGGCTAAAATCAAAACGTTTTATTCTCAAAGGGTTTGAATTGTGTACAACATTGACACCACTGTAGACTTTGGCAAGATATTTTATTTTGAATTGCATGGAAGCGAGGTTCTTAACTGCCGTGACCAGAGGTTCTTATTTTTCGCTCATCCGTTCGCCATTTAACCGCTCCTTGCGAAAGAATAATAAAACAGCTGGCACCCAAGGTATCTATCTATTTGTTATTGCACATTTAACATTGTTTTCAGTTAACCACAAAAAGCAATGGAAATTAATGAATTGAGCTTTCTGTAACGCGTAACACACAAAAATAATCAACTGTAAGTAAACCCAAAAAGAATATATCAATCATTGAACTTAGAGGCTAATACCCAGATGAGATCCTCATCTTTTATAGGGCGATCTGCCGACAGTGGTTTAATACATTAGAGTCGCTTTGTTCATTATTTTTTGCTTCTATAATTCAGCTAAGCATTCGGTTCACAAACAGCCTCCACCTCCACACTGACAATCCATGTTAGCCAGTCGTTTTGCCAGAATTATCGTATCAGATCAGATCACAGTACCTTTTCTTGAAGGAGCTGTGGTCCACATGGTCGTATAAATGGTTTACAATGCTAGGTGTTGTACCATTTCCTGGAGTTCAGACCAGTCTTCACTCAAGGCTTCCCTGTTCGAGACGGCTCTTTTGTTCTGTTGTAAGTGAGTAGCTTTATTGAACTGATTCGATTCCTAATCGGTTTACGTTGCTCTTTACTTTTCATCAAGATCCTGCAGTGTTTTTTTGTTTTTTTTTTTTTCTTTTTTTTTTTACCTAAGTTATTAGCGGAAGATAAGCTGGTACTAATCTAGCTGTTTCGTGATCTTGATAGAACCTCGTTCCCAATGTCTTCGTTTTTCTTCCTCTGGGACTGGAGGGAAAGAAGACAGACCCTGGAAAAGAGGTAAATCTCGACTAACTTTTTCAGAAAACGGGAAGAGATGAAAGTCAGGGTAATCCCAGTTATCAGCTCTTTGCTTTTCCATGTGCCGCGGTAACACAATTCGATCGGTTCATCATTAAATATGATTCGCTAAGCCGGTCAGGTTAACCCTAATTCAAACAGCGCAACAGCTGCGTAAACTTAATTGATACAAATGGAGCAGGCGTTATTCCTTCTTGTTAGGCTTCTAATTACAAATAAAGAACGCTTTGGTTCGTTATCTGATTCTACGACGTATCGCTCGAAATGAGGAGAAGAGCTCTGTTAGGCATCCTTGCTATTGTCAATAGCTTCGGCTCTGTGCTTTGTTGTGGCGGAGGAGGCGGACCGCAGCCTTGCTCTTATTCAACTTGCGCACATCAATGGCGAAACGATTGGAGTCCCGGTACGTCCACGGGAAGGTGCGTAGGGCAACACCGTAATGCGCATCACATCTATACGTCTCATAGCGGAACGACACCGTGCCCTGCGTCGACGACTTGCAATCCTGCGACTCAGCGCAGAACTATGTGTAAGTAGAGTACTCATAGATGGGTGGGGAACTATCACCGAATAAAGAACGACAACCGGCGACAAAACAACGAGAAACTCACACAGCGTTGAACACAGTTAACTTAAATAGATCTTTCGGTAGCCAAAGTTCCAGTGTTATTTCCTTAATGTTGGCTAATAGGATTACACCAATTTCCCAAGCACAGTTTGACTGTTTTTCTATCCCTGATATTGTTTAGAGCAATCTACACTGCAAAGCTGAATAGAATTGCATCTCAATCGTGTATTAGCGAGAACTGCGTTGGATTTTTTTTTTTTTTTAATTAAGGTCATGTGGAATGTTTCGCTAAATTTTAGATTTAAGAACCTTTAACTGCACACCTGTTTATGCTAAAACATACTCTGATTCGTAAGGATTCAAAAACTTTGATGCTCTTGCACTCGAATGTTTCAATCAAGTCTCAGAATCACCTGTACAGGAACTACAAAATATATCAAATTTCGAAAGCATATAAAGATTAAGTTTTTTTTTTCAGGTTACTTGTAAAACATGTATTTGTTGCATGAAGTAATCAATAGCACACAAAATACAAACGGCGTTATTCAAGGGAACAGGTGTGTTTGAATAAGTGAGACGTCTTCACATCAAAGGAACATTTGAGGAGTGGTAGCCGTTATTAGACCAAGTCTTAAAGATTAATTTCGGTGTTTTGATATTCCATTAATTATTTAGGTGTCCATGACTTAATAAAGTCGAAAGATAAAGGTGAATATTAATTTTGAGTCGGAGAAAATTATGTTGCTCCGTACGTACTGTAATTCGCAGTACGGACCGCGGAAACGAGATAAGTAACATATTTATTATGATATCTCCAAGGTAAAAAGGCGCAGTGGAAAGGAAACAAGTTGAAGTCAAGCGGAACGTTCAACTACCACAAATGATTGGCATGAGTAAAAATCTGAAAAACGAATAAGTTACAGTAGGCGTATTAAAAGTTTTACAAGTTTATTTCGCATAAGCATGAAGTACTCGCTAGAAACTAGAGAAAGTTGTATCGAATTGAACTGTAGAATACGGCCCCACTAAATTAGCCAATCATACTATAGCGCGCGTACTATTTGAGAGATATAACGATATGTCGTACACATGTCCTTTTATTTGCATTATTCGTCGACTGGACTGATATTCAGTATCTCATATCCCTGAATTAATGAAATTTGGTTTCTTATACATCGAAGGTTCCTGTAAAAATGCCTACCATTGTCCGTATCATACCTGGTCGTCATGGACTGGGATAATCGCCCAGGGTACATGTGGAAGACAGAGCCGCTACCGCGACTACAACGAGCACGTCAAGTACGATATAAGGGAAAACAACTGCAATGGGATTCAAAGCTCTTGTGGATCACGGCAGTACAACTATAGGGACTGGTGTAAGTTGTAAACCATTTCCTCCCGGTAGTCCAGTTTTCCTCTCTTAACCAATGTTTAATTTCAGTTAACTTAATAACCGTTAAGGTAATTAGGAGGCAAAGAGCCTCCTGGTGAATGTACTACTAATAAAGCCTTTATTATTATTATTAATATTATTATCATTATCATTATCATTATCATTATCATTAACATTATCATTATCATTATCATTAGTAGTAGTAGTAGTAGTAGTAGTAGTAGTAGTAGTAGTAGTAGTAGTAGTAGTAGGTGGAGTTCCTGTGGCAGACTACGTTTAAAATGGCTCGAGTGTCGTCGTAGCCAGATATGGAAATTAGCCAAGTGCTTGTCACGCAGCCGCATGATGTGTTTTGTTATTTTCGAGCGAAAGCCTTCGGAAAAGCTCACTCTGACTTTCTAACGCACACACTACTTCCCTTCTTCAAATTACTGTCTTCTCAGACTAAATTCGCAGCAGAAAGTATCCTGCATTTTGGACCGGAGAAAAATTTCCAAAAATTTGAAACCGCGAACGGAAGTGACAAAAATTTGAAACATTTTTGGATTGCATTTATGTAAGAGCATTTGAAAATCCTGATTTAAGCAAGAGATCGGATTTTACCGTTTGTGTGTTTTACCCTGTACTGTAAACACAAACCAGGCCTCTTGTGCCGCTATTGCCGTGTTGCTTCTTCAAATCATGAACATACAGAAGCACGCAAATGTTTCAGAGTACTTATTTTCTTCTGACACTTGTTGCCAGTGCACTTGGTCACGTTGCCGAATTTGCGATTTATCTCTAGCGCAATTTCAATCCTAATAACATGGGTGACAAGTAGGCCATTTCCGAGTTCATGTCTGCCTCCTCTTCAAACTGAGTCTAAGTGCGAAGTTTTTGTGAAGGTAATTAGTTCCACTCTACATCTGAATGAAAACTAATTTTCATAACAAAAACTTTGCACTTGGACTCGCTTTGAAGGGGAGGCAGACATGAACTCGGAAATGGCCTATTACTTCTTAATTTTGGCGCAAAATGTCAGCATTAATTAATAATTTTACATGTGAAATTACAACGTTGCCATGGCAACTTTTCCTACAGTGCCAAAATAGCATCTTATGAACGTACATGTAATTTGTGAACCATGATATTAATAGCTAATCAAATGGTATACTCGTGAAATTATAGAATAATTTCACTTCCGTTTTGTCCAAAATCAATTAATTTCCCGAGCCTTTAGTCGATTTTGGACAAAACGGAAGTGAAATTATTCCCCTTAATTTCTCTCGTCACCATTTGACTACCCATACACACTTTGCGTGCATTTTACTTTTGGAGCCGTTCGTGTCGTTCAGCCCACAAGCCGACCAACGTTTTCGGTTCTTCTTTCGACCACGAGTCGTATTCTTTATTCTGAACAGTGCCAAGGTCAGCGCTTCCCTCGATCGTGTCCTCCATTTTGAGTTAGTTCGGACTACCCAAGCTGTCGCTTGCTAAGGCTGGGCTGTCGTGCTGGCTAGCACTAGCGGTGTCAACTTCTAGATTACAAAACCACCAAGCCAAGAGAGTTTAAAATTGTCAAATGCTGTAGATATCTTTTGAAAGAAGTACAAGATTTGTCCAGAAATCAGAAAGTAAATGTAATTGGCGTCGTTACACTTGGCAGCAACCCCTAAAACAACTAACTAGTAAGCAAAAGGGAGAAAATGGCCTTGTGAAAGAAGATTTCCTTCTGACAGTCCACATTGGGGGTGAATTGTTGTCAACGCCGACCCATGGAAAGAGCTACAAATTTGACAAATGAATCTAACTGTAAAAAATTATTATGGTGCAACGTTGCTTGTTACTGCTCCAACAACAACATATACTGAGACTGATTTCAAGTTAGAGTTTGTCAAAGGACAGGAGCTTCTTTCGAACACCGAAAGAGAACTACATGTTGCGGAGTTTGACTTTGTTGATAAGGTAAATATATTTATGACTCGTCGGATAAAGTCCTGTAAAACGAAAATGCCCCATGCAATACACCTTATTCCAAAATGACCGCCATTTTAGTATTCTTTTGTTTCCATGCAAATTGGCCCTTATGGCCTCGTTCAAGGTTAAATATTCTTTTGAATTTTACGTTTGAAAGCGGCGGCCATTTTGGAATAAAGTGTATGGGCTTAGCAGTTTTGAAATGCCCCTCTTGTCGCCGGAACAACTCAAAAAGTGAAGGCTGCATCTTTCAGCAAAAATTGGTGGCAAACCTGCTTGGCTCACAGCATTTATCAACGCCACGGCCATACGACTTTAAAATAAATAACTGTTGTATCCAATAATTTGTTTTTTAATTTTATTTTATTTTTCCTAACAGTTATTCGAAACAAGTTTCTTTCTACAGCAAGAGGCTCCAATTAGCCTATACTCGGGCCTGCAAAAGTACAGTGGTGTATGGTTACTTTAGCACTAAAGAAACAAAAAGAGAGAAGTTTGTCCTCCTTACATCGGCGTTACATTGCGCTTCTCATGATGTTCGACTGTATATGTATTGAATTCCCGGACCCAGATTATCTTCATTACAGAGCTCTCAAGTTTTAAAGTTTCCAAAGCGTGAGATGCTTACTGCAGATTGCGCCAAAGGCGCAAGTGTCCTGTGTTTCTTGTGCCGGAGGCGCCAAACAATTCTAGGGGGTCCGTGGGCATGCTCCGCCGGAAATTGTTTTGAAATTTGCACTTGTCAGATCGCTGAAAATGCACCGTCGAGTCCGCCATTTTGTTTCTTTCATGCTCTCAAGTTTTAAAGTTTTCAAAGCGTGAGATGCTTGCTGACGGTCAGCCTGAGCTAACATATCGGCCTATCATTCATATATTAACGGGTGAAAGTCCTGAAGAAACAAGAAAATTGGTCGCACACGAACAGATTGAACATTGGCCGAAGTTAAGTGCCAGTAAAGGAGCGAATTCGGAATTCATGAGCACTTCTGAAAGCTTAAAAGGTAGAGTTACCCTCGAGAAAAGTGCCAGTGCGTGAGAAATGCTCGTGTCGGCGTGAGAGTGTGAGATTGCATCGAAATGCGTAAGACTTGAGAGCTCTGTCATTATAGGTGGTGACAACGACCACTGGACCATGGAAACGAGGTAAAAATAGTGTATTTATTCCAAGATGTCTAAGCACGTTGTTTTTTACTAATTGATGGGTATTTTCGCTGTGTTTGAGGAAGGAAACGCTAATTGAACGGTTTAAGATAAAACGAAATGACTCATCGAAACATCTCAGTTTTGCAGAAACAAATGAAAGAGAAACGAAGGCGAGATGTGAAAACACCTTTCCAAGATGACCAACTTTTCGTGCAGGTCACTTTGTCATGTGCGCGACACGTGAAGATGTGCACTATATCTCGACACTTCAAAATACTTTCATGCAGAAGTACACAAGTTCCTTGAGGATGGCCATGCTAAATGAATTCATAGCACGGGAATCAAATATTTATGCTCAAATATACTCACAGTAATATGCACCCAATTGTCAAAATTATAAATATATGTTATTTGCAAGCCGGGAGGTCCGTATAGCGAAAAACTTTGACCGAGGTCTTGAAAATGCTGGCCGAGGCCGCAGACTGAGGGCAGCTTTTTCAAGACCTCGCTCACATGCAGTTTTTTCATTTACGGACCGACCCTTAGCTGGTAAATAACTTTTTTTTTTCCTCTCTTTCTCCCTTCCTCTCTGAAATCAATTTTTTAATGGTTAACTCGCACCGCGCTTGATAGCGAATGCAGTATTAAAGCGACTTATAAACTGAACCTTTCAAAGAGAAATATTTTTATTTGAATTCTATTTCCAAACCTCTTGTCTAATGAAAAATAACCTCTGTTTGTAAAGGGCGTCGGGGTAAAAATGGAAATTTAAGCACTCACATTTGCTCACGCAATCAAGGCTAGGATTGAAAATTCCGCCCGCTTCCCGGAACCAAAAAAATTCCGCCCGCTCACACACTGGGAAAAAAGTAAAAGAATTATAATTCTCTGTAATCAAATTTTGGAAAGAACGTATCAAAGACATACATCAAGCAAAATCTATTGTGCAACTTCCATGTACATTACCAGTATGACTTGGGCTGTATTGAATCTTAAAAGTTGTGTTGAACGCTAGAACTTCTGAAAGTAATTCTGTTAACATTAAATACGTTTGTCTCGATAAGCTTGATAAAGCAGTGTAGAGTTCATTTCCTACATTCATAACTGATAATTACAGGGAAGTAATTAATTTCCTGTCATAATTATATATAATAGGACATAGTGACACAGCTGCACATTCACTTGCAGCATTTGATCCATACCCTAAAACATCACCTTGACAGTTGCTTTACTAGGGTCAATGGGATGTGAACCAGGGTTTTTCTAGGTTATGTCCCTGCAAAGGTTGAACTTACCAGCAATATGCCATGCGGTGGACCAGAGTTTTAACAAGAAACTATTTCAATAAGAAACTAGTTCCAAAAACAAAAATAGTGTTTCGTTTACAGAATGGTAAGGGCAGGAGAAAAGATAAAATACTGTAGTTTGGGTCACTTAGTCTGTCATATTTATTTTGCTTCGTCTATTGAAACTCTCGAGAAATAAACTTCTGAAGGGTCAGAGGCCTGTCAAGAAATATTAACCCTTAAAAAGAAGAACAGATACTTGTTTATGTCCACAATACATCGAAGCATAAAGTGTACAAATGCCTATTTTACCTTCAACTTCATAACATTTCAAACTCCGTTCTCCGTGAATCCTCTATCGCATGTGTTACATTTGAACCATGGCAATTACTAGCTTCACCATCACTGGTTCCTCGTTAACCCAATTTATTACTATGACTTGTTTACATTACTGATTAACACGAAAAGGGATAACTTGGGAATTTTTAACAATATATCGCTTTAATCTAACCCGAAATATCATTCAGATATTCAAAACGTCCTATGCATGATCCATTTCCTTCGCTTTTGTGTTTGTCAGCATTATGATTTGCAATACTTCTGGTCTCACGTGCACACAAGCTTGTTTTTGTATCTCGGAGATGTTTAGATTTCCAATTACAAACTCTGTTTTGATTGGCCACTCTAACTAGTACTCAGTGTGTAAATAGTTCACCCTTAATTCAAAATAAATACGTTTCGTTTCTGAGAAAACGAAACAACAACATTCTTTTATAAATCGTACCGGGTATTCCTGATTTCTGTATTAAATTTAACTTTCATTTTGCATTTACCTGTTCATCCTCACATTTCTCAATAAAGTACTCGCTGCTTATTAAAGAATTAGTATTTTGACTTGCATCACTTTCACTTACATGTTGCGTCCATTTCACTTACATCTGAGTACATTTCCGTTTCATTCAATTCGCGGAACGACCCGTTTCGAAACTAACGCTCGACATCTTTTAGTGTGGGTCTACCACGAAAAGCTTATTCCTTTCTTTGTATGTGTTTTGAGCGCCCTAAGAACAAACCGATTACGCCAACGCAACGTCGATTGCTCTCTATGACTTACGTTGTTGCTTTTAATAACCAGTGTAAAAAGCGCCAAGTGCCTTCTATTGTGCATTGCCCAATCACAACACCGCCACGTGCTTTCTATTGTGCATTGCCCAATCAAACACTGCCACGTGCTTTGCATTGTGCATTTTTCTGCACCAGGAAAAACTGAAATCAACATGTTTTATAACTCGGTGCCCTTACAGGCCTGAGTAATAATCATATTACTGAATTTTTGCATAAGTTGAAAAAAATAATATTGTGACATAACGTTTGGGTTTCCATTTGTCTATCAGTTAATTAGTAATTCCAAAACGTGGTTACTGTTCCAGTTCGTCTGTATGAAATAAAAGGTATATTTACAACAAAAGCAAACTGTTCCACGCGAGTCATTTTTCCCCGTCATGTTCTCACTATATTTTCTAGGGAAGTATTTTGCTACCCGTGAAATTCATGACCTCCAAGTAGCAAAAGTACAACGGCACAAATCCACACCAGATTTTACTATCGGTCGTTTTCCCCTTTGTCTTCCGAGTCCAAGTACACAGTTTTACAGAGAAAAAAACACAAGCAACAGCTTCATTTTGATCATACCTAACCTTCCTTACCTCTTTTACCACATCCCTTGTGACGCTCAGTCGGTTACGGGGATAGTGACATTTGCAAACAATCGTACGTAACATTTTACATAAACGGCAGCATCCCACGTAAACGCCTCTAGGTGTCTTGTTATTATGATGAGCAAGAAGCTGTTGTAGCCCCCCCCCTATGGACACGCAAGGCATACATACAGAGAAGCGGAGGTAGGATATATTTTAAAAGTGCGCGGGGTTACTCGCATGGCAGATTTTGCCAATAAAGACTGGGAAAATACCATTGGTAAATTTTAATCCCAAAACCAAATGCAAACACTTCAAAATGACCAATCACCAATTTTGAGCTTCCAGGCAAAAATTATTGAGTGCAATCCTCGTAAAATAT
>NC_090891.1:22298818-22308818 GCF_036669925.1 Montipora capricornis | reverse complement strand
TTTGAAAGATGAATTTTTGTTCCAGATTCTTGCGGCTTTCCGTCGTACCTAGATGTAGGGAAAGGCCGCAGATAGCCATGTGTTTTTTGGAGTGGTTAGGCAGATTAAAATGGCGAGCGACTGGCTTGGATGCATCCTTGTCATTCTTCTCAACATCGCGAAACGTTCAAAAGACCTTGTTTTGTATTTTGGTCATTTTGGTTTCTCTCTTCTTTCTTTCAGACGTGAGACCTCCTACAATTACTTGCCCTCAATCCATTTCCACTCCCACCGATCCAGGCAAACCAACTAAAAGGGTTTGCATCCCCGACGCAGTTGCCGTCGATAATAGCGGTCAGCAGCCAACTATCTCGAACAACGCCGGCGTGCAGTGTAAAGATTTTGAAGTTAGCGGGATTCCACATGAAGTAAGATATACTGCGAGAGATGCCGCTGGCCTCACGTCTACATGTGCACTTCAAATTAGGGTTTCAGGTAAGAAACTGGAGAAACTGTAGAGATGGTTAGAATTCGAGACACGCGTCGAAGGGTTTGGTAAATTCTCTTCTCATATTTTTACAGATCAAGAGCGTCCGCGCATTGCCTCGTGCCCCTCTGACTTTAAGAAAGAAACCAATCAAAACGAAATCCGTGTAACTTGGGATTACCCTGTCTTCGAAGACAACTTTGATCGCCCCCCGGTACAGCTTACTATCAGCAGCAACAGAAGCCCTGGTGCCACATTTCCCTGGGGGAGATACCAAGTCGTGTATACGGCGACAGATAGAGCCGGAAATAAAGCCACTTGTGAATTCTACTTGGAAGTCGGGCGTAAGTGTTCTTTTCTGAGGACGTTTAGATTATGTGGGATGTTGGGAGTCGTAAATAAATTTTCCTTTAGGAAGGCTTTGGCAGATAATACCGCCGAGAGGAACTGTTAAAAACACTTCAGTTAGTAATTAAATATAACTTATAATTTTGTATAATTTAGCATGGCGTTCGATTCACGGCAATCCTGTCAGGATGAAATGTGAGACGAAGCAAAAATCAATGAAACTTACTTCATCTGTCATCTATAAATATCGGTGAACTTTCTTCTTAAAAGAGAGAGACTAGGTTAGGATAGGAAAAGCTCAGGCTGTTATGAAAACAGCAGCCTTCCGTTTTCAGCCGCGTTTTCCGTTTCACACGGTAAACCCGATGCTATACCTGAATCCCTCAATTGTTCGAGAATCGTTAGTCGAAGAGATACTGAAAGCATCTGCGTTGACCAATGAGAAAATAAGGCCACTAGAAATTGATTTCTTACAACTGGCATTGAAAACAGAAACAAAGCAACGCAAAATGGCGCTGTAGTGACTAAAACCACGTAAATACCAGCCAGATTGCTTTCTTGGCTGAAACATTTCATCCAGTTCTCATAATATCATTTTTCGTCTCTCTTGAAATACGACTTTTTACAGTATTTTGAAAGGTGAAAATTTGCTTGTCTACCGTCAAGTTACTTTTCATTTGTTTCTCAGCTGATCTGCTTGCTTCAATTTGGAGGTACAAAAGTCAGATCGACTCGGATCGACGGGAAAAAAAGATAAGCCGGAAGGCAAAAATCAGCATAGCGTTATATTTAATTAACCGATCAAAGTTCAAAAGTGTCAAGAATGTTTATTTGCAAATGGCGAGATTAGCCAATACGAGTCGGTCGGTCCAATCCGGTTTTGAACCGACCCCTCTCCCCTCCGCTACTCCACCTCTTTACCTTTGTACTTTACCCCTCCAACCCCACCCCCTCCCCCTCCCCCCTTCCCCTGAGTAGACAATGCGTAACAGCCCTATGGCCTAGGTATTCAATCGTCTTTGATAAACGTCTTTTTTATTGACCGTATTAATTATCTTCTCTCTGAATATCATTATTGCGCCAGCTGTTCCTTGCACCTATTTCGAGGCACCTGCTTATGGGGTAAGATCCTGTAACAAGAATACTTCGGACTCCAATGGCATACTTTACGAAATGGCTTGCGTTATACAGTGTGTGCAAGGATATTCCTTCGCTGATCCAGCAGCCGTTAATACTTACCTGTGCCGGTCAGATGGCACTTGGCTGAAACTCCTCTACGGTGGTCAATTTCTTCAACCAGTTTCCCCCAAAAGCCTGCGCCCTTGGCCAGATTGTGCACGTAAGTAAACGTGTATGACGTGGAAGTCATTATGCAACCTGAACGGAGACTGTCTTACCAAATGTGCTTTTGTGACACGGGATTGAGTTTGTTTGCCATAATCATTGTTGTGCCACCTGGAAATCAAATTCCTGCCGTTTTAAACTCTTCTCACAACTGAGTGGAGTCATAATTGATCGAAAGAGTCATAAGAAAGCAACTAAAGAAATACATCACAATGTTTGAACCGTACATTCCAATGAACCTAGCCACCCGTACCATTCCCACAAGTCTCCTATGACTCCGATTCACTACTTGCACAATCCCATAATACATCTCTATCACCCCTCAATACTTTTGCATAACCATTGTTTGCAATTTTTCCTTGGACATTAAAATGTCCAACGAGAAGTCGAAAACAATGCCTATGCAGATTTTTGGGGGAGGGGGGAGGGGGGTGAAAGAGGTGTATTCTGAGATTTGTGCAAGTGGTGAAAAATAGAGCCTCCGTGGAAGTTACTCGTAAGGTCATAGTTTCCACTAGAATTTGTCCTCGTTACTTGCACTAGAATTTCCTCGAATATCCCCGGCATCGGCATCGAAAAAACTCACTTCTTCAGTATTATTTTCTTATAATTTCGGTCCAACTTAAAGTCTTGCGCCTCAACAACATATACGTGTCTGTGACTGAAAATGCTCCAAAAGTTTAGAAAGTACGAAATATGAGCGAAAAAAAAAAGGAAAAAAATCCGAGCGAAATCGAAAAAACTTAATGAAGATGCGATGTTGTGTAATACCTTGTGGTCAGACAGACGCAGGCTTATCACAAAAACATTTCTTACCTTCTGGAGTACCTCTAAGCCTCGGAATTGATCCAAACTTTCCACAAAAACGTTTTTTATTTGGCTTTATTCAGAGAGAAATTTTGCGTTCCGACGAAAAAAAAAATTAGCTTGGCAACGCTTAGCGCAATTATTTACCATATAAGGTCATTCTAAGGGATTTGAGCTGATAAACGAGATTTAGTGAACCAAACGCTTAGCGCAATTATTTACCATATAAGGTCATTCTAAGGGATTTGAGCTGATAAACGAGATTTAGTGAACCAATCAGAGCACGAGAAATGCGTTAACCGAGGTTGAAAATTCAATAATAGCCCACTTTCGATATATTAAAATTCAGTCCTAAACAAAAGGCATCATCTCGAGGCTCTGGGGAATAAACTCATACAAATCCTTATATTTATTCCCCAGAGCCTCGAGATGATGCCTTTTGTTTAGAACTGAATTTTAATATATCGAAAGTGGGCTATTGCTAATATTTCTTTGGTCTTCGCGCTGACAGAGGTCGCATACTTTTCTCCATTCATCTGCCACGTGTAAGCACGCCTGGTGCCCAGGATACATTCAAGTCAATAGCCCTTTTCACGGTTAGTTTTTCTCATTTGCATTACAATGTAATCTAGCATGTATGTGAGGCAATTTCGGGCTATTTTGTAGTTTTAACGCGAAATTGCCTCGCTCCCACGTTAGAATACATTGTAATGCAAATGAGAAAAACTAACCGTGAAAAGGGCTATTAATTAATAAGCAGTTAGAGAAGCATCCCCTTGTACCCATCCAATTGCACATAGTGTGACTGCACATTTGCATCTAGAGTCATTTTGCTGGCAAAAGCCGGACAGGCTATGTCCAGGTTGGAAGATGTACGCCGACTTTGATAAGAATTACGAAGTGTCCTCGTGCCCCGATCTCAACTTTGCAGAAATACATCACGAAATGTCTTCAAAACTCTGCTATTCAAGTACAATTACGAATAAGCTAACTTAAAAATAACACGAACGCAAACCTTAACCCAAAAGGCTACAATTACACAGATGATGCTTATACTTAACGGGACACTTCGTGGCGTTTATCAAAATTAAGCGTTCGGCCGCAGTCTTTATTACTTGCAATCTTAAGCCGATGACACACAGCTCAAGATCTTGCAACAATAGAACTTTGAACAATGTTTCACTGAGACGTGTTGATCGGAATAGAGCTGCTCTCGATTTTCGTTCGACAACGTTCAACGTGTTGAATAGCATATTTCAAAAGTCAACATCGCATGACACACAGTTTAACATTTGTTGAACAACAGCTGCAACATTTGTTGATCAACTAATGTTGAACCGTGTGTCACCGACACAAGTTGAAAAAGAGTGCTTCTTGTCGCTTCCAAACTGAATTTAATAAGAAAGACTCCTAATTCTTGCAGACCTAATAAAGTACGACCATAGTTCTTTAACCTGTGCATGCAAAATTCTCTTTAAAGCCGAGCAAAACGTGAACGCCGCAAAAAAGAACTTCACTTTTTACACTGGGTCGTGTTCTGCCAATGAGCAAGAAGCCTTGCTGAGGATCCGTCAGAACTTTTTAGATGCAGTGAGTCAAAGTCCGCTGGCTAAATTAACATTGTGTGACGTCAGTCAAGGACAAGATTGCGTGGTTGAGAATGTGCGAGTGTACTGTGGTTCTAACTCTAGGAAGAGAAGCGTGGGCGATCAGAGGATTATCACACTAGATTTTGTGATGAAGGACAATAATGCTTCCTCAGATCCCAAGACAGAGGCTGCTAAGTACGTGTAGTCTATGGTTAACTCATGATTATCGGTAGAAATCACATGTAGAATGATTCCGAGGTGTTGAAAGCTACTTTTTCTTAAAAATAATATTATTAAATAATTCTGAACTTATTTAACTGTCAAGTGTATTTGACGCTTAGGCACTGATTGGAGACAATGCACAGAATCAACCCATAGCAAATGAAAGAGTGGTTTTTGAGGCGAGGGGAAAACCGGAGTACCCGGAGAAAAACCTAATGAAGCAATGCAGAGAACTACCAAACTCAACCCACATATGACGCCGAGGCTGGGAACATTGGTGGAAGACGAGTGCTCTTACACCACTTTAATCTTTTATTAGGAAGCTTTCAATCACGTAACTTAAGCGGTTTTTGGAAAGGTCTTAGAGCACTGCGAGCTCCTAAGCCAGATTCCATTTAGCTCTTATTCGATTTCGATGAGGAAGGAAAACCGGAATACCCGAGAAAAACCCTTGAGTCAGGTTGAGATCGACTGGAACTCAGTCCACATACCATTGTAGTGGCCATCCTGACTTCCTATTTTAGTGGTAAAATCAACCTCGTCCCCAGGGTGCTTTTCCCTGGCTTTGGGTGGGACGGGTAATGGTAAAATGTAGGGATATAGGCAACACTATGTCAGTATTATTTATATTCGAGGGAGCGTTCCGTTTGGCTTATGAAAATTACTGAATAGCGGATGTTCCCATTTGCTTTCAATGTTAAACACTGCTGATTCAGTTCAACTGTATTATGAATGTTTCTGGTCAAAGATTTTCTATGTTCTTTCTTTTTGACACTCATCATGGACTGAAAATCGGGATTATCGAAAAAAAAAAAACCCGCTTATCGACAAATCCTCTTTTGTACCTGACACATTCATGTGGTATTTCACTTAACAGGGTAAAGAAGATGATGTCCGATTTAGATGTCCTTGCAAAATTTGTGACAGAGAACTTTCCTGCCGACGCTCACATGCCTGACCTCCAAGTGTATACTGCTAACAGTACAGCAGCATGTCCCGCCGGTAAAGTTGTGATGGTGGCGCCCGGAAATAGCCCAGTACTGGAAAGAACAGCATGTGGTAAGGCTGCCATTACATGTAGCAGCTTAATTCTTGTTTCACACCAAGGCTAACTGCGACGACTTGAAAATGTTCTCTCAGTTTTCGAGTTCTTATCAATTGCCATCCATGCCGTCCATAATACCGGTAGACGATGACACAATAAATGATAGTTCCCCATGGCAGCTACTTTGTTACTGATGTTACACCACAATCATCAAATTAAAATATCTTAGAATAGCGAGCCGTATTTATGACCAGTTCTCCGTAGTGAAGGGTCGGTGGTTGAAAGTAATCTCTATATCCTGCTAGAGGATCGGTATCGAAGTTGCCAGAGTTGCTAAAAATTGGACTGAAGTGGCAGATAGAACTTTAGACTACTCAAAAGCCTTATATTACTTTGCGGCCAATCACGTGCACGTTCCTTGGAATTCAAGTGAATGATCAAAACTCCTTTGATGTTAACGTTTTCTTTAGGGCGTGTGCATGGTACTTCTTTTTATGTGAAAGAATTGCGATTCAATGTTTCCTTCTTATTTTTTTAATCTTTGTTATATTTTTTTCAGTCGAGTGTCCAGCAGGTTCCTACTACAACAGGGACAGTCAAACATGTCAGAACTGTCAAGAGGGAACCTACCAAAATAGCACGGGGAAGATGACCTGCATCCCATGTCCTCAAGGCACGTGGACTGTTGGAACTCACGCGAGAAACTATACTGAGTGTTTCGGTGAGGCGTCTGGCTTTTGACCAACGATCAGCATATCGATCTTATGCCCTTACTAATGAGTTAGCCTCGTCTCTAGCCTTTGGCTCATTAATTGTCTTTCAGACGGATACGTCGATTCCATGTGAATCCTAGTCTCCTTCGCATCTCTATTTCGGGATTTCACCCAGCTCTCCCGTTTCGTAATAGGAATCCATTTTGCAAACTGGACATTCTTAAAGTTGAAATGGAACAAGTATGAGAAGTAGTCAACGCGGGGAAAACGATTTGCAGCTAAAAAGATTATCCGTACACAATGGAGAGCAGGGGTGGCGCACTGGTGAAAGACTCAAATTGTTCATTATTGCACGAAAAATATGTAAATTGTCATACGTTTCGAGGCTGCTGCATCTTCATCAGTGGATAAAAAGCAACTAGCCTCCCACCAATGTGGCCCTGGCTCGATTCCCGGTCCCGGAGTCATATGTGGGTTGAGTTTGCTGTTGGTTCCCTCCCTTCTCCGAGAGGTTTTTCTCCGGGTACTCCGGTTTTCCCCTCTCCTCAAAACCAACACTGCCAAATTCCAATTCGATCCGGAATGCACGGACACATGTTGAACGAGCTCCTGAGCGCTCTTAAGGTTTTTCGTGGGTAAGTAAACAAATTCCAAATTTCAAATTCCAATTCCATACTTTTCAATTCCAATCCAACTGGAGGGGCCGAAAACACAGGTCAGTGCACCGTTTCTCGAAAGTCCCGAAACCTTTCAGACCTTTTTCGTGTGTCATCCAGCTCCACAATAATTTTTTTTTTTTTTTTGTTAACGTGGAAACATGTTAAAAGAGCAGCCTATCAAAACAAGCGGCCAGCTTCCTGAAGCCCTTACCCTATTTCAGACCCAAATCTGCCAATTTTCCTAACCCTATTTCAGACCTGACCAAACATTTCACACCTGTTTTAATTTCAGATGAATTTTAGCTGTTACACGGTTGGCGTAGTAGTTTGGGAAGGGCTTATCGCCTCATGATGAAGAAGTAGCTTCTTGTAGAAAACATACCTAATTGAAGACTTGAGTGCTCAAACCGTACCTTATTTAAGACCAAAATGGTCAAAATCGATATACTATTTCAGACCGAAACGGCTAAAAAACCGTACCCTTTGGGGCCGCACATACCTATATGGCCCATATAAAGGAGTGCCCTCCGGGGGGTACACACACCTTTCGTATCAGCTTCGGACAAGCCAACATATTATTAGTTATTCTGTTAAAATCATCCTCAAATAGCTTCATAAGAACCTTTCACTGAGTTAGCCTAGTGCAAGGTACGCACATGATTTACTTTTTTGTCTCAGAAATATGTGAACCAGGTGAATACACAGTTGTTGCGGAGTCGGGCGTTATGAACTGCTTTATGTGTCCAATCGCTACGTACCAACCCAAGTTTCGTGGAACAAAATGTGAACCATGCCCAGCAGGAAAGACAACTCTTCAGAAAGCTTCCACCTCTATTGCAGACTGTCAATAGGCAATTGCATGGTAAAGTATAAATGTACACATTTTTTCAGCGATAGTTGATTTTAATTCAATAGAAATCATCGGTGTAATTGCCAATGACCAACAAATAGAACCAAAGTTATCTACCGGACCAACTAAAGTGACTCTACTTCACGATAGCGTAAGGAGGCTTCAGCATGCACGTACTTAATTAGGGAGGGCGAGATAGGGGCTCCGGAGAATTTCTACAAGAAATATCTCGAGGAGAAAGGCAAAAATATCCTAGATATGCAAATACGTCTTGTCACTCCTTGTTCACAATTTTGGAAACCATGCTCTCGTGAAACTGATCCACTTTTGAGGGAGGAATGGGTGATACCTACTTACTATGGTGATACCGAGAGCTATGGAAGAACAATTCAAAACGCTTGTCAAGTGTATCTTTGTGTCACGTGGAGTTTTTTTAACTGTGTCAAAGTGTAGTATATTCATCAACAAAATGATTGAAATTGAAAACTACGGTTAAATTGCTTAAAAGATAGAGGCAAAGTTAAAAACGAAGACGGTTTGAGTAGTTGGAAAAATAGAATTAAGGCTGGAAAATTCCAGTCTTAATCAGAGTTCGAGCCCATGACCGTTTTATTATGTTTTTTATTTAAAAAAATCGCTTAGTACCGCTGAATTCAGGTACCAGTATGTATTATCTGTAATACAGTTTAGTAAATAACTTTACTTTATTAATAACTGACGACCGCTGTTTTTTCTGTTCTCATCTCCACAGGATAGCGTAGAGTCGTGCAAGTGTCATTTCTTCATATTCAAAGTTGAGTGAAATCACACTGTACTGGCTGTGTTCTATGGGCTGAATTTTGAATGTTGTATTAAAAATCACATGCAGAAGAGTCACCAGCAGTATTTGTAGTTTTTCGTTACCCTGAAGAAAGCTATAAATTTCAAAACTGACCCAGCACACTTTGAAATATTTCTCTTGCACTGAGGTAGAAATTACGGGTGTTTATGAAATAATCCATGGCTGTGTTTAGATGAGAGTATTTGTAATAGTCTTGTAGTAGTCAAGACCACAATTTGAGGGGAATTGTGCGTTTTTTGACAAAAGCATGCATGAAACTTCTCACCAATGTCAACCAGGGCACAGTTAACAATTTTGGATATAGAGGCATGCCTGAAATGTCCTAGGACCGAAATAAGCTGGTTTTGAGAAAAATTCTGACGTCAGCAGTTTTCTTGAGACATTTTTTTAGTGCAGAACGTGGTTGCATTCAATCTCGACCCCAGAGCTCTTCTCTTGACTGAGGGAGAGAAGAGCTCTGGGGAACCCTGAAACAAAGTATCCTCTCATTGGTTTTAGTGAAGAACAATCAAAAGCGTCTCTAATTTGGTGCATTCATGTTCGCACGAGGAGTGAGCAGGCGCCGCAAGGTTCAAATGGCCCATTTTTGGCTATAACAACCGTACGGCGCTTGTTCTCTGACATAGAGTTTCCCAGAGCCTTGGGTCGATCCGAGGCTCTGGTGACGAGAATGGGTTGCATTAAAAGAGTTTGTTGAACGGAGTGTCAAGACTTCCAGAAAATATAAAAAATGAATTCGAGCATAATATCACCAGGGATTTGAATTGTTGCTAAGAATAAGCATAATGTAAAAAGAGCATGTTGATATAATATATATATATATATATAAAACTAAAATACTTCTTTTCACAAGTAATCTATAACTTTCAACTAAAGATGTCATCCTAAATTAAACTGACCGAGACATGTTAATTGATCCTACTTAATTATGTAAAACGGAGACCATGTAGACGGGCCCTAAATATTGAAACTTTGTTGATCATAACCAGTCTCGTGTAATTTACGACAGTTTGTCCAAGTTGTCGCAATACTGTTTCACTAATGATAAAAAAAAACAGAGATTTCGAAAATCACCGTAAGCACTTGCATAGCGAATTCACAGCTCTACTGAATTTT
>NC_090891.1:22251318-22288818 GCF_036669925.1 Montipora capricornis | reverse complement strand
TTGTTGTGAATTAAAACATTCTTTTAATCCTTTCTAGTTGAAATATTATCTGTCTTGTTACTAACTTGTCTACCCTTTTAATAGCGGGTAAATTTGGGTTTGTCAATATTAAAAAAAAACATACAAATGCAATACTGTGCTGCTAATTTCATTGCAAGATATATCCCCCTCAATGCCAATGCAGAAGTCAAAGAGAAATAGAAGTTGGCGCTGCCAATGCAAAGTTCTTCTAAGCGAAACACGGTCATTTTTTTTACTTTTCCGTCTATTCGGAGATGTCATGCTTCTCAGTATAAAACCGGTTTGTGTAAACTCCTGCCACGAAGTTCATCTGAAAGGAAAGACAAAGAAATATCTCTGTCATGAAGCTGTCGACAGAAGGTTTTGTTTTGGAATTAAAACGTTTTGCTCAGTTAAGAACTGGTACTTTGGATGAAACAAAAGCTTTCCTTGAAAGTGAAAAATTAAGTATTGACGGGACTTCCGCCAGTTGAAAATTATTAATCTTGAAAATTGATCTTACAACTGTACATTCGGCCTTTCATTATTCTTTTATTACTTGTGATATGTCAGATTGTAGCCCCCAAAACGTCAAGCAATCAGGAGACCGTAAATATTATGTCTTTTTTTGTTGGTTGAACACTCTTTTTGTTTGTCAGAGATAATTTCAATTCAAGAATCAAATTAGAAATTATGGTCTTGGAGATTGCATAAGCTATTTTCAATTTTTAGGCAGCTGTTTCACCATGTGTGCATGCCTAGATTCATCTGTCATAGTGACACAATCACAGCAGAAGCAGTCACGCATAATAGCTGTCATTGTTGTTGTTCAAATACATACATACACTTTTTTGTTTTTATAAGAAGCTTTTTTTTAAAGAACATCTTCATTTTTGTCATTTGTTTCGGAGACCGTAAATATTATGACGTTTTTATTGTTGTGTTTTAATTAAAGTTGGCTGAATGCCCCTTTTTGTTTGTCAGGGATGAAACCAAGTCTAATGTTTCAATTCAAGAATCAAATGAAAAATTATGGTCTTGGAGATTGCATAATTATCTATTTCAAATTTTTATCCAGCTGTTTCACCATATATGCATGCCTACAACTTCGGTCATAAATAGTTGTAACACTTCACTTGAACAGCAAGTGAAGCACATCAAAGCTATTAATAACATACCCCTCCTCTTCCCTCCCATCAACGTTGCATTTACTGGTTGGTTTTTACACTTGAACACATGAACATCAACCTCGTAGGGAGAAAGGGGGCAAGTTCCGTCTGTGTTACAACATTTGTGACCAAGACTTTAGGTTCATTGTCACAGTGACGCAATCACAGTAGGAGTCACTCATAATAGTTGTCATTGTTGTTGTTAAATACATGCACACTTTACTTTTTTTATAAGAACCCTCTTTTAAGAACATCTTCATTTTTTTCATTTGTTTTTGATTTTGTGAGAAGTATAAATAAAGGTAAAAGTATTGAAATGTAATAGTGCAGTCTAATAGGACAATTAAATCAAATACTTTGGCAAGTTTTTTTTTTAAAGATTTATAGTGTGGTTAGAACAATCAATCCAGTTTGTGGTCAAACTTAATAGTACACAGGACACAACTTTAAGAGCATTGTTAAGAGTGTTTTCAGGCTCAAATAGCAAAAAAATAAGGATGCCCTCCCCCCCCCCCCCCCCCAAAAAAAAAAAATGGTAATAATGTAATTGAGAGTGTATTAATTTAATACAGGTTTTATAAATTTGTTTTACAATATTTATATACTGAACAGTCCATTATTTTGTTTGTGAGGCATTATTGCTGACAAATTAAAGCTGTTGTATCCATATGATATACATGTAATGTAGAAAAACTCGAACTTACAGTATTGTTTCTCTGTAATAGCAAGTTTTTAGTTAACTACAGTATACTTGTACATGTATGTTGCGATTTAATGTTTTTCTTGGTTTAAACTTTTTCAAACCAGATAATTTTGATTTTTCTTTGTTTAATTTTTGTTATCATTGTCTGAAACAAAGGAAAATCAAAATTGAACTGATTTTTAAAAAAATTAGAAAATGTACTAGTAGGTAAAATTATCACACTTGGATCTGTCATTTGATGATCAACTTTTCCTATTTATTTCATCCTTTCCACTGAAAATGTAAGTTTTTTATTAAAGTAGTAGTAGTATTTGATTCCTGGCAAATGATAGGTCAAGTTGTCATTGGCTTTGAAGTGATTTGTATATGAGACTATTATTTTGACGTCCACAAGGCAAATTTCACATTTCTGATTTGAAAGGGTAAGAATAATAATAATTATTGTTTCTAAAAAAACCAAATCATTTTAGTAATTAAAGTATCAATGGGCAGTTTTTATGATATCTCAATAATCCAGCATCTCTTATTTGGGGGATAATTTTCGTGAAAAAATACTGAATTCTTACGTAAATTTATACTGTTTTCCAGACCTTAATTAACCTACAATCCTGGTCAAAACTGTCGGGACAATCGTGCTTTTGCCCCTCCCCCCATTACAATGTTGATTTTTCACAGTCTCCAAAATCAGGATCCGTTCATCGATTGCTGGCATGTTTCAACATTGTGTGGGGGCAAGGGGGGTGCAAAAAAAGCAGCGAAAGAAGAACAAACGTTGCTCATATAACGATGGAAGCATGTACAGTAAATTCTCTACTTTTCGCCCAAAATTTGACAAGTGTCCCGAAGTGTTTTGACCCGGATTGTAGATCCTGACTTTTGGTAGGGGAAAAAAAAACTGTATTCATTAATAATTTTTAGTAGTATAGATTTATAAACCATCTAACAATAATCCATGATCCAGGTTGGATAGGAGATGGTGAATAGCTAATGAGAGGTATAAAATACTAAGGAGAGAAATATAATTTCTGAATATTTGTACACACCCCCTCACACACAGTAATTCTTTTTACCTTTGAACCCGCGGTGCAGCGGTAGGGTATATGTGAGCTGAGTTGGTAACTAAGATTTGGTAAGCCAATCACAATGCCAGAAGTGATAGATTTATGAAACAGGACATTTTAATGCGGTAAATGCTTGCCTCCCATTTAGGTGGTTTTGCAAAAGTCAAACTTGCTGTTCATGTCCTGACTGGCGAGAAGGTAGGAAAAAGAAAGCAAAATTCTTCCTTGCCCTTGATTTGGTCTTGCACATCCAAATGGACCATGCATGTAATATATCCTGTTATATTGTGCATACATGTAGATCACAGCTGGGTTTCTTTAGTTCTAAGCTGGTCACTGGCAGTATACTGCCGTCTACGTTGACAGAAATTTGCCTCTTGCTGCCAGCTACTCTGCCTTGTTTTTCACTCAAACCCTTGGATGTAAAAGATAAGAGTTACAGGCCGTCCCTTACATTGACTAGCCCAGGCATATACTTCCGGCCTCTAGTTCAAAAGTTATTTATTTATGTCAGGGTCACCTGGGAGAACAGATTGCTGAAAGGTGCTTCCTGGTTAAATAAAGCTCATTATTATTATTATTATTATTACTGCAACCCCTGAACACATGTAATTTTTCCTCTCTCCTTTCCTTTTTTATTTTTACAAGAAAGTCTGTTGTTTTAATGTTGAGATGTATACAGACTTTCAAGACAATAATAGTTATCAATTAATTTAATTTACTATTAATCTGTCATTTTGATATTGACAGTTAAATGCTATGACAAACAAGCTATTATCAGATGGACTGATGTCAAGATTGACACATTTCTTCTTCTAAAGTGTTTTGTTTTCTTCTTAGGTGGCAATAAAGGTCATGAATAAAAAGGAGCTTGGGGTAAGTACATGAACATACATGTACTGGAATTGAATAAATAATAATTATTATTGCTCTTTATTATATGGCTTGTGTTTGTAGCTGATATAATGCACGCTCTGATTGGCTAATTGTGACTGAATTGTAGGGCATTATTCTCCCTTAATGCCCACGGGCCGATTACGGGCTTGCAAAAACAAAGCAAAAGGTAATTAAAAAGCCATATAATAAACTACTTACTAACCGAGCTAGCTCGAGCCGTACTCGGGAATATTGGCCCTGGGTTTTTTTTGTGCGGACCTCGCTGCGCTCGGTCCGTACTGCCACGACCTTGTGCTCAGTTAGTAAGAAGTTAATAAAGACTAGTTTGTCACCCATAATTCATTTCAAAACTGTTAATATCCGAGTTTAACATAAACATATTTCGTGCATCCAGTCTTGTTGAGGTAGGGTTAAGTCACACATGTCACACACTGGCTTCTATGTACATGTATATTGTGACTGGGGTATTGATACTCTATGACTTGTTGATTTATGTGATTTGATCTTTTGGTAATTACTGTTCAACTGGCTGATCTTGTAATACTGCTCATGACACATTTTTTTATTGAGTGTTGTATAAAAACAAGCTAAAATTATTGCTGTGTAATAAATCCCAGCAGTGATGGATAAATGAGAATAAAGCCCTTTCGTGCTGTCATCATCATCATACAGTAAACTTACCTGTGGCCGTAGGGGACATTATTTAACCTCGAAACACTGGAACAGTGAAACAAAACACCAAAACACCATGTATGACCCCACCATACATTAAATACTAACCAACAAAAATTGGATTTTGAAGTTAAAGGAGCAATAACGTTTTGGGCCCAATTAGGCCTAAAATGTTATAATATTTATTGCTGCTATAATCTCAATCTTGATCTTAATCCTAATCTTAATCTAAATTTATTAGAAGAAATAACAAATTGAAGGAATGGATTTAATCTCAAAATCCAACCTTTGTCGGTTAGTATTCAGTGTATTGTGGGGTCATACACTGTATGTACATGTACATATTGTTTTGGTGTTTTGTTTCGCTGTTCTGTAGTGTAGTAATGCCTGGTGGTAGGAGGGAAGGAAAGGGACTAGTCTTGTGGTGGTTGGTGATCTACATGTATACACATATGTGCACCATTAGAACTGTGGATTGGTTTCAGTGGTTTTGCTTCTTTTCTTTTGGGAATTATAGGTAATCCCCAAGGATTTTATTGAGCTTTAGCATAGGAGGTCATCAGCATTTGGCAGCTGGGCATTTTTATTGCTTTTGATATGTGTAAAACATTTAAAGTTTTAAGTGAGCAGAAAATATGAAAATACCGGTAGGCGGGCAAAATCTTGGCAAAAGAGTGTGCACAGCTGGTCGATTTTCCTGGTGCCGGCGGTCCTTGATAAGGGCTTCTACGTGATGGTGTGATTTTGCACAATCAACCTCAAATTACATAATTCACAAAAAAAAAACAAAACTCAACATTCATAAAATTGATCATAAATCATCAAGTTTCTTAGGAATTCCTGCATAAGTAAAAGATGAATTACCTGGGAAAAAGGCTAAAAAACCTTTTTCACCTTTGATTTCGTAAACATTCGAAATTCAAGGCGTTATTTTGCGTGTCAGGGGCCTGGTACTCGTTCTTAAAGAGTCGCCTATTGGTGTAACACAAACACGCCCTTTGTTCAGAGTAGGCAATCTAGTCTAGTCACGCTGGAAGTATAGTGCAGAAGACCTCATTTTCTTTTATTTATCCCAACTAATGTTGATCAAGATGCATAATTACAGTTCCTTTGTATTCAAAATGTCTTTAGGGCAGCAAAAAAGTGTTTTTCTTATCCTGAAACTTTATAAAACAAACTTAAAATTACTCAGAAAGAAACTGCATAATTTACATTTATCAGGCCTTCTGATATTACGCGATGGTGCGATTTCGCACAATCGACCTCAAATCGCATCCGATCGCACAATTCATGAAAAATCGCATAATTCACAAAAGGACGCACAAAATTCCCAAAACGAAACATGAATCAACACGTTTCTTAGAAATTCCTGCATAAAGACGCCATTTTTAAGATGATTTATCTTGGAAAAAGGCTAAAAAACCTTTGTCATCTTCGATTTCGTAAACATTCGAAGTTCAAGGCTTTATTTTTCATGTCGGGGACCTGGTACGAGTCTCCTTCTATTGGTGCAACACGAACATCCCATTATATACACACCACTAAAATGACACAGTTGCCTTCTCGTAGAGAAGAGATTTGTGAAAAATAAGTTGTAAGTTTTTCGGGAAAATGTAGTTTCTTTCGTTGAAAACTGATAAAAACTTACTCATGGATAAGTTTGTTGCGAAAACGCTCGCTTTTTCTTCGACGAAGAAGGAAGTTCCCACCTTCCGCCCAATCTGACAGCTCACGATCGAGCAAGAAAGTACGTCACAGGTACGCTCCACGTGGACGATGGACTGATGTTTTTCTCTTCGTGCAATATTAGGGCCTTTTATACGAGAGGAAATAAGCTGCGGCTTACTCTGGCCACGGGGTACAAAATACGCAAAATGAACCATTTATACGAATATATATTCCCAGGTCAATATATATATATATTTTTTTTCTTTTTTTTTTTTTTTAATTTGCAACACAACAATATAACAATGTACATAAAGAATAAAATCAACTAACAACGAACAGCATACTATACGAGTCGCACGTACTAAAGTACATATATATATATATAAATATAACAACAATTAAGATGGTGGGGGGGGGGGTGGGTTAGTATCAAACAGAAGAGTAGTTTTCAAGTTTCCATTGCCATTCAATTTTCCTCTGTAGTTCTACAAAGTTGGGCGTCTTAGAAAGTGATTTACAAGTGTATAAATAATATTTGGTGTAAAGAAGGAGAATATCTAGTCTGCGTTCTTGGGCGTTCGTCAGTTTGCATTTTTCCTCCTTTATATGGAATAGAATCTGTTCATTCGGGGGAGTAAGTTTTAAGTTGCTCAGATTATTGAACCATTTCACAATATCGTTGTAAAATGAGGACGTAGTAGAACAGTCCAAAAATGTATGAAGTATAGATTCTTGACGTGAGCATAGAGAGCATTGATCATCAACGGTAATTTTAAATCTTTTCAGTTCTCGCTTAGTAACAGTTATCCTATGCAGGAGCTTAAATAAGAATTGCCTTAGTTTATTATCTTAAGTTATTTTATATATCTTTTGAAAGTTAGCTTTCCAGGAAACAAACGAATCAGGGAAGAGTTGTTCCCAAGCTTTCACACCAGTAGGCACACCCAGGTCAATATAAGCCGCGGCTTGAAAAAGACGTGAACGTAGATTTTGTACCATTTATACGGGTGAACATTGGAGTCTTCTGTAAGCCGCGGCCAGAGAAAGCCGCGGCTTATTTTCTCTCGTATAAATGGGGGTATGGCCCTATTGTGATTGACCATCTTCGGAAGTTCGTGGTTGACAAGCACCTTTATCATTCATTTGGCATGTTAGCTGTGTCCTTTCAACTTTTAATGTGGTGCACCAGTAGTGCAGAAGACCTCATTTTTTTAATTTATCCCAACTAATGTCGATCAAGATACGTAATTACTGTTCCTTTGTGTTCAAAATGTCTTTAGGGCAGCAAAAAAGTGTTTTCCTTAACCAGAAACCTTATAAAACAAGCTTAAAATTGCTGAGAAAAAAATCGCATAATTTACATTATTTATCGCATAATTGGCCTTTGTAATCGCACAATCTGCCCTGAAAAAATCGCATAATTTGCATTTTTTAATCGCACCCTATCAGAAGGCCTGATTTATTTATTGCATAATTGGCCTTTCTAATCACATACCAATATTTCGCATAATTTGCATTTTTTTTCATCGCACCCAGAAGACAGAAGGCCTGTGACCTTAACCCATTCACCCCCATTCATGCCCCTAGTTGATGAGTAAAATCATCTGGCATTTTAAGACAAAGGAAATTTAAATCTGTCAACAGGCCCTCTGATAGGGTGTGATGAAAAAATGCAAATTATGCAAAATTTGCAGGGCAGATTATGCGATTAAAAAGGCCAATTATGCGATAAATATTGTAAATTATGCAAATTTTTTCTGAGCAATTTTAAGCTTGTTTTTCAAGGTTTCAGGATAAAAAAAACATGCTTTTAATGCCCTAAAGACATTTTGAACATAAGGGAACAATAATTATGAATCTTGATTGACATTAGTTGGGGCAAGTAAAAAAAAAAAAAAAGAGACCTGTCTTCTGCACTATTGGTCCACCACGTTAAAAGTTGAAAGGACACAGCTAACATGCCAAATGAATGATCAATAATTATTAATATTCCTGTATGCTACGACTAGCTTCTTACACTTTGTTTTTGTGTGCAGTATTATATTTCTGAACAGATTTGCTAATCTGAACAAAGGGCGTGTTTGTGTTACACCTATTGGCGACTCTTTAAGAATGAGACTCGTCTCAGGCCCCCCCCCCCCACATACAAAATAATGCCTTGAACTTCAAATATTTACGAAATTGAAGGTAACAAAGGCTTTTTAGCCGTTTTCCAAGGTAAATAATCTTGAAGGATATAGATCAATTGCGCTGGCGATATTTTATCGTTCTCCCTGAATGATGATGCGGTAGATCGGCGAAAGCTCGGAGTCAATAAAGAACCACAGTAGCACTTAAAGGCTTCAATTGATCTATATCCCACATCACTACGACATGCTGCTAAAGGACACATTCAAACATTTAATAATCTTTAAAATGGCGTATTTATGCAGGAACTTCTAAGAAACTTGTTGATTTACATGTATGTTTTATTTTATGAATTTTGTGCGTTCTTCTGTGAATTATGCGATTTTTCGTGAATTGTGCATTTGGATGCGATTTAATTGAGGTCAATAGTGCGAAATCGCACCATCGCATAATAAAGATCAGAAGGCCTGTGTCAAGTCTCACTCCCAGGGATCAATGGGTTTTTAAAAATGAACCCCAAGTGTAATACTTAAAACAGCAGTAGAATTATTTTTGATATGATCCAAAGCATTTCTTCTTTTATCCCAGTCTGACCTCCCTAGGGTGCAGCGTGAAATAGATGCCATGAAGAATCTGAGTCATCAACATGTGTGCCAACTGTACCATGTGATACAGACAGACGAATACATATTTATGGTTATGGAGGTACTGTTTGTTAATGAATTCTTAAAATAACAATAACCACCAAATGCATAGGGAGTGCCTGTATATTTTTTGTAAATAAATTAATCATGTAATTTTATAATTTGCAAGAATTATGCAGCACTGTATCTGGGAAGCCTCTTTTTTATCATTTATTTTCATTCTCAGTCCTCTCTTATAAAGTGTGCTGCAAAACAACACTATTTGCATGGAAACATCTTGTCATGATTATTGTTGATTATAATAGTGGTTATTATTGACAGTACTGAAGCTTAATGTCCAGTAACTTATTTGTTTTTGTTTTTCTGTTTTGTAGTATGCTCCTGGAGGAGAGTTATTTGACTACATTGTTGCTAAGGACAAACTTAAGGTAAAGGCTATGCACTCAGATACTTGAGTGGTGAACCCATTGACACCTCAAATGCCCTAGGACAGCCCCAGTTGAGGAGTAAAAATTAATTGTCTTACCCCCAGGTGTCAGTGCGTTAAAGTGATAGTCTTTAGTGAGACTACTATTAATTTTCAAAGTTAAGCTTTTTCATATTGTTAATGTCATGCAGTTTTTAATTTGTCCAAGATATTTAATTAAATTAATTCTATTTTGGGAGTTTTGTGTGAGAGCTAAAGCTAAGATGGTTAAAATAGTATTTACATGTATGTGGTGCTACATAAATTTGTTTTTGTTGTTGTTGCATCTTGTTTTTTTCCTGCACAATAGGAAGATGAAGCGCGAGGTTTCTTCAGACAGATTGTCTCTGCTGTTGCGTACATTCATGATAGAGGATATGCTCATCGTGACCTTAAACCTGTAAGATGTCCTCTCTTAAAATAATTTTACATGAATTTATTGCCAGTTTCTCATGCAGTTGGTTCAGAACAACAGCAAGATTTTTTGTAATAATTATAAACACTGTCAAACTATTTTCTGTAAATGAAATATCTTTTTAAAAGACTTTACTTTGTTTCAGGAAAACTTGCTTCTTGATGAAGATCAGGTAAGTAATTAGGTTGGCATACTGTATTTTGTGTTCTCAAAGAGGTTTTTCAGTGTTTTAGCATAGCTCTGCATAGCTGGACACTTAACCTGCACCACTAAACAACGCAAAACTTACATGTAAGATACAGTGTAATGCTACCAGCAAATGATCCCAGCTTGATGTCTTATTAATCTTGAACCTAAAGGAATCAAACATGTTTATTGTTATCTAATCACCTAACTCAGGGGTTTCAATAAGTTTTTTTAGTAAACGGCTGCTCTTGTGAAGTAGGCGGCTGTGGCAAGAAAGGGGCGGAAAGGCCCTTTTTCCTTAGGGGGGTCTGGGAGCATGCTCCCCCAGAAAATTTTGAAATCCAGGAGCTCGGAAATGGCATGTCCAGCAATCTGTGCAACAACATCAGTCACAGATATTTATTAACACATGGCTATATAATTATATGGCCAAACAAGAAGACAATTTGTTGCCCTTTCAATCTCTTCTGTAATTACAACAAAATATCGCCTCCAGTTGCTGTCCTCCATTTTTAATAAACAACACAAACAATGCATGGAAAATTGAGGGAGGGAGGGAGGGAATCATGTGGCACCAGTCTTTCTCCTCTATTCATCCAACGGGGCGGAGTAGAAATTGCGTTGGTGCGTGAGTGGCTATTAGGCGCATTCAAATAACTAATTCATAAAAGTACCCAACATCCAAAAAGGAGCAGAACATACAGCAAAAGGTTTCTTGATATTCTAGTTGTTTTATTGAATTAAAATAAATTAAAATGGATCAAAGTGAAACTGTGAGAATCATGTAATTTTTCGAGAAAGTAGGCGGTGATAACTTTAGGGAGTGGCCGGCAGAATTTGCCGGTTGCTGGCTACTAATGAAACCTCTGCTTACTGTGAGATTGAATAAAATATACAATGCTACTCCAGGATTCATTATCAGCTCCAACTTAGCATTTAAGAAGGCACTTAAAGAGGCAGTGTGGCCCAATGGTTAGGGCGCTTGGCTTGAGATCCAGAGTTCCTGGGTTCAAGACTCATTCTGACCACTTGTTCCTGGTAGTCCCTGGTTCAATTTCTCGGTTGCTCTTGTAAATAGCCAACTGGTTTGCCTCTGGCCAGTTGCGATTCTTAAGAGTTGTTGTTTCGTTCTTTGTGTTTCATTGGCCCTGAAAAGCCCCTATGGGGAGCGGTCAATTAAGTATTTATAAATATATGTATCACTATGTATTTGAGTGTTTCTTATTAACGCTCAAGCCTAATTGCTACAGTGTGAGCAGAATCAAATTTGTTACTTTTCTCTTCTTGGTTTACAGAACATAAAACTAATTGACTTTGGATTGGTGGCTAAACCAAGAGGTGGAATGGCAGATCACCTTGATACTTGTTGTGGTTCACCTGCATATGCAGCCCCTGGTGAGAACTTGATATCTGATTGTTTGCCATCTGCAAGTTGGCTTCAGAATGTATGTATCCAATACATGTGAATCTTGATTTTACCTTGTTTTATGACAGCACTAATTTAGCCATTGTATTTGCTTGTCCCTTTAGAATTAATATCTGGTTTTCCCTACCATGGAAATGAGGTGTGTAAAAGCTACACTTAATAACATCAAAATACCTTTGGTCAGACATGTACTGAAACATAATAAATTATGTAAAATACAGCTTCATGTTAATGATCTGTGAAACCTTCGACATCGTGCAAATGATTACTTACATACAATGTAGTGCCCCCAGCTGGATGATGTCCCTTTGAACCTGGGTTGCTATTTGGTCAGGGTTGGGCAGGGTTTCAAATGCAAATGTAAGTACAGCTATAGGTGCATGCAACTAAACACAAGGGAAGAAGCTAGAGAACAAGTGCATCTGCTTCTAATACTAACAGTAATAATTAATTTAAAGAATTTTTTAACAGTGTCTGAGACAATGGGCTTCTGTAAAACAAAATGAGATAAAAATGCTAATTTTTTTTAAAAAAAGTAAATGTCGTAAAATCACAAATGTTCCATTAATTAGATAAAATGTGCACTTAGTGCTTTCTTAAAGAAAAGCATACATCAAAACTCAGACCAGAGCACCGCCAACTATAAAAGTGACGGCGGAAACCCACCCACCTACTGTACACCAGTGGCCACACTTCCCAGATCACATGCAAGCTAGCAGATGAGGCACGAGTCCCTGCCAACCCCAAGGCCAAACAGAAAAGTATGTTAAGACACCAAAGTCAATGCCATGGACCAAAGCTTTGGAAGACATGTACCGGTAGTCCACATCAACATGATCTACATTCAAAATTCTCCAAACCGGAGTAGCATCATTGAACTATGTCTGATTTGAAATGTTTATTGCTGCCAATTACTTTGTTTATTGTTGGCCTTGAAAAGCCTCTGAGGGCAGCAATAGGGACTTTAAGATGTGGTACGGCTAGGCTCTAGTACGGCGGAGGTTACCGAGAAAGACTGAGCTTAGTACACCGTACCTTCGCGCCAATTTTAATTAAACATTAAGTTCGCAGCTTCCTAGTACGGGTCCGTGTTCAGCATCTATCTCTGTGAACTCGATTTTCTTTTCGAAAATGAGCTCATTTAAACGGGTTCAAAGCGATTTGCTTCTGTGCTACTGCGAGAATATAATCTCCGATAAAGAATATTTTATCTTGAGCGATTTATACCGCCCAAAGAACGTAGATTTACCTTACGACTAGTACCCTTTGTTTGATCTCGAAAGCATGTTAAATGATTAATGTAAAACCGAATTTCGCTTTGAGAAAACTCGTCTGCCACTGGTTGCCGACTTACTACAAATTCCACCCATGTTCAAGTGTTCACAAGGGAGTGTAGCTGATAGCATGGAGGCCTTGTGTAAGCTTTTAAAAAGGCCGAGTTATCCTTGTCGATACTCGGACATGGTTCCTAGATTTGGTCGTCCCATACCGATTCTTAGCATGATAACAAACCAAGTTCCATGATACACATGGGCGGCAAATTCTCCAGTGGAAACATCATCTTCTAAGCCCAAGATCATTGGAAGAATACATCTATGCTGTATCCAGAAAAGGGGCTCCACTCGACAACTGCTTTGGCTTTGTTGATGGAACTGTGAGACCAATTTCACGGCCGAGACAAAACCAGAGGGTTCTTTATAATGGTCAGAAACGTGTACATGCCATCAAGTTCCAATCTGTCGCACTTCCTAATGGCCTTATTGCGAATATGTTTGGACCGGTCGTTAAGTAACTTTTTGCCTATAACATTAATTCATGGAACAAAAGTTCATATTTCTGATACTTTTCATTTGTTTGTTCCTTTCAGAGAGGGAAGGAAGCACGATGCAGGAATGTTAGCCGACTCTAACCTTCTTGCCAATCTACAAGCGTTTGCGTTTCACTAGTTGGCGATCCACTATGTATTTATGGAAACCCCGCCTATCCCCTTCGTGCACATCTTCAAGCACCTTTTCGGAATACTTTTTGGATTTGAAAATTCTCCAACAGAAAAGGATAATATAGTCATTCAAAAAAAGAAAAAAAAACTTGTTCAGTGCTTGGGCATTACGTTTTCTAACAAAGACATTATGGCCTGGTTTTTTTTTTTTTGAGCCATTATCGTAATGAAGATTTTGGCTTTGCTGCTGTGCTTGTTGTTGTTGCATGACCTGCAGCAGTGTTTGCTGTTGGTTTACCATAACTTGAAACTGGTTAGCCTTATTCTGCTGTTCGTCCTTCTTCATCTCGATTTCCTTCTCATGGAGTGCCATTTCTCTTTCGCAGTTTTCTTTTAAAAACTCTACAGCATCACTGCCACTTCTCTTCCTCCTGTCCGTTATGTCACCTTCATTATCTTCCTGGGTTTTCCTTTTCTTTGTCTGGCCCATCCTTTCCATTGCTTGTTTTCGCTTTTCTTCAGCATTAACTTTATCATTCTCTTTCTTTCTATTGACATCTTCTCTGTTCTCCTCAGCAGCTTTTTCTCCCTCTGTGATGTCTTCCAAGAGAACATCCAATCCGCGGCTCAACCTGTTCAGGAGATATTCCAGATGCGAGTATTTCTTCCCTGTCTTTCTCTTTGTACCTAACCTGAAGAAGGGAAAATCTCTCCCTGACTGCTCTCTGTGAGAGATTCTGCTTAAATTTCAGCTGCTGGCAATTCTTCAGAGACTGAGCTATATCAGTCCATATCTTTCCTGCCTCATTGCTACCCTTTTTATGCTTGTAAGGCTCAAGAGCTAGAACCTTTCTGCAGAGCAGTGTATCATAGGCTTTGGTCCAATGCATCGAATTTCTATTGAAAGGGAAAAATGAAAGGTATTGAACAGCAATAGCTGGCGTACATCCCCTGGGATATAGGGATATACTCCTATTTACGGTTGCGAATTCATAAACAGCCGGTATGGGCGTTGTTGTTGTTGTTTTTTTTTTGAGCCGTGCACAGCCCATGTTATGTCAAAGCAGCTGTTCATTTAACCTTCAATCATAAGAATTACAAATGTTCTGTTTTTCAGATAAAAGAGCAGCTTTTTCCCTTTCAACTTTTTATCGCAGAAGAAACCATAAAACTATTTTAAGCAGATTGAACTACATTGAAAATGGGAAGTTACGATAAACTGAATAAAATCTGTTAAAAAACGTCCAAAATGCCTGTACTTCGGCAAAATTCAGGGCAAAATGAGAGCTATAACTCGATTTTGACAAAATGTTCGTAAAATGTGATAAGCCCGAGCATTGAGAACTTTCGATTCTGATGATTTTCTTGAAAATGATCCATTTTCAACAGCAATAAAAATTCATAGCAAAACTTAGCACTTACGACGCTTTCTTTTCTGCTGCCGTGCTGACTCGGCGTATGACTGAAGTAGCTCGCAATCGTTCACCTTTTCTGTAAAAATAAACAAGGAACGACTATGTTAGAACGGACTTTCATGGTTTAGTACTTTATCTCCGAACTTGGCTGTTGAAACAGTGAGAAAAGCGTTAAACGTGGAAGAAAACAATGGACTTATAAACAGAGTTAACTGAATAGTGTAATGTGAAGTGCTAGATTTCAATCCCATTTGAACCATGTGAGCGTAAGCCCTACAGATGGAAATGGGCCCACACAAGGACAGAGAAAAACTCTGACCAGGGTGGGAATTGAACCCACGACCTTCGGGTTAGATCTCCGCCGCTCTACCGACTGAGCTACAAGGTCAGACGGGAGCAGGCCGTGGGAAGTGAAGATGTTAAAGTCACGGCAATGAACATGTACAAGTACAAGGAAAGGTTACGTTTATACAAACGTTAGCCGTGTAGCACGTTAGCCGTGTATGTTATGGCTGTGCTACCAACTGGTTTCGGCAAGATGATTATTTATGAGAGCTTTGGAATACGAAATGACCCCAATCAAACTCCATCGATCGTGGTAATAGTCCCTTGTCGCAGTATCACCGAAAACCAGATTCGCTCAAACGATTGTCTGTTATGGGTATAATTGCTTTCGAGAAGAAGGGAAATTTGTTGAAGGACATGGCTTCAAACAAGTATTGAGTTATCTTTTCTGCAGAGCAAGCTCTGTCCTCCGACTTCACTGATGTAATGATAGATGATGTCAGTTGTCCATTCTGAGAAAGAATTTGCCCCTAGTTGTAGACGAACATCACTTTGTCGAAACTTGCAAAACACTCCATTAAATGAAATGAAATTAAATATAGTGGTTTTTCTGCGGTTTCCTTTCACTATAGATGATTGAACTCGACATGCACATGAATATTCCCACGCTGTTTAGTGTTTATTTGCATTAGCAATAAAAGAGTGGGAACAGTCTGCCATCACTTTCACTAATGAGATTTGCAGATTCTGAACACGTCGGTTACAGCAGATCGTGCAGTCCCTGTATCTCTTTCTATCACCATTCTCCCCTCAGCTCGCTTGCGTGACCAAAGCAGGCGGTTCAACTATTCACTCAGAAGGGACTGCAAGCCATCTAGTACAAATCATGCATAGACTTCACTGCGTGGCTACAGGTCCAATTTGGACAACCTGGGAGGGACATATCCTGTTACCACCAAAGACTGTCTGAAATGGTTATTTTCTGCTTTTCACAGGTGGATTTGTGGAGCATGGGAGTTTTATTGTATGCACTTCTTTGTGGGTTTTTGCCATTCGATGATGACAACACCTTTAAGCTATACAAGCTTATTCAGGTTTGTAAAACTTAAAAACATACAATGTATCTGCTTTCTCATCCATTTTGCTCTTAAGTACGTGTATGACTCACTGCGTTCGGTCTGTACTCACGACCTCGGTCAAGATTCTCCCATACAGACCTCCTGCTCGGTTAATAAGAGCTAAGTAATAGGTTCGCGGAAAACATAAAAAAAGTTGGATAGTAGAAGTTGTAGTATTTACATATAAATGACGTGTATTTTGAGCCCGACACTGAGTGCAGGGTGATGACTGTAGCGGTCCAATTTACTTACATTTCTTTGCAAGATTGAGCAATTTGATATCACTTCACTAAAAGATTCTAGCAAACAAATAAGCTCAAGTTTTCAGTAATACTCGGTAGCTTTTGCTACATGACTTCAATTTTCCCGGTTGATCTAGTTTCGAACGCTCCTCGCTTAATTCGGTAAAAAACACTTAGAATAAAGGACATACAGCGCAAAAACAAGCACGGTGACCCCTTCTTTTTATTGCACTTTTAAATGTCCTGTGTATGAATATCAATTGTGCCACGTTTGAAAAAATCTGATTAGTACGTCATTTTCAATGTCCAGAATTATCTTAAATTTTGTTTTTCAGAAAGGAGAATATGAAGTACCAGAATGGCTTTCACCAGGTAATTTTTTGTGTGTTTGTTCTGTTAATTTCCTTGAGCTCTGTTCATCTTTAAATTTCAAATGGAACTGAATGACTTCAACTTTGAGATGAACATGGAGATCATGCAAGCTTTATTGACCTACGTAGGGATAATGTAATTCACATCCTGTTTATTTGTGGTGGTGGGGTCTGTGTTTACTATTTTTCTTTCTCAGTCATGAGATAGAGCTGGAAAGTTTATGTCAACCTACAACTGTACATGTATCTCTTACAGTGTTGATGATGAACAGGGGAAGATATTCATCGCTTAATACCTCGTTTTGTGGGGTCTAGTGACAATGACATAATTATCTGGTTGAAAATGCTGTTCAGGAAAGAACAAAAAGGCAACAAAATATGTTGCTAAATATTCAATTCCTTGGTAATCTCTGAGTCTTGGACATTATCAGCCGATATACCAGCTGCCCTTTTCAAAGGGGTTTATGTAAATGTACTGTTACTCACTGTTATTTAGCCTTATGGTAAATCATGATACCGGTTAAACGTGTTTAACATTAGGTTCAAGATTCTCTGCTGTTCGGCATTACTGATCTGAGTTGCTTATTCTATCCTGTTTTACAGGTAGTGCCAGACTTTTAAGCCAGTTGCTTCAGGTATGTGATTTGACAGCTGTTGATAACCAAATCGTTGAAATACAAGTTATTTTATTTATATACTGATTATTTGTGGTGGTGTCTTTCTTTGCATAGACAAATCCTAAGATGCGAGCCACCATTAAAAGCCTCTTAAACCATGACTGGATGATGAAAGGCTATGCAGCTCCTGTAAGATGGACTAGTCGTATAAAGGTATGCACAGACAGATGTGATTTATTCCTGGACATCTGACGGTGGCCAATTTACATTGTCAACTCCGTTGATAAAACCAATTTTTGTATGCTGAGTTAGCGTGACATCAATTTTCCCGGTTGATCTAGTTTCGAACGTTTCTCACGTAATTCGGTAAAAAACACTTAAAATAAAGGACAATTGACACCCAATCCTTTCACGTGTGATTGACATGATACATCAATCATTTTTCGCGCGCAGATTATGACGGGAAACAAAGAAAAGCGATTTTAGCAGTTATAAAATTAGTTTTTCAGAATTTTTTTCGGGAAAGTATACTTCGAAGCCCACCGATTCACGATTTGCAAAAATAAAAAAATTGAGCAAGACGCCTAAATTTTCCTTTACCGAGACCATTGATTTATTGGTTTATAGAAGGACAAGCCAGATCCTGACGTGCTTTTGGAGATGGCATCATATTATGATGTTCCACTTGATACTATGGCAAAGAGAGTTTTAGAGGTTTGTGTTAACATGTTGTGTAGCCTCGGTTTTTTAAGTGAAGGTCACTGAAATTTTCTATTGTTCATATTACTTCCACTTGTTTGTAATGTTGGAATTTGAACTACTTCAGCTATAATATCAAATTTGGCGCTGTTTATAGAAACGTATGTAAGTTATTTGAAGTGTGGGCTATAGATGAAAACGAGAAATAGCCTCGCACTTATCAGAACAGTTTAAGCAATATTGTCTCTTATTATATGACTTGCTCCGTGAGCGGGCAAGATAAGGCAAATCCCGCTCTGTGATTGACTACCCGAGCGGAGAAGATGGAGCTAAACTGCCCGCTCGGGATTTCTCGCTTGGTCCCGCAAGATCAAAGATCTTTTTTTGTTTTGGGTGTTTTATCCCATATGATAAATCCTTTATTGACCAAGCTCTTTCGGTCAAGATGGCTGGATATTGGCCTCGTCCTTTTTTTTTTTTTTTTTTGCGTGATTCTGGACCTCGACATCGTTTCAGTCAATAAACACCAAAAAAGAGATGAAGTCGACGTCCATTAAGAAAACAGAACTTGGCCAATATCCAGCCATCTTGACCTCACGCTTGGTCAATAACCCATATTTATAGACTGAGAAACCTGATTTTTTCAGGTGTCTATAACTGACAATTGCGTAAATTATCTAGGTAAGTGCGAGGTTCATTTCTCTCTTTCTTCTGTAGCCCATAGTTCAAAAATATACGTTCTTTCATTGAGTCCTTTCACGGGAACACGTGAATCCAACAGATTGACCTGTGGCCCGTTTCTCGAAAGTCCCGAAACTTTTCGGTCCCGGAAAGACATTTGTAAAACTGCCAACCGCTTGTTTTGGAAAGCCGATCTTTTAACGTGTTTTTAAGGTAACAATAAGAAAAATGACTGAAGTGTGACGACTTAAATGCTCTCCGTTCTTGAGAAACAAAGGGAATTGCGACACCCGAAAATGGCCCGTAAAGTTTCGGGACTTTCGAGAAACGGGCCCCAGCTCCCAACTGTGTGGCTTCATAGCTCAGTTGGTAGAACATTGCATCGGCATCACAGAGGTCATGGGTTCGAATCCTGTTGAAGCCAATTTTTTAGGTGTCTGTAAGAGACAATCAGGGATCACTATTCATTTTGTATCAAAGTCGTCAGCCGGGTAAGTCCGTCTTCTGATATACTTGCCCGGACACATTTGGGTCGCCCGGTCCAAAATGCGGAAGTACAGAAAATAGTCGATAAAATTACTTGTAACTTGTAATGAGCATTTGTGTTTCATTTTACACACTCGCCAATAATTTTGACTCTGGAGTGACGTGTTATTTGCACCATGGGAACCCGATTTACGGTGGTCCATATCTGCCACTGCAAAATGTACTTGAATGTAGCCTGCAAAGTTACGATTCAAAGACCCAAAGCTTCGACCATCCTGACTAGTGTCTTCCTTTGATATGCTATCAAGATTTGGTGTTTTTCCTGTTCGTAAGCAGCAGGTTCTTTTCCTTTTTGCCGGAGGTGGGGAAACATCTTGTAACTAACGCCACATTCTCAGCTGAGACCACGAGTCACCCTTTGCTCTTTGCTAAAGGACTTGCTAACAACCATACCAGCGGTTAGATACGTGAAAATTGAGCCTGCAATCGTTTTATGGAAAATACCGTGTGGTCAAAGATGGCGCCCAAACTTGATATTTCATTTCTGATGAAAGCTGCATGTTTATTCCTTGTTTTCTGGAAGTTTCCATTGAATGAAAAGCGATCACATCGAAAGTACATTCTATATTATAACATTTGATGCATTCATTTATTAAAACATCACTCGTCCAACGGACGACCTTTGGAGTTCTTACCACTCGTGCGTGCGGTTTTTTTAGTGGTCTGGGACGACCGGACTGTTGTTGAACATTTTATTTTCTTGTCTCTTGACTTATTGTTTTATTTGTTTGTCTGTATTTTTTTCTTTTCCTCTCCATATGCGTACATACATTAACATACACTGGTCTCTGAATTTACAATCAAAATAGAAAAAAAAAACATTCTGTATTGTTTTTCAAATTTATGGCTCTCTCTTACAATGCCTTAATGTCTTGAAATTGAAATAAAGTTTCAACATAATTGGAAATTCTTTGAACCACACCTGCTTACCATGGCCAGTTAATCTTCTACCCAGCATCTACTCAACCTTTCATGCAATTGATAATGTTCGGTTAGTGGTTTTTTGCGTCCTACCTTGTTATAGGAAATTAATGAAATTAAGGTATTGGAAATTAACGCGACTGAAATCAATGTGAATTTAATGTAAAACGACTTTCGAATAAGGAAAATTAACGTCAAGGAGGAAGTAGAAATTCAGAATGAAGGAAATTAACGTGATTAAAGCACAGTTGGTGGTGACCACTGAAACAAATTTGTTCAACACTAGATGCAAAAAAGTCACTGAACAAAACTGAGCTCTCTGGTCAACAAAACAGTCCCCAAAATTCCAATTTACGTAGGGTTGACGGAAAGAAAGAAAGCTTGTACCTTATTTTATTGTTTTTTAGTTGCCATGAATGTCTGGGAGGGTTTCAGAATTAAGGTTAAAATAATGGAGAGTAAGAGCGCGGAAATTAGCGCTGCACTTCATTAAAATCGCTGAAAATAACGCTCAACATAACGCGCATTTTAACGATTCGCGTTAATTTCCAATAATAAGGTACGATATTGGTTTTGATACATGACGTTTTTATTATATTTCTTGATTTCTTGCAGTGGAAGTATGATGAAGTGACTGCCATGTATTTCCTTCTCTTCAAGAAAAAAGGCAAAGGTCAATTTCCAGAGTTGCTGCCAAGATTTTCCAAGTAAGGATTTCAAGAACCTCTATCTCTTTTCTCTATCTCTTTGCACGTTTTCGGCCAAATTCGTAGCATCTACTCAACTTTTTGTTCTGTGGTTGGAAGCGGTTACCCTCAGGTAAGAGATGTCAGTGGATGACTTAAGTAAGAAAGCGACATTACCCTATGGTATCTGGACGTCCTCAGAATTGGATTGTGGGTTGAAGATGATCCGAGTGTAGAGACAAAATTCCCCACCACCTCCCCTCCCTTCCCGTGCTTTTGAATCTTATCTTTATACGCTTACAAAGTTACAACTTCTCTCCAGATCACGCGCAACCAAGAGTGTCCACAGCAAAGAGAACAAGGTATAAGGATGTTTAGCTATTTGTATTTCGAGTAGTTTTAAGTTGTTCTCTACGTTTCAGATCATGGTGCCAAATCTGAAGATCTGCTAACAGCAGATGGTTTGCACGTTAATTAAGCCATAGCCGCATTTGCAACAGCAACAACAACAACTTTATTTAAGTGTCAATGGATTTAGCGCAAGAGCATTATTTGGGGACACTCACGAAATTAATTCAAATCAATTGAAATATTGGTTTATACATGTGGAGAGGAAAACCGGAATACCCGGAGAAAAACCTCTCGGAGCAGAGAAGAGAACAACAAACTCAATCCACGTATGGCGCCGACTCGGGGATTATAACCCAGGCCTCAGTGGTGGGAGGCGCCACCCTGCTCCCCTGCAAACAATAGATCTTTCATTGATTTCCAACAATTTTACATTTTGCCATAGTTATCGGCGTCTATACAGTTTGGTAGCATTCCATTTATAACTTTGCCTACTTAGCGGGCTTTAGAACTGAAGAATTACGTAGCTAAATGGGAATTTCTTTACGTAAGCACTCTCTGTGCAGGCAAACACGGCATACTGTTATCGTTGTTCTTCAAATGAAAACCTGACTTTTCTTAATCAGTTTTACAGTTTTAAAAAGAACCTTCCATGATGTATGATGTTTTGTTTCAAAAAAGAGTCTCCTATAGCTCAGTGTTAAGGACGGTGCCTACTAATTCAAAGGTATTTTGCGCGGTTTACTGAATATGCGGGAAAAGCAGATCTCAACAAGTGCGATTGAAATCCAAAAAAAAGCAAATTGGGGGTAACCACGCATTTTTCGAAGATAATTAATCAACAATATTTGTAAAAAGCTTTAAAATACAAAGCAATTTATGGCGTTCTTTGCCAAATTGAAGCTTAATTATCCTCTAAAGTTGCATGGTTATCCCCAATTTTCTTTTTGGATACCAAGAGCACTTGCTAAGTTCTGCTTTCTCCACATAGTTTTGAACCGCGCAAGAATATCCCTGTATTAATAAGCACCGCCGATAGGAAATCCGAGTATCTCGAGATGCGCAGAACGTATGCGCAATAACAATAGTAGGCACCGTCCTTAAAGCATCTGAACTAGTTATCGCAAGGTTGGAAGGTCGACTCCTCCAAAGGACACTCGGATTTTTTCCGAGTATCCCCGAGTAACCACTGACGAATCTCCTATAGCTCAGTGTTACAGCATCCGAACTAGTATTCGGAGGTCGTAGTTTCGACTCCTGCAAAGGAACACTCGGATTTTTTCCGAGTATCCCTGAGTCAGCACTGACGAGTCTCCTACAGCTCAGCGATAAAGCGTCCGAACTAGTTATCGGAAGGTCGTAAGTTCGATCCTGCAAAGGAGTACTCGGATTTTTTTCAAGTCATCAATTTCGTACTGTTAAGATTTATTGACGTAAAAGTATTCTTTTCTAGCATCCTAATGTTGTCAACTCAGAAAACACAGAGTACATTCTTCGAACACCAAAGCATTTTCCTTACGCGGAGAATCAAGCCAGGAAAGCTATGGTTAACAATCAAGAGGACAACATGCAGCCTCCAATCAGGAGGCCTAGAGCTGGAACACTGCCTTCTGAAGGCGACGCAACAACACCAAGTCGAAAACGGGCACCCACCGAGATGCCCCCGCCAATAGCGCCCATTACACCACGGGTTAGAAAAACACCCGCGGCCAAAGGTACTGTGAGCATTCAATATTTTCGTTTAAATGGTTTTTGATGAGGAGGTGATACACAAAATTGAGTTTATGAACTGAGTTGAAATGGTAAATAGGCCATTTTCGAAATATTAATATTCAGCTTGATAGTGAGGCTGTGAAGACACGAACAATAGAAACACGTTGGAATGAATTTGAAAAATATTTACATATCATCCACTTTCCTTTGTCTTTGTCCTCTAAACCTCTCCTTTAAGCTGAATTTTAACACATCGGAAAAGGCCTATTGACTTGAAAGCTGGCGTTTAAAGTGTTAGGTGGGAAGTGTTTGACGTGCAAGCAACATCAAACATTAGTTTGGTGACCAAACATGCTGATGTTGAAGTGAGTGGCCAAACGGTTAAAATATGCTTGATCCGCTAACTCAGATCAAACTCCACAAGCAAATAACTATGGATCACAAATACGTAAAAATACAGGTGGATACATTCAAGATAAATGTTTTAAGTTGTTTGATCGAATGTTTGATGGCCTTCAAATTTTGTCAAACACGATCAAACAGCACCCGCAAACAAGGTGGCCAAACGGTAAAATGGTTGGTCACCAAACAGTGTTTGATGTTGTTTAAACGCCAAACATTTTCCGTTTGGCCAGACCCTTAGCTCTCTCGAAGGGCTAGCGCTCGAAACGTGAGCTTTCAAATTTCTTTACGGTGGTCAATTTACGATAACAACTCAGTTGAGAAAACTGCTTCTAAGCTTGCACGGGACAGAGGCACAGTCGCACTGTTATGATATTTAGCGGTTAAACAAGCATAAGAAGTTTATTGAAAAGAAAAAATGCAAACAAGTTGAAGTAAAGAAAACGGCTCACGTAAATAATTATGCGAAAAAGCTGAACACAGTTCAAAGAAAGCCTACAAAGAGAGCGGATTGCTATGGAGTGGAGGTGTCATGCCAAAACAACTTTTCATACAGATATTGAAAAGGATACACTCGTCAAATAATTGATCAAATTGAATTCAGTGCTCATAATACCATAAAAATCACAACACACCTGCTTTAGTTAAAGGAGTTGGTACGATATGTGAAGTAAAGTGCTTGGAGCGCTTTCCGACGATGGCGTTATTAGTTAAAGGTATGGCATTCGTGGAAAGTAGCTTGCAATCATCTTGACTGAGAATTGTAGCGTATAATACTTGATTTGTTAAGATTATGTGACTGTCCTCAAACTAGTAAGTGTAACGTTTTCAGTCTGAGAACGTTACACTTACTAGTTTGAGTTAAATAGCTCGATAGTTGACCGTAGATGACGACTGAAAGATTATCTACCTACCGGTCTGCCTACCTTAGTAAAGGGTAACCCACCTTGTGAGGAAACCCAGGGACAAATTAAAGAATGGGTCGCTTACTTACAGTGTTTTCTCACTCGTTTCTCCAATAAAGTGGGGTGTAAGATTTACCTTAACTGGACTTTTCATCTACTTTTTTTTTTGTTTCTTTTCATCAAAGGAGCTGCCGCCGAAATTCCCATCTCACATTCTGATTATGACTTTGGATCCAATGATCTTACACCGATGTCTCAAGCTAAACTGTGAGTTCTTGTGAGGGTTTATATCAATTTAATAGAGAGACCTTAGGATCGACGAATGAGACTTCAGCTATAAGGCTACCAGATAACAGCATTACTTGAACCTTTGTTGGCGTTTCTTTTCTTTATTCTCGGGAATCTCTAGTTCTTAAGAACGAAAGCACTCGATGGCTTAATTGAGATTTTTCCTCCTAGAGGAAAAGGTCGTGAAATACTACAACCGAGCGCACTTTTTTTTTGTTTTTGGCAAAATTAGTGAGCATGTAAAAGGAGTCTTGTGATACTGATGGGTGCCCCTGATTTAGACACGAGGCCGTAAGAGTGTCAAAACGTCGGGTCTTTGAATTACAATTTTCCAAACCATCCCTTGTCTAATCACTGAACGTAAATTTGGAACATTCGAACGTTTTCGTTGACCTCGTCGTCATGATCTTAGGGTCCTCATTGGTTTTAGTGATGCGGGTCTTGTGTGTCTCACTGGATGAAGTCGTCAATGGCCGTTTTTAAACTGGAGACGCATAATTCGTCTAGGACGAACTTGGGCAAACAATTTTTCTGCGTCTGTTAAATTCATCTAGTATAAAGACGGGCACTAGATGCATAATGCGTCTGGACGAAGTTTCCAGTTTAGAGCGTCTTCGAGGACGCACTAAAGTAGATTCTTCGTCCAGACGCATAATGCGTCTTTTGGCCGTCTTTATACTAGACGAATTTAACAGACGCAGAAAAAATGTTTGCCCAAGTTCGTCCCAGACGAATTATGTGTCTCTAGTATAAAAACGGCCAATGTCGTGTCCAGAGTCCCGGAGTATGTACTTGTAATGTATGTATGTATCTGTGACTTGTGAATTTGAATCGTGTAGTGCGCAGCAAGGGGATGAGCGTGCAAAGAATATCTGGGTTGCGGTGTTGCCTCTGGCTTTTTGAGGAAGGGTAGAGTAAGAAATCGCTTAGGAAAAATGAACGACAGATTATTGACCCAGACTTACACAGTACCGAATAATTGTGTGCGTATAAGACCACCCTTACAGACAGTAGCGAGTATATGTGAGTGTAATGGCCATGGGGTATCGAGTGTCAAATCTTATATCGGTTAAAAGACGATAGGGGATGGTTACATCAACCGGTACGATTTGTATTCCGTTACGACGGGTGCATCCTGTTTCTATCTGCCATTACAACTTTTTACTCCTCTACATGATAACTTTGCATGCAAAAGTACGTGTATCATGCCATTATGACTTCATCTCGGTAGTTGCACCGAATCGAAAGTCTCGTAATAGTGCGAAACGATACATGGTGTAAACGAATACAGCACGATAAGAGAAAAATGGTAGTAAGCAAAATGGTCTATTCACATTTAATGGTGAGAATCAATGTTGTTGACATTATCGTCAGTGATGTGAAAGTCGAATCAGTATAAGGTAGAGACTCTCTGAGCTCACCCTTTGCCGCCATTTCAGCTGGTCCCAGTCTCTAGACACCAACCTCGACAAAGCCACAAGTAGGAAGACACCATTCAGGTCCCCATTCACTCTTGGAAGAAAGAGATTCGGCTCTGTGGACACCCCTTCCAGCACAAGCAAGTGGAGCTCAAAGGTCAGTGAAACAATATAATAAAAAAAGGTAGTCTGCTACGAGCCTAGAAGGCCCATCAGGCCGGCCCTTATCTCCGGTTTCTGTAACATGAAGCGACTAGAAGTATTTCTACTCCCCCCTGGATGGGATGCTAGTCCATCGCAGGGTTACCCCCAGCATTAGATTCGCCGGTACCCATTTATACACCTGGGTGTAGAGAGGCACCGTGAGAGTAAAGTGTCTTGCCCAAGAACACAACACAATGTCCCCGGCCAAGACCCGAACCCGGACCACTCGATCCGGAGTCCAGCACACTGACCATGAGGCCACCGCGCCTCCCAAACAATATGATGCATAGTGTTATTTTAAGGAAGTGAGCGCTGCGGACTTATCTCTGGAATTGCCTTTGTAGCAAGCTTTCGCTTGTGAAAGATTAGACACCTTAAGATACCCCGATTTTCACGCACGGGAACGGCTAGCGCCATTTTGAACCCATTAAATGATCACGTGACCGCGTCCTTCCCGTAAAAGCTACACGTTTTCTCGGGGTAATCAGTGGTCTACACGTGAGTTCGAGCCCGGTAAAAATGGAGAAACGGGTAAGTTTTTATGGTTTTTAACTTTCCTTATTAGACCAGAATAGTATCCAGATTCTTGGATAAACAATTGTTTTTCTGATTTGAAGCGTTTTGGGATTACGAAAAAGTTATGTTGAGGCACAAATCTGGAGAAATTTTTGCTTGTCAAAAGGTCGTTCTGCTTACCAAAACATGTGATGACCGAGGTGTAGTCTCTTCGCGAAATTTTAGTTGAGACACATTTGAAATAGACTTAAAATACAACAGGTCATGAACCACGATGAAAAAAACCTAAATTCAAATTACATACTTTATGTTGACTTGAAAGGATAATTCTTGATTAAAACGTTTTGATAGAAGTAAAGGAGGCTTCTTCCATTTTTGAGGCTAAGGCATATTTGTAGTATATTTGTAGTATAAGAAAAGACAAAAAAAGTATATTAAATCTGATAAAACATGTTTTCGGCTTATTTCAGACGATGTTCAGATGGCATATGAAACACGATATAAAACATACCGGTAATCGTAATAGCCAACCTTATCTTCTGAGCCGCCATCTTGCTCCAGATCGTACCTGGTCACCCGGTGTATCTTAAGTTTGATTGGTTTTCCGTGTAACCGAGTACGGGTACGGGTAATCCTACCCGTACCCGTACCCGGAACCGGGCTATCTTAACGTCTCTATTAGCTCGGCATCGTGGGTGCCCCTTGAAATTGTAGGGCGAGAGCCTCTCTCCCAATTTTCGCGCGGTTACAATCATGACAAAATCAATGTCAGGTACAGAAGACAAGGGCAAAAGACTTTCGGCAACAGTGTGCTTGGGGTTGAGTTGTGATTCTCGCAGATGATAACTTGCCACCAATTCAGGGCTGGTTACTTACAGAAGAGAGGAAGCCTATAAGGTCGGTTGGTCTGCATCTTCTTCAACCTTTAAGGGCAGGGTCCATTGTTTTCTTTTTTTCTCCACTAATCCAATGAAGTTTTGCAAATTTTGAATATCGACCCAAGCAGTCTCCCGATTCAAAAGGGTCTTTTTTATGGAAAATTAAAAAACGCCGTGGGTTACTACAAACTGGTTCTTACTGTCAGTCCTATGAAATGTGGCAATTAATGTGGTGGTGTTCCCTATGGAGAGCCATTTGTGCCAAAATTACAAATGGCTGGTGTAAATCTACAATCGTTAGTGCAGGATTACTAATCGTTGGTGTTAAACAACCAATCGTTAGTACAGGATTACTAATCGTTCGTGTCAAACCACAATCGTTAGTGCAGAATTACTAATCGTTCGTTTCAAACAACAATCGTTAGTGCAGAATTATTAATCGTTCGTGTCAAACCACAATCGTTAGTGCAGAATTACTAATCGTTCGTGTTAAACTGTAATCGTAACTGCAAAAATACAAATCTTTGAAGTAAATTGTAATCGTAATTATGACGGTAACTGGTAGGCAAAAATCGTCACCGTTAAAGTACAAAGAGTAACGATCAACTGCAATCGCAACTGTTAAGCCACGAATCGTTCCTGCTAACTTTTCGTTTCTTTCGCTAGTGCTAATATCGATTAATTATCGACTAGCAATTTTGGCAACCAATCAAATCTCGAGAAAGATTTGTGCGCGAAATGACGATCAATCGGAAGTTCCTTGCAGGGTTACACAAAATGTCGGAAGAAATTTGGTCTTTTCTGGAAGCAATTGATTCTCTTTTGCAACATGTTGTCTTACAAAAGCTGTGTATCGGATCAACACGCAACAGCGACTCCCTTAATCTCTCTCGTGGAACCCTAACTCCCATTCTGAGTAGATGTCCTGACGCATTACGTCGCCCAGATCACAGTCTGACAATTGAGAGTACCTTCCCCTCTTTTTACATATTTGGAACTCCTCACATCTTCTGTAGAGAGTTCTTCGACTTATATATATATAAGCAACGTTTGCGCAATTTCCTCCATACTACGACCGACTGAAATTAAAAACTCTACCTGATCAGGATTTATGGGAATGAAAAGTCTTCCCTTACTGCCAGAACGTATGCATTCTCGCGTAAGAGCTTGTGACGTTGGCTGTGGCAGGCTCGTCACTTCCATGGTAAATGATTTGTGCTCCCATCGCTGTAATATACAGCACAATAAGAGAACTAGCTCCTCCAGACGTCCGCTCCCCCTAATTCTTTCGTTGTAAACAATGTCTTGTAGAACTGTAATACAATTTTCAAGGCTATGAACCGTTCGCAAAACATAACCAGCATCCTGCGTTCCTTCGTGAGCAGCACGTTGCTGCAAAAGAGAATCAATTGCTTCCAGAAAAGACCAAATTTCTTCCGACATTTTTTGTAACCCTGCAAGGAACTTCGTCACTTCGCTCGCAAATCTTTCTCGAGATTTGATTGGCTGCCAAAATTGCTAGTCGATAATTAATCGATATTAGCACTAGCGAAAGAAACGAAAAGTTAGCAGGAACGATTCGTGGCTTAACAGTTGCGATTGCAGTTGATCGTTACTCTTTGTACTTTAACGGTGACGATTTTTGCCTACCAGTTACGATTACAATTTGAACTTCAAAGATTTGTATTTTTGCAGTTACGATCACAGTTTAACACCAACGATTAGTAATTCTGCTCTAACGATTGTGGTTTGACACGAACGATTGGTAATTCTGCACTAACGATTGTGGTTTAAAATGAACGATTAGTAATCCTGTACTAACGATTGTTTGTGTAACACCAACGATTAGTAATCCTGCACTAACGATTGTAGATTTACACCAGCCATTTGTAATTTTGGCACAAATGGCTCTCCATAGTTCCCACCCAATCAAATTGCCATTGGTATCAACAGTGATCACTGGTCTCGTTTGCAGAGTATTATGGGTAGCATTGAGGATGGCTTAAACAGAATTGTGGAGGCGATCACACCGCGAGGGCTGGGAAGCCATGGACCAAGAAAGGTCAAGGTAATGAACTCAAATCAAAGTAAAAACGTTGATTTTTGAAGAGTACAACTGCCGATGGCCTTCTACTGAATGGATATCGCTCTTGGATTCGGTTTGTGAAGAGAGGCTTTGCACTCTTTAACAGTGATGTACTGATTTTGCTCCTCGTCATACGAATGGCTTACGGCATCTTTCATCTGCTTCATAAATAGAGGACATTGCTTGAACTTGCGGGGAATTAAAAAATACGAATTTTATCTTCGAGTGCTGATAATGTCTCTCAAGAGTGGGCGCAGCGCACGAGTTCGAGATAGTATCTTTACGAGAAGATAGAATTCGTATCCCCAAGAAACCATGTGATGTTCTGTGAATTATATAGATACTGATAAAATGTGCAGATTAAAAGCAACTTGTTTTATTCATTTTCAAAATGGCGAAGAAAGTGGTCACCAACCGCTAAGACACGCATGCTACCTGTATGTAACATGAAACTAGATATGAAAATTATGAAAAAACAAATCATGGTAATGTCAAATTTAGTCATAAAAAAGTTAATGTAGTAAAGAAAAATTGTTACAGCTGGAATATATCTTACAAGGAAGGAGAAGCATTCTTTTTATTGGCTAATCGTGTTAGTTACCATGGCGACACTAATATCTTCACATGTGAAAGATAAAAAAAATATCTTCACTGCGTGCGGTGAAGATACGGTTTTTTAGAAAAAAAGAAAATCCTAGTATTTCATCAGTATCTATATAAAAAAAAACTGTTCTATCTTACAGGCTCTTTACAATGTGTCTTCAACTTCGACAAGGAGCTCGGATGAGGTTTTGGAGGAGTTAAAGCGTGTCTTGGAACTCGCTGACATCATGTTCAAACAAAAAGGGTATGTAAGCCATAAATAAATTATATAATAGTAATCTCCTGTGTGATTTAACAGTGTTAATAGCAAGTATTTAAAGTTTAATGAACACTGGCAGTTCAGTTGGTATTTAAAAAACCGCCCCGGCCTCAAGTCGGTTTCAATTTGGCGAATCCTTGTATATAAAGGCTGTTTAACATCAACAGTTTCAAGAAAGCAAGTTCTGACGAAAAAAACGTTTATGGCCTTAAAGAAACTCGGAATCGTTCTAAAAGTAAAATGATCGTTGAGAACCTTGGTCTCTGACTTCGTCGGTTTCCCGCTACACCAACGAAGCAAGTAATAAAAAGATTCGTGACCAAAAGAGTGCCTGTCTAGCATACATAATTTAATTTACAAACATCAGAAACAGACTTTAAAAACCTCTTGGGCTGAACATATTTTAAAAAGTCCAGTTGCAATCGTCATCAATTTTTTCCCATTCCTTGCCTCCTTTTGTGTTTGCTGTTTTATTCAAACCTTCCTTTAAGGACGGTGCCTACTATTGTTATTGCGCATACGTTCTGCGCATCTCCAGATACTCGGATTTCCTATCGCCGGTGCTTACTAATACAGAGATATTATTGCGCGGTTTAAAACTATCCGGAGAAAGTAGATCTTCGTAAGTATTCTTGGTATCCAAAAAGAAAATCGGGGGTAACCTTGCATTTTTGAGAGATAATTAAGCTTCAATTTGAGAAAGAACGCCATACATTGCTTTGAATTTTAAAGCTTTTTACAACTATTATTCATGAATTATCTTTGAAAAATGCGTGGTTACCCCCAATTTTCTTTTTGGATTTCAATAACACTTATTAAAATCTACATTTCCTGCATAATCACACATCGGGGCAAAAATATCTTTAATTAGTAGGCACCGTCCTTAATGTTTCAAGCAGTTATTTTCACGTTCGCTAGATTTGTTTGCCAGTTCCCAGTCGCTGAATTTGCCTAAATATCGTGACACTGTGCCTTCAAGTAGTTGCGAAGAAAGTCTGAAAAATAGCGAGGCTAAAGGGGACTTGAACCCAAGACCCTGCAATGGCGCGGTCACGTGTCCGAGCCTGGATTTTTTTTTTCTGTTGTCCTTTTTTTTTTCAGTCTTTCTTAATTTGCTGCTTAACTTCGGTGATCTCCAACTCTTTTTTGGTTATTTAACAATTATTCCATGAGCCTGCGTTGGATACGAAATGGTAAATAGCCATCGAGGCGCGTAGCGCCGAGTTGGCTACTACCAATCTCGTATGCAACGAGGGCGAATGGAATAATCGTTTTATTAAATTCTCAACCTTCGATTTTGCTAGAGTTTATTTAAGTTTAAGAAACGACCGGAAAGTGATGTGACTTCCAGGCGCCAAACATTTTATGATGCGAGACATTTGCCGCATATAAGATCACATAAGGCATTTCCATATTATGTCAAAGGCTGGTTTAATGGCGCTGATAACCGAGATCCAGAGAACTAATGAGAAAGCTAGACTTGCATTATCCGAGGTTGAGAATTTAATAACATTTGATCTCATCCACCGAAACCTCACGCGAAATATTTTACACCGTACACCATATACATGAATACCGGTAGTTTCGTATATTCGTCTATCTTTCAAGGTCCTGTCATTTAGCAACTTCACCGAAGTGGAGTTGGCAAGTGGTGGACGCTCCTCCTCTCCTTGCCACCGACTAAAACAGTAAGATAATGGGCAATTATTCCGAAACTTTCCGTCTAGAATCAAATAGAACAGTCTTTTCCGGAACGTTCATTTCGAAAATTTTTGCTCAACCTCTCGAGGTTTGCCATATTCTCCGAAATATCGGAAATTCCAGAAATTTTATTGGGCGCGATGCATTTGAGAAAAAACATTCGGAATTTTCGGATCGTTCTTTTCGAAAATTTTGGCCAACCTCTCGAAGTTGACCGTATTTTACCGAAGTGTCGGAATTTCCGGGAATTTTCTGTTCCATTTGACGACTGGAAATTTCGGAATTTCGAACCGGAATTTTTGTCCAAATGGATCGCGCCCAATATAGCACAAAAAGATGATATTAACTCATGTAATTCTTGCAACGATTACAATATTTTCTGACACAGATCCCGGTGAGTGCTGAGGCAAAGGGTATTCGGTGTTTGAATAACCAATCAGGTCGCGCCTTTAACGCTATCCACTGTTTTAGTATATACTACATATTATGTAGTATCGCTATAAGCTCACCCGGCCGATCACTTGTTCTGTTCGTAAGCTATTGACATTCGTTCACGTTTGCAGGTACACTCTTCGGTGTAAATCGATAGATGAGAGAGGGAAAGTTGTCCTTGAATTTGAAATGGAAGTCTGCCTTATCCCCAAGATGGAGATGATAGGTAATCACCACTTGTACCTTAAACCGACTTCAGAATCCTGTATTTCTAGAATTGGGATTGAGAAATAATGTGCAGTTACTAATGAACTGCCGTTGAATCAAGTTTTCCACTCCCTAATTTTAGACAAGTATTTGAAATTTCGTGTCTAGTGGAATAGACGTTTTGTGGAGACAATACAGTAAGGCCACCCGTAACCAATATGGCGTAATTAAAGGGAGAGTATCACGGGCTTGTGCATGTTCTAACCGTAACGAATGTAACCACGTTGAACCTTAATTCCGGTTTTTTTGTCCAGGCATTCGCCGAAAGCGGATGAAGGGAGACACGTGGGCATACAAGAAAATCTGCGAGGAGCTCTTGGCTGCGGCAAAACTATGAAGACGCGCATGGAACGAGCTTCAATCGGAAGATGCATGGTCGATTTTGATCAGTTTAACATGGTTCTTACGAATTTTCTGCACATTTGCATAGCTTTCGTACCATACTTACTGATTCTGAAGGAGACCTGTAAAAAGTATTTTAGCTTTTTTTTAAAAAAAATATCATCACCAGATACGCCTTCTTTGAGTAAGGCGTGGTCGACTCAATGGCTCCATGGTTCTTTCTTTGCTGAAGTTAACCCGTTCGGCATTTTCTCGGCGTCATCTGTAGCTTTCAAGTTTGGCACAAGTTATCTCCGCAAAAATGTTCTTTTGTGTAAAAAGAATCCAGTCGCGCTTTAATAGGAAGACCTGTTTTTAAATCTTAGGAGTCAGCTTATCTGTTCCTTTGCTGTTCATTTGAACAGTGTTAACTATTTCTGCCTTGGTCGATCACGCTAGGTCGAGGTGCTACCGGGGAGTCCGTATTTGCGCTCTTTTCAACAATTATTGAATGAGACTTTTTTGATATCTGGAACATGCAAGGTAAAAGCAAGTACAATCGGTCGCACTCGCCGGGATTAAAATAGAAATCCACGCGATTATCAGTTCGTCCTCTTCAAGTAGATAATATGGCAGGGGAATCCACATAAAATCAGCATGAATTCAAATCATGCAATTCTTTTGGTACAAGCTACAAGGCGATAACCTCGTTGTCCGCACCCTCAGGAGTATTTGAACTTTTTGATCCCCATTTGCACTTCGGGCAAGTTCAGATGATTTCAGAAATTCTCAACTTTATCATATCCCATAATACACCTCTTTTACCCCCCTCTCCTCCCCCTCCCCCAAATAAAACAAATTCCATAGGCATTGTCTTCGATTTGGGGGTAAACAAGGTATATTGTGGGATTTGATAAAGTAGAGAATTGAGGTGGTGGCTCATACTCGTAGAGCCTTATTACCTTCGGTGAAATTTAGTGCAATAGACTATTTTCCCAATTCCATAGTGCTAAACATTTTGGGGGGTTCTTTAGTGAACTAGATGTTTTAATGCAACCCCTCCCCCCCACCTCTTCCTAAAAAATGAACTGTATTATGGGATTTGCGAAAACAGCGAATTGTGGGGTTGTACATTTACTGTGGTAAATTGCATCCAGAGAGGAATTTGAATATAATGATGTTATTGGGTAATAAATGTTCTGTTTTAGTTTGTTGGAGTTCGTGCATTGTCCTGTATTTGTGTCTGCTGTTTACTTTCAAATTTTCAATGAGAACGAAACCCTTCCATCCCAGGCCACTAACTCTATTTCTAATGGTCTCGAGTCTCCTATTAAGCGCTCAATTTTAACTGAAGATAACTGTAAAATGCCTATAAAATAACCCCCAGCAAATGCGGAAGAGCAAAATGTTTTTTCAGTAATTCATAAACGTGCTCGCATCTTGGGAAGCAATTTTTTCTTCCGCAAGAAATGGCCACCATTTTAAAATTATTTTGTTAGCTTGCAAATTAGCCCTTGGTTAAGCATTCTTTTGAATATTACGTTTAAGAACGAGGCAACAAAGGCAAATTTTGCAGATTCCAGAAAACAGAAATGAAGGGAGGGGCAGGAAGGTTAATTTTTGTCCTACTGAGCTCAGTAGGGAGTGAAAATTAAGCATCGTGTGGTGCGGCAATGTCTATTAATCTACAACCAAACCATTATCTTTCGTATCCTGTTGGAAGTGCTGCTATATCATTCCCTAAATACAACGCTTTCAGACAAATTACTTGTTTTACTTTTAAATCACGTTTGTATCACCGAGGGTAGCACGATTGAAGTTTACCTTTGAACGTATTCGCCTGGACAGAAATGAATGTTGTTAACAAAATTAAGTCGAGGACCCACCCTCTGTGCGCATTTCATTCGTACTCATAGGCACGTGACCGGCCGCAACCAGGGTACTACTTTCTCGAGGGAGGAAGAGAAACGACCCTGGGAACGAAGTTCTGCGAAAATAGCTTCCCTGAGAGGACATGGGATTACTGGTAAAATAGTAAGCCCAGTAAAATTGAAGAATTGAGTAACATTGGCATCGAGGCTGACATGTTTATCATTTCTGAGTTCACTTCAACTTCTTTTTCACACCAAGTGAAAGCGCGAGTTGTAGTTAGTTTTATATTCGCTCTCTGCTTCTTTGGAGCATCACTACAATTCGTGCCCTTTACCTGGACAATACAACATTCTTGTTAACAAATATTCATAAATTTTCTACATTCTCATAATTTTGCAATGTACTTTTTTATTTAAATTTTCTCATCGATTTCTTATGATTCATTTTACCCGTCGAAGACTGCAGTTCGGGCAGTCGAAAGCTCGTAGTTTTTAATCATTCTAGCCAGAGATCGTTTTTTAAAATTTTAACTATTTCATCCTGGCTGCGGCCCTTCAATATTATCACTAAATATGTTAAATATGTTATTCACCAGCCGGGAGGGTTGTTGTACTGGGCTGTTGAATAACTTTTTTGCCTTGCAAAAAACCTGAACAGTCGAGGGCTGTAATCACGACAAAGATTCCTGATCAATTTCTAGGTTGTAGATATTACTGGAAAAAAGGCTTCATCGCAACATTTTTTAATGTGATATTAAACTTAAAGGTAAACAAATATCTTTATTGTTTATGAAAAAGCGGCGATGTAGCGAGTGATGTAATCGACGACTCATCACAACAACAACGCCCGCTTCGAGCGGGCCACATGAAAACTGATATTCCGCATGGCCCAGAAACCAATGAAATCGCAGGTTTGTCGAATACAGCGCTCACAAACTCGAAAACGGACATGTTGACTACATTATGTAAATTTAACATTTTTTTTGGCAGTGGAGTGTTCCTTGATGCTTTGAGCGTTTAAGATTTCCAGTATTTTGCGGCTGAACGTGTGTAAGAATTGAAATCAGGCCAAAGAATCGCGCTTAACTTCACGGCGCATCAAACCTCTCGTAAACAATTCCTTATATTAGGGAAAGCTCATACTGGGTTCCAAGTAGACCTTATCGTGTTTTGAGAACGCCATCGACTTGAGATCGTACTTCGGCTTCTCTGAAGATACCTCGTTTCTAGGGTTACAAAGTAAGGTACTTCAACTAAAATAAACTCCGTTCACACTCAAAGTAGATCTCTGGCATACTTTAAAGCTTTCTTTCATCCCTAATATGACGCCAATTATACCACCAAATGTGGAAGAAAAGCTTCGAAACAAAGATGATCTTTTTTCCTTCCGAAATATTAGTGGACGATGAAAACCAGAACATCTTTAAAAATATATTATTTCAAGTTATTCTTGCGCTATCCCTCAGGGGTTACTTGGTGTGTTTTTCGTTTTTTTCAGCTGCTCTTTTTGCTGTTCACCTGTATGTGGTTTTGGACATTAGCATTTTTAGGCACATTTACACAATAACATTAACTTCCCTTGTGTTGACTGTAGAGCACTTTTATTTAATGTTGCTGGCATGTATCGCAATACTTTTTGTACAGACTGTTTAGGAAATTCGTCCTAAAGCAAGCACGTACAGATCATTTCACAAAATTCGATTTAGGGAATAGAGGGGCTTGAAGGCATTTAACGAGTCTTTTTGCTGCTTTTTACCCATATCCTGTTTCAATATCCTAAGCTTCCTGTGAATGCTACATGATATGCAAAGTCACTTTAACTCCATATTTATCAGCGCATTCGTCTACCATGTCCTCACTTCCACTGATGACTCTTGTCTTCAGTTCCTTTTTCTCTCCTTTCACCGTCCTTTCATTGAATTTGCATAGTTTCTTTGCGAAATTAGCCAACCATAGAAACCAGTATCCTACCGTGGCAATCCTATTCTTATTTTCATAGTGGTTCGCATGATCGACTTATATAATTTTCCTACTATAAATCTCTGCAAGTTCACTCTTCTTCCAAGCCCCTCGGTTATTAAAGCAATTTTAAATCCTGCAAAATGTTCGACGTCGCCAGAAACTTTCTATATTGTCGCAGACTAACTCCGCTTGTTTGAATTTGTCTCTCCATTTCCTCACAAATCGCATATCGTCTTCGTTGCGGTTTCACCCAGTCTTTCAATCGCTGAAAAGTCGAAGACCTTCTTCGTGCTTCCACAGGTGGTAGCGCTTGGAATGCTTTTCCTTCGCCATAGATCTCGTTCTTCACTTTTTCATCAAAATCGTCGATTT